>NC_090266.1:423556851-423867770 GCF_040414725.1 Anabrus simplex | reverse complement strand
GTGTGTCCACAAGGCTGCCACCCTCGTTGAAAATTAGAGAACCGGGCGAGTTGGCCGTGCGGTTAGAGGCGCGTGGCTGTGAGCTTGCATCCAGGAGAAAGAGTTCGAATCCCACTGTTGGCAGCCCTAAAGATAGTTTTATGAGGTTTCCCATTTTCACACCAGGCACGGCCGCTTCCTTCCAACTCCTAGACCATTCCTATCCCATCATCGCCATAAGACCTATCTGTGTCGGTGCGACGTAAAGCCCCACTAGCAAAAAGAAAAAAAAATTAGAAAACCGTGCGATTTGAAATTGCCGTTGCATTTGCCCATAAACTTACTTTGTCACTTTTTTTTTTTTTTTTTTTTTTTTTTTTTTTTTTTTTTTTTGCAAGTTTCTTTACGTCGCACTGACACAGATAGGTCTTATGGCGACGATGGGACAGGAAAGGGCTAGGAGTGAGAAGGAAGTGGCCGTGGCCTTAAGGTACAGCCCCAACATTTGTCTGGTGATTCACAATTTAGCAAGACTCTAGATGGTTGCTTGCCCCCCCCCCCAGCACAACGGACAACAGTTACTAACCGGACCTCACCAATCCAGACCAACAGTCTTTTCACTGGCTTGGTGTTGTAAAGATAGTCTTTGTAGCCTTGTTAAACACGCTATGACATCGTCCATGCTGTGCCATCTTGTAGAGTTCACTAGAGCCTACACATAGCGCTGGTGAAAGTTACTCAAGATTTTTTAAAATTACATTTCAGTTGTAGTCCGCTTCAGTGGTGCAGTAGTTAGCGTGATTACCTGCCACCCAGGGAGGCCCGGGTTCGATTGCAGCTCTGCCACAAAATTTTAAAAGTGACACAAGGGCTGGAACAGGGTCCACTCAGCCTTGGTAGGTCAACTGAGTAGAGGTGGATTCTATTCCCACCTCAGCCATCCTCGAAGTGGGTTCCGACTGGTCCTCCAGGAAATGGCCAGGATGGAACCTAACTTAAAGACGCGCCACTTCCTTCCCTCTTCTTTGCCTGTCCCTTACAGTCTTCACATGCCTTTACAAGGCCCTTGCTCTGCATAGAAAGTGAGGTTGTCTGGGCAAGGTACTAGTCCTCCTCCCCAGTTTTATCACCCGAACCAAAGTCTCACGCTCCAGGGCACTGCCCTTGAGATGGTAGAGGCGGGATCCTTCGCTGAGTCTGGGTGAAAAACCGATCCTGGAGGGTAAACAGATTGATTGAATGATTGATGTTTGTTGTTTAAAGGGGCCTAACATCGAGGTCATCGGCCCCTAATGGTACGAAATAAGATGAAATGAAATGAAATGAAATGACAACTTAAAATTCCAAAATCCTCCACTGACCAGAATTCAAAGCATGGGGACGAAGAATGAATGGATTGAGATGAATTTAAAACAATCAGTGGATCTGACCCACAATGCCTCACATGCTCAGAAGCTGGCACAAAACAATTGTATTACCGACCAAGGGACTGCTTCTATAGTACGATGCTGAATCGAGTGTGCGTATAGTTGAAACGGGACCAAAATCCAGGTCATCAGCCCTTCATAATGGTATTTATCGCTAGGAAAGTAGAACCATGCTATGTGTAATGTTGCGGTACTAATCAAAAGTAGCAGAGACTTACGGTATTCCACACATTATGGTACTATTCACAGGTAGTGTAATGCACACATGTAACACAGGCCTATGGTGTTTCGCACATTGCGGCGCTATTTGCAAGCAACGCAAACCTATAATGGTAACACAAACCTATGGCGTTCCTCACATAAGTGGACTAACCACAGCGACCCATACTATCCCGTGGAATTCCTCACATAGCGGGAACTGAGCATAGGTAAGGCAGAACTATGGTATCGCTAATCCCATGGTGTCTCTCATATAGGGGTACGAATAACAAGAACTGCAGGACCCCCATCCCAATTCACACAATGTCGCTACTAATCACAAACCTATTGCGTACCTAATATAGTGGTACTACGCGCAAATAAATGCAACCCATGGTGTTCCCTCTACGATGGTACTAATTACAAGTAGTTTCATGGTTCTAATTGGATCATCCTCTGGTCACCCCTTTTAGTCTCCTCTTACGACAGGCAGGGGATACCATGAGTGAATTCTTCGTCTGCCTCCCCCACCCACAGGGGGGGGGTGTGTGGTCAGTGAGAGGTATTTTATTTCCCTCAAGTCCGCCGGCAAGTCGGTTAGGACTCCCCTATCCGCTACCTGGGACACGCCACGTGGGAGTATCACCTCTTCCCCTGCTACGCCTGCGTAGCAGGTTTGTGGGGTAAATAGATTATGAAAGGAAGAAAATATTTCAGTTGTAAATCTCTATTTTCACAGGAATGGAATCAGAGTTCAAAATACAGATTTTTAATTTTCATCCATTCTGTGAGAAGAGACCATTTACACTATAAATTGAGGATAGTTATGTCCACCTTTTCAATACAAAAACAATGTGAGGTCATTAACACATCACATATTTATTACCTTTCAAACATTGGGACCGGTTTCGGCATTATTTGTATGCCATCATCAGCCATAGGAAACTTAGTGACAAGGCCTAAGTACAATATTAACATAACTTACAACATTCTTACAATGACTATTAAAAAAAATTTTTTTGGTGTACACCATAAAACCTTATATTAAAATTGGTAGCATATTTTATGCGATATATTATGACTTTATACAATTCTTTGACTAAAGTTAAAGCTTATTGTCAGTTTTTCTAAAAATTACCAAATGTTAAAAGAGCATCCAGATAACAATTTTCAATCTTTAAAAACTTTTATAACTCCTAGGCGTTAAAGATAATAGTACATTTGTTTGGTCAATAGTACTAAATTGACATGCATTAAAATGAAATCGCCTACTGTCAGATGGGAAACAGTGACCTATTTGTACTAGGTATGGAGATAAGTTACATTATAAGTCTGTAGTAATTCTATAACTTGCGTTAATATAGTTTGGTTATTTAATAACAAGTCGAATAAAATGATAAATTCGGCTGATATTTTAAACTTTAAAATATTAATTGTCCATTGTAGAGGTCCCTTTTTCAGTGAAGATATATAGTGAGCAAAGCAGTTCCTCTTAGAATCGATTGCAGGTTCACTCTATTTTAGGTGGATTTTGGATTGAATAAATTTCTTATTTCGTAATGTAATGTCGTTAAGCAATGATCGTAATGTAATATTCCGTCATTTATGCTAATGTTATAAAATGTAGATCGACTTGGTCGAAGTGGACTGGTGAACCAAATTTTCTTGGACCATAACATTCAAGGTCTTTGAGGTTCTAGAAATATCTCGATCCAAGATGGACCTAAGAAGAAAGAATATATATACTATGTATTAGCGTAAGAATAACTAAGTTTAATAGGCATTATTTTCGTTTAAGTAGAAAATAATGCCTATTAAACTTAGTTATTCTTACGCTAATACATAGTATATATATTCTTTCTTCTTAGGTCCGTCTTGGATCGAGATATTTCTAGAACCTCAAAGACCTTGAATGTTATGGTCCAAGAAAATTTGGTTCACCAGTCCACTTCGACCAAGTCGATCTACATTTTATAACATTAGCATAAATGACGGAATATTACATTACGATCATTGCTTAACGACATTACATTACGAAATAAGAAATTTATTCAATCCAAAATCCACCTAAAATAGAGTGAACCTGCAATCGATTCTAAGAGGAACTGCTTTGCTCACTATATATCTTCACTGAAAAAGGGACCTCTACAATGGACAATTAATATTTTAAAGTTTAAAATATCAGCCGAATTTATCATTTTATTCGACTTGTTATTAAATAACCAAACTATATTAACGCAAGTTATAGAATTACTACAGACTTATAATGTAACTTATCTCCATACCTAGTACAAATAGGTCACTGTTTCCCATCTGACAGTAGGCGATTTCATTTTAATGCATGTCAATTTAGTACTATTGACCAAACAAATGTACTATTATCTTTAACGCCTAGGAGTTATAAAAGTTTTTAAAGATTGAAAATTGTTATCTGGATGCTCTTTTAACATTTGGTAATTTTTAGAAAAACTGACAATAAGCTTTAACTTTAGTCAAAGAATTGTATAAAGTCATAATATATCGCATAAAATATGCTACCAATTTTAATATAAGGTTTTATGGTGTACACCAAAAAAATTTTTTTTAATAGTCATTGTAAGTATGTTGTAAGTTATGTTAATATTGTACTTAGGCCTTGTCACTAAGTTTCCTATGGCTGATGATGGCATACAAATAATGCCGAAACCGGTCCCAATGTTTGAAAGGTAATAAATATGTGATGTGTTAATGACCTCACATTGTTTTTGTATTGAAAAGGTGGACATAACTATCCTCAATTTATAGTGTAAATCTAAATTCAATACGGACCAAAATGAAGTTCTTAACTTTAAAGAGACCATTGGCGTTTTAACTCCTTGTTCAGTAATTAAATGATTTACATTTTGGCAGTATAAATTATTGAAAGTTCACGATTAATACATCATTGCAACAAAACAACTTTCCACAATAGGCAAATTAATAGGCCTATAAATGCTACAATGAAATGCGATTGTAGTTCAGCCAAAAAAACATAAAAGGAACAAACGAACTTTCCTCCTTACAGCAAGCTTGGCAGAAGACTACCTTTCTATCCATAGTGAAATTGGGATCCCCTGTGATCCACCGCTTCAACCAGTAAGACTTCCATGATTTTTCTTTGCAATTACAATTCTTTTACCCACCGCTGACACAGATAGGTATTATGGGGACGATGTGATGGGAAAGGTCTAAGGGTGGGAAGGAAGCGACCGTGGCCTTTAAGTACTGCCCCAGCATTTGCCTGGTGTAAAAATGAGAAACCCCGGAAACCATCTTCAGAGCTGCTGACAGTGGGGTTCGAACCCACTATTTCCCGTTTGCAAGCTTACAGCTGCGCGCCCCTAGGCTCGCAGCCAACCCGCCCAGTGATTTTTCTTTGGGCATTGCCACAGACACACTTCTTCACAATAAATCATAACACGTTCTGAAGATAAAGCGTATGCGTACAACAGTTCACATCGAGGAGGAATTATAAGGATACGACGTTGATTGATTCTTGCATATGTCTTAGAAGGTTGGAGGGGTTGAAGGCTTCGAGGTCAAATTGTTCCTTGTTTCTCCTGACGGAAATTTCCCAAGAACTATTTCTGGTGACTTCCAAGAATTCCCATTTTTGTTCCTGGGGTAAACAGGTCTTGAGAAATGAGGAGATAATGCTGTCGAGTACATCAATTACAATATAATGCACTGGAAGAAAATCGGCTCCTTTCAAATAGATTCAAAAGACACCAAATAAGCAATTATACTCCAAATAGGCACAAACCCCTGAAATAGGCATTTATAGGCACAATAAAACCAATGAAATCTACATTAAAGGACCCTAAAAAGATTTTATACACTGACTGACAGAGCAAATGCAACACCAAGAAGGAGTGGTCAGAACTTTATGCCAATTGCAGGGTAGACTGACGTCACTGAGGTATGCACATGATGTGAAATGCGCCGCTGTGCTGCGCACGTAGCGAACGATAAATGGGACACGGCGTTGGCGAATGGCCCAATTCGTACCGTGATTTCTCAGTCGACAGTCATTGTAGAACGTGTTGTCGTGTGCCACAGGACACGTGTATAGCTAAGAATGCCAGGCCACCGTCAACGGAGGCATTTCCAGCAGACAGACGACTTTACGAGGGGTATGGTGATCGGGCTGAGAAGGGCAGGTTGGTCGCTTCGTCAAATCGCAGCCGATACCCATAGGGATGTGTCCACGGTGCAGCGCCTGTGGCGAAGATGGTTGGCGCAGGGACATGTGGCACGTGCGAGGGGTCCAGGCGCAGCCCGAGTGACGTCAGCACGCGAGGATCGGCGCATCCGCCGCCAAGCGGTGGCAGCCCCGCACGCCACGTCAACCGCCATTCTTCAGCATGTGCAAGACACCCTGGCTGTTCCAATATCAACCAGAACAATTTCCCGTCGATTGGTTGAAGGAGGCCTTCACTCCCGGCGTCCGCTCAGAAGACTACCATTGACTCCACAGCATAGACGTGCACGCCTGGCATGGTGCCGGGCTAGAGCGACTTGGATGAGGGAATGGCGGAACGTCGTGTTCTCCGATGAGTCACGCTTCTGTTCTGTCAGTGATAGTCACCGCAGACGAGTGTGGCGTCGGCGTGGAGAAAGGTCAAATCCGGCAGTAACTGTGGAGCGCCCTACCGCTAGACAACGCGGCATCATGGTTTGGGGCGCTATTGCGTATGATTCCACGTCACCTCTAGTGCGTATTCAAGGCACGTTAAATGCCCACCGCTACGTGCAGCATGTGCTGCGGCCGGTGGCACTCCCGTACCTTCAGGGGCTGCCCAATGCTCTGTTTCAGCAGGATAATGCCCGCCCACACACTGTTCGTATCTCCCAACAGGCTCTACGAGGTGTACAGATGCTTCCGTGGCCAGCGTACTCTCCGGATCTCTCACCAATCGAACACGTGTGGGATCTCATTGGACGCAGTTTACAAACTCTGCCCCAGCCTCGTACGGACGACCAACTGTGGCAAATGGTTGACAGAGAATGGAGAACCATCCCTCAGGACACCATCCGCACTCTTATTGACTCTGTACCTCGACGTGTTTCTGCGTGCATCGCCGCTCGCGGTGGTCCTACATCCTACTGAGTCGATGCCGTGCGCATTGTGTAACCTGCATATCGGTTTGAAATAAACATCAATTATTCGTCCGTGCCGTCTCTGTTTTTTCCCCAACTTTCATCCCTTTCGAACCACTCCTTCTTGGTGTTGCATTTGCTCTGTCAGTCAGTGTATCTCAAAAGCCTACGTTTCTGAACACAGGAATAAAATAGGCAAATAGGCAAATTCCCATCTCTATTAATAACTTATAAGGACACGTGAAACACAAATTATGGAAGATATAAATCGTGACTAGAACAAGTTATGGGACTGGGCATTATCTCAAGAAATGATCATAAATGTGACTAAAACAAAATACAGTACTTAATCTTTCATAAAACAGCCCTTAAGATCACAGCGGCTAACACTGTTACCCTAAAGGACCAAGTAATAGAGAGAGTCAATTCAGTTAAGTATCTTGGTATAATATTAGACTCAACACTTTCCTGGAAAAACCATATTGATTATGTAATCAGCAAAATTATCCTTTTGATAGGAATAATGCACAGATTAAGATGTAATTTCATCAACAACTGAAGTGTATATATTATGCAATGATCCACCCACATCTAACATAGGCCTACATAAGCTTCATTTGGAGAAGGTGTAGGAAAGATTATGTTAATTTGGAAATCCTACAAAAAAGAGCCATTAAAATCATGTATGGATTCCCCTTCCTCAAACCATCACATGAAGTTTTTTCAAAGTCAAATATTCTGCCATTCCATAAACAAAATTGCATTTTCATCATCAGTCTCTATGTATAAGCTAGACAGGAAATTAACCCACTCTACTGTTAACTTCTCCCATTTTAGTGATATTCATAGATATGAAATTAGAGGATCAAAGGATATATCTATCCCTCTCACTCCAATTCAGTAAAGTATGGAGTGAAAGGCATAGAATCATCAATGTTTAGGGAATATAATGTGTTGCCCCCTGTTATGAAGAACTCTAAATCTGTTACATGTTTTAAGAAAAAAACTGTACCGATATCTTAATATAATCCCTATATAACTTTCTTTAATACAATAATATTTTGTCCATATTTAATATCTTATAGCCACACAATATTTGAATATACTTCTGAAAAACTATGATGCTAACAATAAAAAAATATACATAAAAAACTTATGTCTTAGTTAACCAAAAATGTATTTGTCACTTTACTGAAAAAGCTATTGTATATGAAATGTAATTGTGTCGCCTTAAGCATGTACTGTACTAACCCTATCACGAGCCAGAGGCTCATGGGACCTTTTGGCACCAATAAATAACATTCTTGACATGGTTAGCTGTACTTGTTGGTACCTACTGCACACATACATATTTGCCTTCATTGTTTTTCCATTTTCCCGTTATTGTGGCACTTGCAGTAACAGAATGGAACGAGGAAGGAAGCTTGTTAAATTAGCTCTAGATATTCTTAATGATGGAAGAAAAAATGATATTTAGGGAGCCAATGCCAGCTACATTTCCATAGTAGATACTTACAATATTAGTGAAATGGAACCAATGTTGATAAAGATGAAAATATATCAATCTCAGGTAAGAATATATATACATTCCATGTTTGAAGTTTGCCTCTCAAGATCATATTTAACCAAGGATTGGATTAAGTAAGATGATACTACTTTATAATATATGCAGGTTTCTCTTTTTTTGCTAGTTGCTTTACGTCGCACCGACACAGATAGGTCGTATGGTGACGATGGGACAAAGAAGGGCTAGGAGTGGGAAGGAAGCGGCTGTGGCGTTAAGGTACAGCCCCAGCATTTGCCTGGTGTGAAAATGGGAAACCACGGGAAACCATTTTCAGGGCTGCCGACAGTGGGGTTCGAACCTACTATCTCCCGAATACTGGATACTGGCCGCACTTAAGAGACTGCAGCTATCGAGCTCAGTATACGCATGTTTCAGAAAGGAATAATCCTAATAAAGAAACCACTGTAACAGATGGTATGATGTACGGTTTGGTAGAGGACTGCAGCAATAATGAAAACGATAATGTAATTTGTGACGATGAAATCTTCGAAAACTCTGACTTACTAGCTTTCCTAGAAAATATTAGCTCCATCTACAGCTCTAAGAATATTATAGCATGGAGTGATTCAGACGCTGGTCAAAATAAGAATTTTCAGGTTGTAAGTCTATGGCAATATATTATACAGACAGAAAGGGAAAATAGAAACTATTCAGCACAAATTTCCAGAGGCGGGACATACATTAATGGTTTCTGATCGGGATTTTGCAATAACAGAAAAGGAAGTAAGAAAGAGGGAAAACATTTACAGCGTTGATGAATACTCAACATTAATGACACAGGCATGGAAAAAATAAGCCTTTTACGATAACACGAATGAAAGATAAGTTCCTTAATGTACGTGTTGTATCAAATATGCTAGGTCTTATTGACAGAAAGAAAAGTACAACGGGACAAGAAGTGTCAGGTGTCAAATGGATGAAAGTGGAAGAGTTTGGAACTGTAAAATATATCAAACAATCATCGATCAATCAATCAATCCATCCTGATCTGCATTTAGGGCAGTCGCCCAGGTGGCAGATTCCCTATCTGTTTTCCTAGCCTTTTCCTAAATGATTTCAAAGAAATTGGAAATTTATTGAACACCTCCCTTGGTAAGTTATTCCAATCCCTAACTCCCCTTCCTATAAATGAATATTTGCCCCAGTTTGTCCTCTTGAATTCCAACTTTATCTTCATATTGTGATCTTTCCTACTTCAGTAAACGCCACTCAAACTTATTCGTCTATTAACGTCATTCCACGCCACCTCTCCGCTGACAGCTCGGAACATACCACTTAATGGAAATTCTAAGTTCCCATGGAGGGAATTGGATATTTGTCCACCAATAGAGCATATAAAAAATTAGATGTATGGCTTTTCAGGTGTTTGCTCTATTAACTAGCGTTTCGTCTTAGGTCTGACACTAGACTCTTCAGAGTGGGATGTGTCAGACCCTACCCACTGACGCTGGGTGTATGCAGGTGAATTTATCAAAAGCCTATTTAAGAGGCACAGTCTGATAACTGCATACGGGAGATAAAACTCCACAATGGAATTAATGCCCGCCTAGCAATTTATCATTTATCATGGGAAATGTTCGATCAACTTCCAAGTTCTTTGAAAACATTTAAGAAAAGGCTAGGTAAACAATTGACTGTCACCTTGGCGACAGCCCAAAATGCAGATCATTTATTAGTTGATTGAAAGAAAACACACACAGAGCCAAACAAATAATTGGAAAATACAAAGGGACATTGTGGAATGACTATGAAAACAATCTAGAAAATTTGGTCAGGCAGGAGGGAATCCCTTAGTTCCTTACCTCAGTTTCTGATTGAAATCTTCTGGACTTCTATTTACAGAGCCAAACCTAGAGTCAAGTGTATGCAAGAGAAATAAATATAGAAGACAAGCTTAAGCAACAAATTAAGTTGCTTTGGAAGCCTTAGAGGAAGGTCCACCAGTATTTGTACATTCGTATAAACCAATTAGGCAGTTATTTGTGGAACTAGAGGAAATGGCAGCAAAAATTGGCTTACGGGTAAATGATAAAAAGACACGTTACATGGTTGTACAGAGACCGAATGATGAGGACAGATTGCCTTTGAAGATTGGGAAATATATATTTTTAAAAAGTAGGTGTTTAAATTCCTTGCTTAATCGATTAGCAAAACCGAAGGCAACAGGAAAACCAAGCTAGAATGAAGAATGCAATTAAGGCATTTTACTCTATGGGCCTATATTAGGCTCCAAGTTTTTAACAAGGAATGCAAAAATGATTATCTTCCATACAATCATTCGACCAGTACTTTTGTATGGTTCTGAGACATGCAGTATTACCAAGAAAGAGCAGCAGCAGTTGCAAGTCTTTGAGAATAAAATTTATAGAAAAATATTTGGCCCATGGTTCGATCCTATCTCTAAAAGCTGGCAGAAAAAAAAATCTAATTACGAGATTTACACCCTCTCAACAACACACTATAATGCGTGTGATAGAATCCCACAGACTGCGCTGGGCTGGACATGTACTGAGGATGCAGGATAACAGAACACCAGTAGATCTATATAAGGGATCTCTTAATGGGAAAAACCTTCAGGAAGACCCCCAAGCACCTGGAAGAATGAGATCAAAGTATGCCGGACCCTCCAAATTGATAAATGGGAAAAACAGGCTCAAGATCGAAAAGGATGGAAGAGGATTGTGAGATCGGAAGAGGAACTTCATGTCCCTCAGAAGCCTATGGAGTGAGTGAGTGAGCGAGCGAGCGAGCGAGTATATAAACCAATGTCATTCTGAAGTATGCCTGCGAAGAAATGATGGAGCATACTAATCTACGGTAAACGGTAACACAAAACATCGTTTCAGTTAAAAAATTTCACCAGCAACTTTTACTATAGCTACCTACATGGTCACTGCCCACAGTAAGCAAATTCATCTTTACACACACTCAGAGAGTCCGAAATAAAACATCTCATCTTTCTTCAGTACTTCGACAGTTTTTGGAGACAGTGAGGTGCTGTAATTTTATCCCGCAGGACTTTTAAGTGCCAGTAAATCTAACGACATTAGACAGATGAGATACAATTGGCAACATTTTGTTTGTGTTCGTTTGTTCATTAAAAGAGACTGCGCAGCTAAGAATATAGCTGTTGTGCGTAGACAAGTTGTTTTTATGGAAATATATCATGTTTTTGTGTTGTTTTGCCTGATCAAAGCAAGTCTATTTCCCTAGTGATATCTGAGTTTTATATTTCATAACATTTGGCAACCATGAGAAGACAGGTAAGAAACTGCAGATGTTAACATGTGGAATTTATGTTTATATTTGTCTAGGTCGGCTTCTGTCGCCGCCTCATCTTCCATGAGGTGTTGGAGGATCGCCTGGTCCAAACCACCTATGAAGTTACCCTCTCTTCAAACAAGGCATAATTTCCACCAATACCTTAGCAATGGAGACAAGATTTCCACATATGCGGTCCGACTCCTCTGTTTACACCCTTCCGGCCTTCTCGGGAAGGATGTTTTCAAGCGGTGCTCAATGTTGCCAACCTCTCTACTTATGAACTAATGAGCGAGAGGTGCTTCGATAGGTGGTGATGGTGATTGTTACACCATTGGTCTGGACTGGTTCTTGCCGTGCGGACAGTTAGGATAGGATCTGGACAAGACCATTGGTCTGGACTGGTTCTTGCCGTGTGGATGGTTAGGATAGGATGTGGACAAGACCTGTGATATAAGGACAAGCTAAGGGGGTCTTGGCGTATAAGCCCCCAGGTTAGAGCTGAAACAATTTTTCTTCAGTTATCTTGCGAAATCCCTCTTCAAGAGCTCGTTCCCCTTGAACATTCGGGTGCACGAATTCCTGAAGGCTGCAGCAAAGTTCTACCCTCCTCTACATTAAGGTAAGTTTCATATAACTTTATTGCTGTTCTGTATCGTACATCGTTTCCTTAACTTGTTACATTTCCTTGCGCTTTTATTGTGCTGGGGTTGGTAAAGGAGTATGATTATCATAATTGACAGGAATGAGATCACGTGCCACTTTACGCTGGCCAATAGGAATGCAAGTAGTTACTTCAGCAATGAAAATGGTGTATAATGCTCATTAGGTTATGAAAGTAAATTTAGTTCTTGGGGCAGAATGGTGGGTTCCTGGACACCGCTATGAACATCTCTCCTCTGAGATGCATTCCAAGTAAGATTTCATTAATTCCCACTCATGTTAGAAAAATCTTGTCTCCATGGGCTGGAGTTTTACCCAATTTCCTTGGATCACAACTAAATCCTCTTCTTTCATACCCAGCAACACTTGTAACGATGCTGCAGTTCTTGAACATGCTGTGTGGTATATAACAAGTTTTCTAACCTAACTGTGAATATTGCTCATTTTCTTTAGGCTCTTTTACAGGAGGGAGAACATGAACACGAAGCCCAGTCAAACTGCAAGCAACACTTAAACCTAAGTAAAGATCTTCCAAATATTGAATTCCAAAAATTTGGTAGAAATTGGTTGTGTTTCAGGAATCAGTTTGAAAAGATTGACAAGGATTGAAGCATTAGATAATGCCAATAATTACAAATATATTTTCTAAACAACTCTGTCACACTGCAATGCCTGCAATATTGTTAGTTTTCTGGCCAGATGTGAAAATCACGCCAAGGCATTACAGAAACTTAAATCACATTTTGGTCAAGATTCCTTTTTGGTAGAGATCCATATTAGTGAGTTATTGACAATGAATTCCTGCTTGGAGAGTCTAGGTGTAACCTCAAAGGAATACACAGTAATGTTGTTCCCTATGATAGAATCATGTTTGTGGATGTATTACATGCCTAGCAGAAAAGTGGTGGTGGAAAAGAAAGCGAACCTGGAGGGCATCTTAAACTTTGATGAAATTCCTGGAGAATGAAGTAAAAAGCGAGAAAAGTGTCAAGCTTGCCGTGAACATCCCAAGCAGAGGTAACATCACTGCTAATCCTGACAAGTCAGAAGGTCAGAAAAACAAAAATTACAGTACGATGAACTACCTTCAGAAACTGAACTTTCTGATTGTGACTCTACATTAGACTGTATATTTCACAACAGATCTCATGGTAGTGCAGACTTTTCCTTAACGAAGCGCATGGCTTCAAAGAAGTGAATCACAGTTCTGAAGAACAAGAAAGCACACTTCCTCTGTCTGAAGAAAGGGTCCATTTCAAAGACGTGCGGAAGTTACAATGCAATTCCTGTCGCAGAAGACGTAGTAGTCTACTATATAAAGATGCAACACATTCAACTGATGCACCTTGCATAAGACACTTGTCACATTAATTGATTTGTTATGTCCAGTGACACAAACCTGCATGAAGTAGCAGTACATAAGTAATACATAGTGATTACTTTGGTAACTCAATCCATTGGCCGTGCTGTCTGAGCAGCCATGTGTTTGTGATGAAGAATGAAAGTTAAAAACAGAGTTGTGCGAGGTCTTGCGAGTAAGTCTATACGGACAAATCTAAATAGTCACATCCTGTCTGGAGATAGCAAGAAAAGGGGGTAGTTTGAAGGATACCATACTTAAAATTAATGGGTGACCCAACTAAGTGAAACGGGACACAGAGTCATGTTTATGATGACAAGTATTAGAAATGGGGGAGTTATTTTATGAGCATAGGGTTAAGGGCGAGAAGTCAAGTTCATGTTAATAAATATTGCCACGTGCATAGCGTGGAATTTTGTGATACATGGGGGAGGTGGTAGCACCAATGGTAAGCCAGTAAGGCTTTATCTAAGAGGGGAGTCCCGCGTATCATATTGCTAGTCCCTTTAAATACGTATGTAATTGAAGGAACGAGCGTCTTATTGCATTCGTCTTCGCTTTGGAAGTCTTGCCTTCCGCTCACGTCAGGGAATCGCGATCGATTCTCCAAGCGGTCTTGCTACTTAGAATATGTCTTAGTAGATCAAGTTGAACGGAGGTACTAACACAAGCCGTTCTGAAGGAGGCTAGTTCCAATACGTCACACTAAGTGACCGACTTCAATTGTATGTGTATATTCTTTGTACATCATCTGTCAATATACGCACATATATAGGATATCATACGAGTTTCAACTCTTAACAACCAACTTACCTAACGCCTATAAATTACCATCTTATATCCCTTTCGTTTTGAATACTGCTGTTAGCCATCAGGTGATTCCACTCACCGCTCGGCGTCTCACTTGCTGTTGGCCGGGATACGACAGATTTCAGTAGTAGTAGTAGTAGTAGTAGTAGTAGTAGTAGTATGAAAGGTGTTATTTTGCAAATGATGGTTAAGCAATTCAAAAATCCAAAATCCCCTCCTACAGAGGTTACAGCACAGCTGCACAGGAATTAAGTTACCCACGTCAGCACACAGCAACACTACACTATTCGCTATTTGGTGGTGTAGTAACAGAAGACATAACAGTGTTACAGGATCTTCCTAGAATGTTCAGGGAAAGATTATGCTTGCAATTTTTAAGGCTTAGGGCAATATGTAATTACAGGGTACAATGCTGAGCAAGAAGGTTCATGGTTACAAGAACTAACAGCAGAAGAGATACAGAATAATGATACTGAATGTTTCATTGAAATTTTAACAGGTGGTGATGAGGCTGGGATATTAATAATTGACCTAATGTACACATGGTCTTGTATATTTTGAGATGCTGCTTGGATAGCGAATAAATAAAGTGGAATCCAATTACCATTCAACCAAGACAAACCTTGTCACCATTCTCATTATCAGACACACTTCAGTAGAAAATATGTGGAAACTGGATGTGCTCAGCATCAGTGAGCCAGACTTGAGAAAAACTAAAGCTGAAGAAAAAATAATGGAACACTTACTGAAAACTGTCTCTTAATGAAGTAAATAAATACAAAGTCCACTTAATCTAGAAAGGAAAAAATCATCTCTTGCATCTTAAGAAGGTTGTGGCTGAGAAGAGGTTAATTAACACCATAAAGAGAAAAAACCTTGGACTACAGAAGTAGTATAAAAATATTTTCACAGAGCGGGAAATTTATAACGTTTCTGAACTGTTCTAAGAGAGACCTTCAAAGGAGCGTAAGAAATGGAAAATACCAACTAGAGTAAAACCTTTATTATCCGTCCCTCAATTAACCATTCAGCGGATTATCTGTCGCAAAAAAAAAAAACTATTTATTAAAAGCAATGTATAGTCGCTCCAAAACTGAGTGAGCATACTCTTCATGTCAATAATAACAATAATAATGTTATTGGTTTTACATCCCACTAACTGCTTTGATGGTTTTCAGAGACGCTGAGGTGCCTAAATTTTGTCTCGCAGGAGTTCTTTTACGTACCAGTAAATCTACCGACACGAGGCTGACGTATCTGAGCACCTTCAGATACCACAGGACTGAGTTAGGATCGAACCTGCAAAGTTCGTGTCAAAAGGCCATCGCCTCAACCGTCTGTGCCACTCAGCCTGGCTCTTGACGTCAAGGTATCTTGACACAGTATTCTGTTTTGGAGCGACTTTACATTGACTCTCGGCCTCCTGAGTCCACGATCATAACGTACAGTAACTACTGTACGTACATGCTCATAGACCAGCAATCGGCATTGGAGATATGACTTCATACATTTTTTTACTACGTAATTTTATGTTGTGTAAAATGATTTAACTTTTAACTGTTACGAAAGAAGAGGGATGCTATTCAGATTCAACAGTCACAAACTTTATTATCCATTCCATTGTTGACAAATAATGTACTGTAATGTGCCCTCTCCCAGCCCACGGAGCATAGAGTACAGTATGCTGGTCATTTGTACTTCAGAATGATACCTACAACTTATTTGGTAGGGTGCAACATCTCCTAGTACCATACGTAGATCTTTCATATCGTTCTCTGTGAAGGTTAAATACTTCACCACAGGCTACTGCATTGTAAATATTTCATAATGCACAGGAATCGGAAACCAGCCTAGCGGTCCGTCATTATTATTAGACGGGTAGGCTACATTCTGTACTGTAGTGCAAAGTAAGGAGAGTGACTGATAAAGCTGAACATTTATTTTCCGTTCTAACAGCCGATAAACGTCAAGATCATAACCTGCAGTAAAAAGAAAACTCGTAGTTTTAACCATACGAAGTAAAGTTAATATAATCGAACAGTTAAAGAAAGGTGAACTAGACTCAAATTTAGCATCGGAGTTCGGTGAGGGTGTGGCAACAGTGCAGGACCTAATGAAGAATAAAAAAGTGTTGAAGTTTGCGGCGAGTTCTGACAGTTTGCATGGACTCGCTAAAAGAAAAACAATGAAAGCAACATCTTTAAAAGAACTGGATGCTGCATTATTCACATGGTTTCAGCAAAAGAGAACTGAAGGTGTACCTATTAGTGGTCCTATGAAAACAAGGCAGGCACAAATTTTTCACAAAAAGATGGGGCTCTCAGTGTCCTCACCAGCATCCAATGGTTGGCTACAGAGATTTAAGGACAGAAATGGTATTCGACAATTAAAATTGAAGGAGAAAAACTAAGTGGTGACAGCAGTGCAGCAGAAAACTTTAGATACAAGTTTGAGGGCATAATTGATATATATAATGGCATTCCAAGTCAAGTGTACAATGCTGATGAAACTGGAATTTATTGGAAGTGCTTACCCAGTAAAACACTAGCAGCTGCTGAAGAGAAATCAGCTCCTGGTCACAAATCTAGTAAAGAGCGCGTTACCATCTTGTGCTGTGCAAACGCTAGTGGCTACCATAAATTAAAATTAGCTGTCGTTGGTAAAGCAAAAATCTGAGTTCTTTCACAGGAACAGTGATGAAATATTTCCCAGTAGATTATAGTAATAAATCTGCATGGATGACATGCAATATTTTCAGGACTTTGTTCCATAATGAGTTCATTCCGCGGGTTCGAGATTTCTTGACGTCCAAAACCTTGCCATTAAAGGACGTCCTTTTCCTTGATAATGCACCTTCTCACCCTTTTGATACCCAGTTGAAATCAGAGGATGTTACTTCATTAATTCAGCCAATGGACCAAGGCGTCATCGCAACCTTTAAAGCTCATTATAAGCGAGAATTGCTAAGCCTCTTACTTTCCGAAGAAACGTCGATGGTTGAGTTCTGGAAAAAACTCAATCTTAAAGAAGCGCTTTATCTTGCCCAGAAATCATGGGATCTAGTAACCGCTCAGAACATCACTCGATCGTGGAGAAAATTGTATGTTGATGTCGAGGAGCTTGCCGACAATTGTCATGGGTTCACTGATGACGATGAAAATGAGGGATTGATGATCAAAGATACCCTGAAGACTATTAAAAATAATATTCATTTTGGAGAAGTGAATGAAAGTCACATGCAGGAGTGGCTTCATACTGACGATGTATTGCCCTTGTAATTAGAAAGCTCAGAATGGACATAAAGAAGAAAATAAGTTGGAGCGCAAAAAAAAAAAGGAACATATTTTTTTTTGAAGCAGCTTAAATAATACCAGGTAAATCAATTATGGTCTGTTGGTAATTGAGGTGAATATTTAGTATGTATTCTTGTAGCTTTGACTACATTTTGGTTTTAAAGAGGGTTTAATGCATTGCATTTTAAATTTATACAGTTTGTATTTTATGTACTTTAAAGTCCTTTAAAATTAGTAGTATAGATTATCAGGTTTTTTAAAATTATTAACCGTTCACCCCTTGCCGGGCATTAGAACGGATAATTGAGGTTTTACTGTATATTGTAAGAGAAATAAAGAGATTAAGAAGGAGATGCAGATTAGGAAAAAAGAGAGTTTGGAATGGTCGGGGAAGTAGGGAGAGATTGAAGGAACTTCCGAAAAAATTTAATTTAGCAAGGAAATCTAAGAATAACATGACAATTGGCAGTCATATGAATTACAGGGAAAAATGTAAGGGTATGCATAGGTACTTCAAGGGGCAAAGAGATTCCAGAAAAGACATTCCCGGGTTCATTAATGAACAAGGGGAGTTTATATGCGAGGACTTACAGAAGGCAGAAGTATTCTGTCAGCAGTATGTAAAGATAGTTTGATACTAGTTTAAGGAAAATATTCAGGTAGAGGTAGCGACTAATAGTGGCAAAGTACTGACATTTACATAAGATAATATAGACAATTTATTGCAAAAGGATACAAAAGTTGAAAGTTAGAAAAGCAGCTGGTTTGATAACATTTCTGGGGATATACTCAAGGCAATGGGTTGGGATATAGTACCCTATCTGAAGTACTTTTATTACTGTAGACATAAGCTTTTGGGCTTTTGCCGTGTCAGAAAACAAGGTGAAATTCTTTGTTTCACAGAGAACTTTGCTCCACATCTTCAGAAGAAAATATATGTGTTCACAAGCAAGTCTTCTCTAATAATGAAGGTTTGAATTTAAGAATGCTTTACCATTGGTCTATAGTAAGAGGTACTCTCCGTCACTAGACGGCTCACTGTGTGCTAGCCTTCTGAGTGGGAGGTGACAACACCATCTTAACTCCAATTAAGATGTATCTTATTCTATTGTAAGTGCAATGCGGAGTTAACAGCAAGGTCATCAGATGAATCAGGGATGAAAGTGGTAGAAGAAATAAATAAAAATTGAATGAAAAAATAAAGTACAATAAAGTGCAATGAAAGACTGACAGAATGGAAGACTAAAATTATTATTATTATTATTATTATTATTATTATTACTACAAGAATAATAACATGTTATTGTTTTTACATCCCACTACCAGTAACTACTTTCCTTGACTGTCTTCAGAGATGCTGAGGTACTGGAATTTTGTCCCAAAGAGTACTTTCATGTACCACTAAATTTACAGAAATGAGAGCACCTTCAAATACCACCTGACAGTGCCAGAATCGAACCTGCCAAGTTCGGGTCAGAAGGCCAGCGCCTCAACCATCTGTGCCACTCAGCCTGGCTGGATGGAAGAAAACAGAGTTGAAGATGCAAAGAAAAGTGTGTAGCACAAAAAACTATAAAAATCAGTGAGACAGGCAGGGGAGAATGATGTGCTACGACAACGTTGACACCGGAGTGAAAAGAGGTTATAATACAGTAACATGTGTATACAGGGGCAAAAGATGCCTATAGGTCGACGCCCCGAACAAATAGCATTTAAAAATAGTTTTAAAAAACAGGCTGTGTATACAGGTTGTGAAAGTATGACCTATAGCACATAGCCTAGAGTGCTCCATCTGGTGATGGGTATGAATTTGGAAAATAGTGAAAGGACAGAAAGAGAACTACTTATGTAAATCTTTAATGGCTGACAACCACGTATTACAGTGTTGAAATTGTTAGAATTTTTATATATTTCCACAGCTTCCCATACAATCCTAGACCTGTAGTGTTTAGTATGGGTAAAAGCTCCAACATCTTCGAACACGACCTTGACCCATTGATAAGGCATGCTCAGCTATTGCCGACTTGTCTGGCTGGTTGAGAAGGTTATTTCATTGGTGTTCCTTGATATGCTTACCAATGGACCGGCATGTTTGTCCAATGTATACCTTGCTGCAAGTGCAGGGAATTTTGTACACCCCACGATGTAATAGTCGGGACAGCGTCTTTGCTTTTACCTAAACTGTGAGCAATTAATATGACTGTGCCAAACTATGTTTTTATATTGTGCTTGCAGATGACCTTGGCAATTTGATCTGTTGTATTTCGCATGAAAGGAGGGTAGGCAGTTCCCTTCACTTCTTCATTCTGTGAGTTTTACTTAGTCATTCCTCTGGGATGCAGGGCTCTACGAAGCTGTACATAAATGTAACCACTACCCTTGAACGTAACTGAGCATGTCCATCCCCTTCTGGATATTTGATGGCTATCAAATTAGTTTCACCCTCATGGTGAGGGTCATGAGCATGCCCTTCCTTTGTTGTGGATTGTAGTGAGAATTTCCATGAAGACAGCAATGTGGGTAGGCTTCCACTAGGTGAACAGACAAATGGTGTGGCTATGGGAAGTCTCTTTCACCGCTTTCTTTATGGACCATTTTGAGGAGGGGGCTATTGCTTTGGCACCCATCAATCTGAGGATCTGGTAGAGGTATGTTGTTGATACATCTGTAGTCTGGACAGAAGATCTTAAGACCGAGCTTGATAGCTGCAGTCGCTTAAGTGCAGCCAGTATCCAGTATTCGGAAGATAGTAGGTTCGAACCCCACTATCGGCAGCCCTGAAAATGGCTTTCCATTGTTTCCCATTTTCACACCAGGCAAATGCTGTGGCTGTACCTTAATTAAGGCCACGGCCGCTTCCTTCCCACTCCTAGCCATTTCCTGTCCCATCGTCGCCGTAAGACTTATCTGTGTCGGTACGACGTAAAGCAACTAGCAGAAGATCTTAAGAAACTTGACCTATTTCTAAACCACCTGAATCAGCGGTATCCTTCAATTAAATTCATTATGGAGATGGAGTCAGATAGATTCCTTCTTTTCTTGAATGTTCTAGTAAGAAACTGGATGGCTCCTTACTGGGTGATCTCTGACAAAAGAGTAGTGTTAAAAAAAATGTTTCAAACTTTGGGCTGGGAAGATGTGGGAGGTAGGCGAAAAGATGCTCACCTAAGCAGGATGTTCTGTGCTGTCAGTGGAAAAATGGCATGGAATGACATCTGAAGACAAGCTGGAGAGAGCTTTTTGGGAAGATCATATGAAAGTAATGTTTGAAATCAAGGACAAATTGGGCAAATTTTCATTTATAGGAAGACAAATTAGGGAATGAAATAATTCATGAAGGGAAATGTTTGATAAACTTCCAAGCTCTTTGAAATCATTTAAGACTAGGTAAATAATTGATATGTAATCTGACACCTGGGCAATAATCCTAAATGCAGATCAACGATGACTGATCGATTGGTTGTACAACATTGTATATATTTCTCGAATGGGTGATGGCTGGTCTCTCAGACGCTGGCAAAGCTTATTTTCCAATCCATGCCAATGAAGAGGTAATCTTTCAAGACTATGTTTGACCTTATTCTCTCATGATTTTCGATTATGTTTATACAGAACAGCAAGCTATCATTTAAGCCTACTTTAGCATGGGACATCGTAGATATGTAGACTGTTTGTTGAAGTCAAACTGTAAGCTTCTGACACTACCTACCACATCAAGCCAATGTGAAGGTAAGTAATTCAATTATGCCTGCTCATCCTGTATTTGAGTCTCAGTGAAGGAAGTCTCAGCGCCCCAGCTTTGAATGGTTGATCGTATGATGATTCCAACCCAACTGAGTTGAGCCTGGTATCTACCTTACATTCAGAGAGGAAACTACGAATTATAGCAGACATCAAGAAAGCCTTCCTGCAGATAAGCATTTGTGAAGAGGATAAAAACGATCACAGTTTCCTGTAGTGAAATGAAGTCTTTGATAATTACAAGATCCTCAGGCATCCAAGGCTGATTTTTTTTGGGCTTAACTCCTTCCGGTCTAACTGCGAGCATAGCTCGCAGCGGCCGAAATTACGCTCAGGCCACGCTGCGGGCATAGCAATTTGACAATTCACTAAAAATCGGAAAGGACCTATGAATGCATTCTGGTGGTTACATGGTGTTTCTTCATGCATTAGTTATGAAAGTATTTAAGCAGATGGCAGTATTGTATGTCTAATTCAGAGAATTTAAGATATTTTCGACCTGCATGCATCAATAGATGTTGTCACTCAGTGAGCTCAAAGATATGGCTTCTCGAGGCAAACATGTGCTTGACGAAAGTGACATTTTCGATATTTTATGAGACGACAGTGGCTCAGAGGTTGATGTTAGCGAAAATACTCATAGTGAAGATGATAATGAAGGTATGTAGTTATAAGTTAATGTGCAAATGAACATATTAATGAGATATGAGTTTGAAAAAACTTCTTACAATTCATTAGAATTGGAGTTTCTTTTACGGCCTACCGCATGTTCCCGCGTATTTCATATTTGCGTGAACACAAGATTGTCTACATAATAGTAAAGAAGCCGTCCATTTTTTTCTAGATATGAGGGATTACAATGTTGGAGGCCACTTTGATAAAACGCTGTGAATAATGACAGCAGTGCCAGTGATGGAGGTAAGCATAACCTAAATATGTCAAGTGACAGCAATATTTTTGCCATACATTTTGTTTATGTTATGAAATGTGACAACCTTCACTATTATAACTCCTTCTTATGCTTCAGAAAATGCACCTGCCTATGAAATACCCCCAGAACCGGAACAATCTAAGAAAAGGAATCAAAGCACGAATGACAGACACTGATTTGGGATGGGATGACGTAAGAGTTGACTCACCTCCAAGAAGAAACAAGATTTATGCAGTGATTCCGAGAGTTGCTGTTGAAATGGAGAATTTTTCCAGTGAGTACGACTGCTTCCAGTATATTTTCACTAAGGATATGATCAAAAATATAAAGCAAGAAAACAACAGGTATGCCGCAAACACAATCTCAAAACTCAGACGGGCAAATAAATTGAATGAACATACAGTAGAAGTCCGTTATAGCGAGAATTCGTAACAGCGAAAAATTTACTCGCTATGATGGATTGTCGTTATATCCGATTTTTGTATAAAAGTCGGAAAACCCTTCATGCACTTTAAAATCGGTATGAAACGGCAATCATTTTGTTCAAAACTTGCGTTTCCGTAGACGATATCCACACTACGGCTTACTTGTTATTTTTCGTAATCCGATATTACGTGAAAGTGTATGTTTAATTTCTTTCTGAAAAAAAAATATAGTACCGCATATCTCCGAATCCAAGATGAACCCCACTTTTTCCTTCAAAAAATTTAAATCAGGATCAAAAAGAAGTTTGTAAAATCATATGAATGCCTTGTCTTACAGTAGGCCTACGCATTTTTTGACTGTGTTTAGACGCCGAAATTTGACTTTCGTCACGCCGTATTTCTTTATTTTTGGCGGCTGCACAATTATTTCCGCGGGTTTAAGGACCATTAACTCAACATTGGCATCATAATACCGAAGAGAACGCGTTGAAAATTTTCCGGCAATACCTATTCCATGCGTGTCTACAATACAACGATCCATCAGGAAATTATTCTTGCTGTCTATTACTTTTACGCAGCGTCAGATATAACCGGCTGCCGCTACACGCACGTCTCGCTTGTCGGGTACGGCCAAATTCAGCGGCTAGCGATGTATTGGCCTAATCGCAAACGTTGAAAGTCAACGAACGAGTTTATAGCGCCACGGTATGGCCATTCCGCTCTTGCGTTTTTCGTGCACATACCTCACAATTTCATCTTCGACTTCTTTAAAGCGTCATTGTTGCGAACCACTGAATGTATTTTTTGTACAGTATGCATTTTTTTTAGCTCTTTGTCTTCACGCTAACGCCAAATACTGGCTTTAGTTAGGCCTATGCTGTATTTACTTGCGGCTGCACAATTATTCTACATTATCGTGTGTTTAATAAACATTAACTTATAATTGGCATCGTAATATCAATTAGAACCCGTTGAAAATTTGCCGGCAATACCTTTTCCACGTATCTTTACAATACGACTATCCATCACGAAAATATTCCTGCTGTCCATAAACCTTCATTTTACTAAGCGTCAAGTACAATAGACGCGTTATGACTCTGCCACTGAGTAGCCATGGCTTTTCTAAGAATTCGAAGGGTCGCACGCTTTGATGCCATTCTGCAGATTTGAGAAACACACAGGCTCTGTACAACCGGTTGTCGCGGCTAGCGATGTGTAGTAAAGAGGCGATCGTTTATTGCCAACGAGTTCTGTGCGCGTGTGAAAAGAAGCAGCGTGGTTACCGCGGTAGTTGTCAGTGGTATCCATTAACTTACTGTTAGGCCGGGAATGCAACAACTCTTGAGTTTTCGCACGAGATTCTGAAAAGAAAAAAACTCAGCTTTCTTAGCCGTAACTAGACGCGAGAAGATATGAAATATCCTCTGAAATCAGTGATGTACTCTGCCATATCTTGAAGTGTATCACATTATTACTTAATTTCCGTATATAACATCAAAATTAAGATATCGTTTACTTCAGTCTATTTTTAACGAGTTAACAACTGCTATCGGCCACGTTATTTACGCATTTATTACGAAAACGTGTTTTCCTCTTTCATTTCGAATTTTCTTTAGAGAACAGCAGTCAATGGGTATTACTAATAAACTCCAACATCGCCTTTGAATGTCAACGAGAGAGCTCGCATATGCACAAAGTGAGAAAACTATACCGTACCAATGATGATCGATAGCATTTTGTTGCAAACGTTTCAGTTTTCTTATCCAAACAGCGTCACGTATCCTAACTTAACCGTACTATACGTATGATGAACACACTTCAAGCGCCAGTAGGGAAATTATACCTTTCTCGCTATAAATTTTCATAATAGCCTTTGCGTAATTTAACCAGACGCGACAAAATATAATCTAACCTCTGAAATCAATTAAGCACTCTGCCATATCTCAAGGTGTATCCCATTCTTACTTAATTGCAGTATTTAGCCTCAAAATTAAGCGGCGGTTTAGTCAGCCTTGTATTTAACGAGTTAACAACCGTTATCGGACACGTTATTTACGCATTTATTACGAAAGTATGTTCTCTTTCATTTCGAATTTTCTTTACGAAACAACTGTCGACGGATATTACTTATCGACTCCGACATCGCCTTCGAATGTCGACGAGAGAAATCGCTAGTGCACATAGCGAGGAAACGAAGCCGAAGGTAATCGATCGCATGCAATATCGTCGCTGGGGTGCATAAATATCGGTAACGGAAAAAATCGCGCGTGCTTAATCGCTCGTAATAACGGATGCGCCAGTGATAGGGTTCTCGCTGTAACCGAAAGACGATACGCGGTTTAATATAGGAATTTGGAAGGGACAGAAAAATGTCGTCGCTATAACGGAGTTCTCGTTATATGCCGTGCTCGCTATAACGGACTTCTACTGTATTATGTTGTAGCAATGGGTTCCAGTTACATTATCTGAACTGTAGAAATTATTTGCCATAATCGTGCATATGTACTTAGTTGTAGAAAGTAATCTGAAGGATTATTGGTCGACATCCCATTTTTTTTGCAGACAACATTTGCTGGCAAGCTACTGTCACGTGACAGATTCAAAATGATCATGTCTATGCTGCATTTGAACGACACATTCCTCATGATCAAACAGGTCATGATCCTCTCCACAAAGTTAGGCCATATTTCGATTCTCTGGTGAAACAGTTAAATGGTGGAATTGTCCCATCCGAAAATCTGATAGTTGTTTGGGGAATTTTTGCCTTTCGTGGTAGAATACACTTTCATGTTGCAAGTTGTTCGTGACTCGCTGACTAACTTTTGAAACATATAAATCTGAATTTAATATGGAAAATATGCAATACCTGCATTTAAATTGGAAAATATGAAAAGTAATATTCATTAAATAAAATACACAATCATCGAACCTTGTACTCACACTTCTTACCTGCTTACACATACGTTATTTGATGGGCGCGCCAGCCACCACTCAGTGCAGCAATAATAGAATGAGAATCTTGACTATCTCTAGGGTGTGGGGTAATAAGCTTACTTTCAACATATCGTATAAGTTCTGGGAAAAGGAGATTGGCATTCGGTTTCCCCATTAATTTTGAGGTTAAGATATTTTACTGTCAATGAAATAAAACTATGAATTCGTTTGATAGAACAAAATATATTCTTTAAATAATATATAAAAAATAGCGAGTCTTGTTGCGATAAAACAGATGAGAATATGAAATTATGACATTGCAACTGAAAGAAACTAGGCATGAATTTGAATTCTTCTTGACCGGACATTTAACCATTTATACAAAATATATCCCTCACTGTTTCACTTGACTGTACCTTCAACACTTTTGAGTGTAATTACGACGAATTCCTTAAATCTGGTGTTTACTGTAGATGTATCGCGCCTAATTTGGTGATGTATCCATATGACTGCTTCTCCATATCATATGATTTCTTGGTAAATCTGTATGGTATCACTTCTATGGAAGTGTGTCCCTCTGCGACTCCATGATAAGCCTTTGCGTCCGTATCTTCAACTAGGTGACCGACCAACTTTGGCCTCACTCTCTCAATGACCAACAATTAAATGCTCACCAAGTCTTCTCCATCTCCTTCCCACTCGTTGATTGACCGACTTAGGGCCTCTGCTTCCAATTGAATAATGACTGTTCACTTATCCATTTTGGCTTCTTCACTGTACTGCTTCCGTTTAACTAATGACTGACGCTACAATATGCAGTCACCTTTTATAGACGTTGGTTGACGCAGCTACGTAATCTCCAGAAATAACAATAATTTACTCCCACCCGCCTCAAACTGTTGCATGTAATGGTGAAATGCCCTGGGGCTCCTGAGTATCTGAGCGCATTGCTAAATGCTCACGATGACGTAGCCATGACGTGGCGATGACTTGACAGAAATGTCAGCAGTATTGCACAATATAGCAATGCCATATCCAACATCTGATATTTAACAATTCTCACTGCGCATGTCTTGAGTGTTATTCTTCACATACGTATATATGCATACATTTAACTACAATTCTGCAAGCGACAAGCGTTGCAGAATTGGATTGAATAAGAATGATAATTACAATAGTAATAATATCGCAGATAAGATAATAATAATAATAATAAAAAAGAAATAAGAAGAAAAAGAATAATAATCATAATACAGATAAAATAATAAAATAATAAAAATACAGATATCTTCTTGTAACGGGATTTGAACCGTTACAGTGTGTACAAGAAGAACAAACCAGAGAAGTACGGAATAAAGTTGTTTCTTGTGTGTGAATCTAATTCAGGTTATGCTTTCAATACTGAAGTGTACTCTGGTTGTGGAAATGACTGTTCGATTGATTCTCTGTTCGAAAGGCTGTTGTCAGATTATTTTCACAAAGGCCATAGTGTGTATATGGACAGATTTTACACTAGTCCAACTGTTGTGCAATATTTATGGGATGGAGATACCTTAGGTATAGGGACTGTAATGCTCAACAGAGAAGAGATGCCTAAAGGTTTAGCCGCTGCTAAATTGAAGAGGGGAGAGTTGACTTTCCGTCATCCAAAATGATGGTTTGCAAATGGAAAGGCACTAGAGATGTCACTGTTCTATCTTTAAAACATGGATATACAGCTTCTGAAGTGACAGTGAGGTCAAAGGGTTGTAAAGGAAAGGTTATGGTGAAGCCATAGGCTATACTGGACTATAACATAAATAAATGTGGAGTGGACCGTAATGACCAGCTTGTAGCCTACTATCCATTCAAGAGTAAAATGAAGTGGTGGAAGAAGCTGTTATTTCCATCTGTTCGAGGCGTAGTGAATAGCTACATACTATTCAAGAAAATTGGAAGAAACCGTCCATACACTTCCCTTGAGAAATTCATGTGTGTCGTTGGTGAGACACTGCCTTTGGTAGCAGGGGAAGAATTTGTTGCCATGGATGTTGGAACAACAATAGACCAACTCACCGGAAGGCATTTTGGGAGAAAAATCCCACCAACTGAGAACAAGGCCAGACCATGTAGAAGCTGCAAAGTGTGTGGGGACAGAAGCAAGAAGGCAAATGGTAAATGGGCCAGGAAGGAGACAACGTATTATTGCCCACTGTGTGATGTAGGACTTTGCATGTCAGATTGTTTCAAAATTTATCCCACACAGGCAAATTATATTTAGAAGACTTTTCTCTTGCTCAGCTGTCTTTTGTGGTAAACGGCACAATAATTTTACATTTGAGTAACTTTTGACGAAATTTATCAATTAAAATAACATTTCATAAGAGCTCCCATTTTCATTATTGTAATTATTATTATTATTATTATTATTATTATTATTACTGAAAAATTATTTTTATATCTTACTCGCTGTTTTGTAATTGCAATGCAAATTTTGTATTATCAAAATAGGGTAAATATAACAGTATTTCAGAAAACTGTACTTGCTTAGTTATCCGTCAGACTTTTTTTGCTATTCGCAAAACATGGTACAATACATAAACAATTTTAAAATCTCAAGTGATAGTTGACATAATACAAACAGCAGTTTTCAAAACTAGATGCTCAAGCACAAAGAAAAAGGAATCATGCAAATACCTCTTATAGGTACAGAGATATGTTTTAGAAATCCTTAAAAATGCCCAGTCCAGAACGTCTGTTAGGGATATTAAGGCCTAGACTGGAATGGGTTAACTTCCAGCTCATCTCCTAAATTCCCAAGTCTTCCAAGCCCAAAATTTGAAACATTTTTGTAATGCTACTCTTGTCAGAAATCATCCAGGACAAATCGTGCTGCTTTCCTAGAGATCTTTTTCAGTTCTTGTTGATAATCCTGGTGTAGGTCGCATACAATGGAACCATATTGTAATTGGGGTCTTACCAGAGACATTCTACCTCTCTTTTATATCCTTACTACAATGCCTGAATACTCTCACAATCATATAAAGAGATCTGTAAACTTTATTTACAACCTCATTAATGTGATTATCACAATGACTATCTGTTATATTAATACCCCATGAGGTATTTTCACACTATCAACATAGTAATTAAATACAAATCATCTGAAAAAATATTTGGAAAACCTGCAGCTCAACCCTGCTGTTAATCAAGAGACATCTACAGAGCTCCTACTTGCACAACGTTGTCATTAGCATCAACAGTAAATTAGGGTGGACGAGTTTATCCAGCTAGTGTGGTGTTATCAAAAAGCAGGTTTAATTTCAGAGGATGGCAGTTGCCCAGGACGATGAACAATCTGCCACTCTGTCATCAGTATTCGGTTTCTTGTGGGATTGACAAGACAATACACTGACTTCAAATTGGTTTAAGAGTATTCAGATAGAAGACACAAAAACAGTTTATGTGATACAGATGTTTCCCATAGGGAAACTGAAATATTTGTCCCGAATGAGTAAATTTATAATACCAATATAAATGGTCCGTTATTGGACATTATAAATTTTCCAGCTAACTCATTCATAGTTACCAGCGTTTCGCCCCTGTGTGCTAGGCTGGGCTTATCAGTTAGTACCTAGCACACCTACCAAGACTCATGGCTAGTGCATACCGTGGAGGCCACTGCATAGGCTATTTGAAGCCACCAGCAGTGCCAATGCACTATGAGAGACTGTCTCACTACAAAAAATTGATGCCTGCTTAGCCATCAGATGATATAGATGTTGATTCCCATAGGGGAAGCTGAAATATTTGTCCCGAATGAGTACTGAGTAGCCTCCATGGTATGCACTAGCCATGCATCTTGGTAGGTGTGCTAGGTACCAACTGATGAGCCCAGCCTAGCACACACGGGCGAAACGCTGGCAACTATGAACGAGTTAACTGGAAAATTTATAATGTCCAATAACGAACCATTTATATTGGTATTATAAATTTACTAATTCGGGACAAATATTTCAGTTTCCCTATGGGAATCAACATCTATATTATATGATGGCCAAGCAGGCATCAATTTTTGGTAGTGAGAAAGTCTCTCATAGTGCACTGGCACGGCCGGTGGCTTCAAATAGCCTATGCAGTGGCCTCCACGGTATGCACTAGCAATGCGTCTTGGTAGGTGTGCTAGGTACCAACTGATGAGCCCAGCCTAGCACACGGGGGCGAAACACTGGCAACTATGAACGAGTTAGCTGGAAAATTTATGTCCAATAACGGACCATTTATATTGGTATTAAAAACAGTTTAGTCACTCTCACAAAGAATTTTCCATCCTGTTGGCATGACATGTCCTTATCACCCTTGATGTCTAACAGTTGGTTCAGAAGACATGGAAGACTCTTGTAAGATGGGAGAGAGCAATTGCTAAGTCCAAAGCCGAGTTTCTGCTCTGGTTAAAATTTTACCTCACCTGATAGATATTAAGATTCCTCAGTGGTTTGGAAGGAGTGGTCATGTGCAAATCCACATCTTCAGTGATGATAGTCAACTTGCCCATGCTGTGGTGTTCTTCATATGATGCAATTCCAACAATCATGTGAGAGTGCAGTTATACGAAGCAAAATCATGTGTAGCCCCATTCACAGTAGCAACTGTCAGCAGCTATCATTGGTGCATGGTTGCCTAAATGTCTTCGAATCTACTTCCTTGGAAGTTAATTACGTTTGCCTCTGATCCGACTTGTAGGACTGAGAACTGGTCAGTATTTTTCCCACACCCACGTTAATGAGATCTGGAACCTGACCAATTCAAGCTGCTAGAGACACATTCCAGGTTGACCGAATTCAGCTGATCTGTCGTCAAATGGATGTTCTGTTTGCCAACTAGTGGCCTCGGAATGTTGAGAGGGGCCTTCTTGGTTGTTGATGGCCACAAACAGAAAAGGTGTATGATGAAATGAGCATCAGAAAGGATATTAAGAAAAATCAGATGTGCTCCAGTACTGTAATGAAGGAAAGTTCATCATGGTATGCAGGATGCTTTTACAGCTTATCACAGAATAATTAGTCCGCTTGCATAGATTCTTCATTTCTGGAAGAGTTTTCCAAAATGAGAGAGGATCTAGCAGGAGAATCTGTAAGCTAGGCTGAAATTAGACTCCCTGGTATAATGCAATGAGAAAGGTTCAATGGATCAGCTAATAAGCAACTGCTATCACTGCAAATGTTCATGGAATGTGGCATCCTCAGGGTTAAAATGAGACAACTCCTAAAAGAAGATCTGAAACCAATTAAAGATCCAATGATTCTTCTAGTAAACCATGTTGTTGCTTCTTGGCTGATCACAGGGGAGCATGTGAAAGAAAATCATCTGAGAAACGCTTCTAGATCATCTGTGGAAGAACTGTGCGAAAACTCATAAGAAAATAAGTGTTGGAGGCTTGATGGACAACATGCTGAAGTTGCTTAAGCCCCTTTGCCCTTGAACCGCATACAGGAAGCATATATATTTGAAGTGATAGGTGTGGATTTGACAGGTCCTCTGTGTTCCTAAGAGATGAAAGTAATGCTTGGATTGTAGTATTCATCTGTACAGTGTACCATGCCATATATCTGTAAATTGCTACTACTATCTCCACTGAAGCTTTCCAGAGTTTTGCAGGTCGAAGAGGACATCCCTCTGTCATTTACTCTGACAATGGTACTAATTTCACTGTTTTCAAAATGTTGACTGGGAAAACATTTCTACACAATTCATTGGAACGTATCACTTGGGAGATTTAGTCTTCAGTGATCTTTCGTGGGGAGGCTTCTGGGAAAGGTTAATATATCTCAGACAGTTTCTGAAACAAGTTTTTGGTAAAGCTTGTCTAACCTACCAAGAGATGCTTACTCTTCTCTGCAGTGTAAAACTGAAAGCTGCTAACATATATTACAGATGGATGTGAGGTGTAAGTTCACTCACCCCTGTTTCCCACATGAAATTAAGGACACTGGTGTTCTGGAGTGACAAGTTGTATGCCAGAACTCTGAATCAACAAAATCTTCGTCTGAACTTCAGAATGGAATTAAAGAACAAACTCAAGTATCTGGGACTTTTGACACACAGTGAAATGAGTCGCTGATCATTTCCTTTGTTCATAAGTGACGACGTCCTAGTCAGATCAGATAGCTCTAAGAGGAAGGTCTGGCCCCTGGAAAAGTCTGTGGAGCTGTTTCCTGGAACTGAAGGCATTACAAGACTTGCAACAGTTGTTACACCTAAAGCAGAATTAGAAGTCCCCAATAAAGAAAGTGGGTCCTCTGAAAACTAGTCTGAATGGGAAAATAACTGCTGCTTCAGAAGAGATGGGAGGATGTGAGAGACAGGCCTACAGCTGGCAACGTTTTGTTTGTGTTATTTTGTTTTTGCCTTACTAAGAGGATGGGGTAGCCAAGAATATAAGTGTTCTGTGCTGACGATTGTTTTGATGATGATGCTTGCTGTTTAAAGGGGCCTAACATCGAGGTCATCAGCCCCTAATGGTACGATATGAAATGATAACAAGAAGTTCAAAATCATCCACTGACCAAAATAAAAAATGTCATGAAGAATGAATGGATGGACATGAATCAAAAAAACAAAACAAAAAACAAACAAAAACCAGTGGATCTGACTCAAAAAAGGTCATAAATAATAGTATTACCAACCAAGAGACCACTTATAAAGACAATCCTGAATCAAGGATGCTTGATGTCTAAAGGGGTCCAAAATCCAGGTCAAGGCCCCTCAGAATGGTACTTATCACTAGTAAAGTAGAACCATGGTATTTGTCATGTTGGGGTACTAATCAAAAGTAGCAAAGACTCATGGTGTTTCACACAATTATTGTACGTTGTACAGGGAACGCAGACCTATGGTGTTTCCCTCACAATGGCACCACTCATAGCCAACGCAAACCGATGAGGTTCCTCACCTAGGTGTACTAACCACAGGGACTCTTACTATCCTGAGGTGTTCCTCACATAGTGGGTACTAATCACAGGCAATGCAGACCCACGGTGTTGCTCATATAGTGGTACAACTCACAGGCAACGCCCAGACCCGCGGTGTTGCTCACATGGGTACGACTCACGGGTACTGGAAACTCACCGGAAACCCAACTCGCTGCTTATACTAATCACAAACCTATTTCATACCTAATATAGTGGTACTACTCGCAAGTAAAGGCAACCCATGGTGTTCCCCGCGTGATGGTACAAATCAAACGTAGTTTCATGGTTCTAAGACATCCCTTGGTCGCCCCTTTTAGTCGCCTCACACGACAGACAGAGGATACTGTGGGTGTATTTTTTGTCTGCGTCCCCAACCCACAGGGGGGTAGAAGATTGTTTTTACGAAGATGTATCACAGTGTGTTGTGTTTCTCTTCATCAAAACAAGTAGTCTTTATTTTCCTAGTGATATCTCAGATTTTTATGTTTCACAAAATATTATTGCACCTTCAAATACCAGGGGAATGAACCAGAATTGAACCCGCCGACTTAAGGTCAGAAGGCCATGCTCTAACATTTCAGGTACGTAGCCCAACAATGATGGAATTAGGTATAATGTTTAAAACAGAACGTAAAATATGGATTACCGGAATGTACTAACCTGATCCAGCCGGAGTTTTGGGGTTGCAGAAACTCCATTGAACGAGCCTTGGAGTTCATCATCCAGGCCACTTACATCCTATTAAGGAAACAGAAAAATTCTTGATAGATGGATTGAAACTTCAAGTCTGTGCAAAATATATTCCTATTTCTTCCAAATAGGTTTCTGCAGTAAAGCAAATTGCATCACTAGATAGGAAATAATTAAGTGCACATAGCAAAATTCACTCACAAATCAGAAACTGACAGCTTGACAACTTAATCTGTGCATTCATAATTCCATAACTATACTGACATACAAATAAAGCATAATGAGTAAAAGAGAGAACTGAAAGTATCAAAGGGAGCAAGTATTGTTACTGTTTAGCAAGGAATGTGACATACCTAAAAATTCAAAATTAAACACACAACCCCCACCCCTCTTATTTAATTTTAAAAAATACATCTTTAAGAAGATGATATGGACCTGCTGCTAGAGCAGAATTCTTACATACTTACAGAATGTGCCAACACAAACTACCGGTACATCCTTTGTAGCACTCCATAAGCCACAAAGCAACCTTTCTATGCTTCAGTTACAGTTCCAAGAATCCAGACATTAAAACCCACATATGCCAAGCATCCTATATAAATCATCTGGTTCAAATGTAAGACAGCTCAGAAGAAGCTAGATCTGAGTTATATGAGACAAAGTTTACATGTCTGTAAAACTGGACATTCCTGGTAGTTTCCAATTCTTTTATCCTTCCAAGCCACTGTAGAAAAATTACACATCACATATTGTTCCTGTACAAAGCTACAATATTTCAAAAAGGTGCAGTTGTAAAACGTTCAACACTACAATTTTATTGTGGACACTTCTATAGTAAATTTCTTGGTTTAGCTCAGTTTTGATTAGAGATACAATTTATTGCAGTACTCAACCAGAGAGCACTTTGAAAAATGGAAGAGAATGATATGAATAACTCAAAATTGATCATTTTTGAGTTGTAGCACTTTTGACCAGACTACCTTCATGTAAGATACTTGCACTACTGTGATATTTTTTATTACTGTATTTCTTTTTCAGCTCAGGAGATGGCAATAGTCGTCAGTACTTCGCTGGAGTGTAAACAAATGAAACATGACCTAACATGTCCACTGTTGTGGCAATTTGTTTGCTTATGAGTTATAAGGTTCTGTGTAACTTCATGAAAACTTCAGTTTAATGCTATGATAGCAGAAAGTAATTATTGCATAATTATTGTTATAGAACTTTTATCACCTAATTGTTAGAGAACATACAGTAGATATGCAAATTAAAAGTAATGATGTAGGTATTTTACTTTCTATGGTTGAGCTTAGTGTCCCAAGCCTGATGTTCTACATGTACGACACACTGCAAATATACTACATGTAAATAAATTCTGTTGAAATTAAGATTTTTTTTTCCCCCTTACTACCGAACCATAATTTTATGAACATGCATAACTTACATAATTTAAGCTCTGTAAGTACATATACACTGGACAAAATGATGACACTTTTGAAAAATTAAAGAATAAATGTAGAGGTCAGATGTATACAGTATGTAGATCCACCACATAATGCCAATGAGAATTATCATCAGGGATTTACAACATCATTTTTATGTGTTTAGTAATCTCAATTACAGGCAAGGCTTCTATTTCAGGCGATAGTCCATTCCAGAGTCATGAGGAACGGCTGCAGTAATCTGATTGGTAGGAAAAGGTACAAGCAAATGGAGGGATAAGATTAATTCGACTGAGGACTGAGCGAAAGGATAGGGAAAAATGATGAAAAGGGTCATGGTTAATGCACCCAGCAGGGATTTTTGAATGAAGTTCTTTTGATAATTTTTTTTTCTCTCTTTACTTATTGCTAGGGACCTGAAAAATGAGCATCTGCTTCAAAATTAGCATCTATTTTTTCTAAAATTAGCATCTATTTTTCCAAAATTAGCATCTATTTACAAAGTTAAAATAATCGCATGGTATTATTAATTTTAACGATTCCAAGTTTATGAAGTGCAATTATTGTCCTTGGTTCACACACAATACAAATTCATTGTTCAAACGAAAGCAATTTCAGTACTTCGGCATTGTTTTTTTTCAAATTGCACCATCTGTCTGTAACCACTGTGTTGTAATGAGACAACACATGCTCACTATCGACATTGTTCGTTGGGGTCCACAACTCAAGACAGTATTTAGCAAATATGCTGAACTCTGAACTGCAATTAATGCAAGCATGACATCACATTTTTCACTTTCTTTCATCTGGGTTTGAATTGCATGTTTCAGAGAACAGTAACCAGACCAGATATCGTTTCGTGAGAGATCTGTTACTCCAAACAATTTCTCAAGCTCATCTAATTTATCAGTGTTATTCAAAATTATATTTTTTGGATACAAAGCTTGAGAAATTGATACAAAATGCTTACGGTTGGGGTCTTTAGCTTTCAATGTGACTAGCTTGCACTGTGAAGAATGAGCAGCTTTGACAAATGTGTCTCTACATGCAGCCTGCTGTAGAGGAGCGAGATTAATCAAAGCATCATTAGTTGCCGCGAAAAAATTCCTCTCACAAATTAAGGTAAAAATGGCGTCAAGGTTATGCAGTTTGGGGTAAAGGAGATGAGAGGTAGGATGCACAGACCCTTCAAGTTCAGTAAGGAGGTCAACCAATCCAGCTGCATGATCTGTGACAAAAACCATGTGGGAGTGAAGCCTATTCACTTCTCGGTCACTCAGATCAGTCAGGTATTTAATACCACAGTTTATGTCTTTCATGTCAGACATCTTGAAAAATGTAAACTTCAGTAAAGTAAGCACTCAAATAGAAGACAGCCTGAAACCAGCTATTCCATCAGGTTATGACAGGTGCAGGAAAAAGCTTTGCTTCCTTTGAAGCACCATACTTCGATGTTAAGATTTGTAAATAATTACATTTTCGCTTTCTTGTGTTCAAAAATGCAGACTTTACCATCACAACCACATGATTCAAATCTGTCATCACTGCGTCCCAACTATTGCCAACCAAGCTGATCTTTTTGCTAGGGGCTTTACGTCGCACCGACACAGATAGGTCTTATGGCGACGATGGGATAGGAAAGGCCTAGGAGTTGGAAGGAAGCGGCCGTGGCCTTAATTAAGGTACAGCCCCAGCATTTGCCTGGTGTGAAAATGGGAAACCACGGAAAACCATTTTCAGGGCTGCCGATAGTGGGATTCGAACCTACTATCTCCCGGATGCAAGCTCACAGCCGCGCGCCTCTACACGCACGGCCAACTCGCCCGGTCAAGCTGATCTTATGTGCCCAGCACTGTACCTACATGCATTAAATGATCCCATATGAACAATGTTTCATAACACCGGGTCATTTATGGGGCACTCTCCCTAACACGAACTGCATCATATGGTACACTATAATTGCGCAGAGCTTCTAAAACAGAACGAAAGCAGTTTGTAGCATTTCCTGCATCAAGATACGTAGTTCACAGGAACAACATGCAGCTCTCTTTTCGATCCAGCTGGGACTTGGAATATGATAAAAACATAAGGGCCCATTCTATCTGTAGTTTCATCACAGAGTATGTTGATGTTCTTCCCCACTAGGGCCTCTGCTGTTCTTTTCTGGTGGTCAGATGCAACTTCTAGGAAGGAAGAAAGACCTCAAAAATTATAACAAAATAACTTAAAATTACTGGATCAATTGGGTACAGGTAAGAGAGTTCTCACATATGGCAGCTCTTCATCTGAAAACTCCATAATCCAGGCTCTTAGCTCTTTGCTTTCTAGCTTTTCCAGAGGTATATTTGCTCTGGCAAATACTTCAACTGTGCGTTTAGAGAAGTTATCTCTGGAAATTTTTCATCTTTTATGAAATTTTTCATCTTTTACAACTAACTGTGTAAGCACAGAAGATTGCTTTCTTTGAGACGTACTAGTAGCAGGGATTGAACTTTCGTTTTCGCGTCGCTTACCCATGTGTTTTTCAGATTTAACATGTTTCACAATGCTATCCTTTTTTCCCCCCCATCCAACTCAGCAATTACAATATCTGCAAAACACTGTCGCTGAATCTGTGGCATATAAACCATCCTTTGCATACTGCTGAGCCATTTCGTGCGCATTTTTTGTCCATCACCCCATAAACTAAACAATCGCTCGACTTTCTACTCTTCACTAGTTTCAATTTTGAGCAACAGGAAAACACTGCGTCTATCTCGTTATTTCTGTGACACTATTTACATTTCGATAATCGATACAGATCTTATTCCCATTGTAAATATCGATTAAAGTCAGCAAGCAGCAATCGATCAGCTACTTTTCTTCATCAATCAGAACGGTCGAAAGATTTATGCATCATATTTTGAGCATTTCTGACGATTTTGCTGAAATATGTTTTCACCGGTAAAATAGCACATTTTTGCAGAATTTGCACCAAAAACGCATATTCATACTAATTTTGCATTTTGAGTCAATTCGCATTTTGTCACACTTCTGTTCATCCATAAAAATTATTTTAAACTACATTAGCATTACCGTAGGCTTGCATTCAGTACAAGATTCAAAAATTTGCATTTATCGCAAATGCAATTTTTTCAGGTCCCTACTTATTACAATTTGCACTAAAATATAGGCATTTGCCTGGTGTGAAAATGGGAAAACACAGAAAACCACCTTCGGGTCTACCAACAATACAGTTCGAACCCACTATCTCCCAAATGCAAGCTGATAGCTAAGTGACCCAAACAGTGCAGCCAGTTGCTTGATCACAAGATTTTCTATTGAGGGAAGTTAAGCCGAATGAAGATGGGAGCAGTAAGTTATCAGCCCCTGCACAATGGTGTATGTTCTGAAGCTTGTTCAAGTTTCCAACTGTGGTGGGACTCCAAGCAGGAAAACTAAGTTAATATGGGTCTCATCTTACCATAGGCTGTTCATAGGGCCCCTGAATTCAAGCCTGTTAGATTCCTGCTAAAAATCCCATAATTTCCACCACTTTTTATCTTGCCTCCTAAGAATTACATCTCTATTTCAAATCAGTGAAAACAATGATTCCTAAGAGTTTAATGTTTGAGCACTGAGGGATTATGTTTTCATTTAATTCATGTGTGTTCTCTAGGCAGTTTCGTGATCTAAATATCCTAATATATTTATGTTTAAACCATTCATAGAACACCGATTCCTTCCAACTCCTAGGCCTTTCCTATCCCATCGTCGCCATAAGACCTGTCTGTGTCGGTGAGACAAAGCCACTAGAAAAAAAAGAAAACTATCTTCAGTATTTTTAAAATGCTTTTTTATATAGGACTGTCACCATATGAGCGGCTACACAACCGGAAAGATGGAGCATAAATGAGGTACATCAGCGTACCCTTCTACCCTTCAGAAAGGATTTCACCCATGCCAATAATTTGCTGCATATACCAAGCTGTTGCAGCCTTAACTGAAGTTGTTCATGCGGCACTTGGTCAAAGGCTTTGGTCCGGTCAGGTAACAGGTAGTCTACGTGAATCACATATGGATGATGCAAGTACCACTGCCATTCATCAATGACTTAAGGTGTGCAAGAAACCCCCATGACGAACCCAAGCTAAATAAAGCCAAGCAGGTCTCCCTCATAAGAATTCCAAAATGTTTCTTGCTACTAATCACTCCATACACTTACACATTAGAAATGTTATTGCCCTGGCCTATAATTATCACTGTTATCTCTTCCTCCACTTTTGAAAATTGCTACTTGTTTGCACATTTCCATTCACCAAGTACATAACCTCTATCAATTGATAAGTCAAACAAGGAGAAAAAAAATGAGACACTAAAGCATCTGCACACTGTAGTAAAATAATTGCAGCTATGTTGTCCACGTTGGAAGCAGCATTTGGTACAGTCTTTAGAAGGCTGTTCGAGAGAGGTTGGAGAGGGTTGTTTTTGGGTCCATATGTGTACCTTTTCCTGGTTCATTATAGTTCCCTTTAAACTTCTCACTGAACAATGGCAAGGGTCTCAAAGGAGGTAACTGTTGTCCCGTTAAGAGTACAATAAAGGAAGAGGAAGACATACTTCAAGGATGTGAGAAACCTGACGGGATGTAAAAGCTACAAGGAAGTGAAGAGAACAGCAGGATTGAGAGAATGGTTGCAGCGACAAGGCTTAGGGCCGATTGCAGAAACGATGACTAGTTTTACGCTTTAGACATCATCTACCTAAACAGCGTCTAAATCATTCATGATCTTCCATTGTATGAACAATGTTCAGTCGATGTTTAACTAGACATCCCTTAAAGTTTCAATTTTGGTTTGAAAATGGGAACAGAAGTATCTTTCATGCAACTCTTTGCTTGTCGCAACCAATGAAATTCGTCGATGCGCGCGCCGAACGCCAGTCAGCTGTTTGTCTTCCTACACATTACTCAAATATGGCTGAGCATGACTTGCCCACAGATAAGAGCATCGCTTTCGGTGCAAATTAAATCACATAATATTTTCGACACTAAACCGACACGCCACCATACGCGGAAGTGTAGCTTTCATTATAGCGTTGTTACAGTGAGTGTAATCTACTAATAAATACGGTAGCTTCGACGTAGAGAAGATGAAGCAACAGTAATGTGTAACCGAGTGTGTTGTACGGGCCATACAGATGTAGCTTGCATTCTGGAAATCGTAGGTTCGAAGCGCATCATCAGTAGCCGTGAAGATTGTTTGCCGTGGTTTCCCTACTTTTACACCAGCCAAATGCTAGGGCTGTACTTATGGCCACGGCTCTTCCTCCCCAGTCCTCTTTAACGATAATCACCACCACTTGCCTTTTCCTATCTGATAGTTGCCGAAAACCTATGCGATTATATACATAAAAATCCCATACAACCTACTTTTTAGTTTTCACTATTATGTGTCTTTACTTGGCAGTAAATATAAGTGAATCTCTCCCGGTTGATGTATGTGACAGCCCTCAGACGATCGGGACACGTAACTGATATGTATGTAGTCGAAGTGACCTATAATTCCATGGAAATTACCCCATGTACATAATAAAATATATCGATTGCCAAGAATTGTATTCAAGTTGACAGTTACCGGACTGTCACTTTGTCATTCTCAAGAAACAAGTCTCTCGTAAAGCGTAACCTTATTTTATGATTAGCTCCCCGTGAATGTCAAACGAATTGCTGCGATTTAGCAGCGGGCGACCCATAGAGAGGCTGTCGGACTAACCTTTTTTCCCGGAATTGTCTCAACATAATACAAATTACATATTTCACAGTACATAACCTCTGATTGTGATTCACTCCTGTCATTTGAGGTTAAACAGTGCTCTCGGCAGTGTTTAAACATGACCGGTTAAACATCGGTTTTAGACAGTGTCTAAGTGATAAATAACGTCTCTGCAATGCGGCAGCCATACTTAGGTATTGTTTAACCGTAGACATCGTCTAAATGCCGTTTCTGCAATCGGCCCTTAGCCTTTAGTGAATGATTCAGAGCTTTGCTTAGCTCCGATTTTTACTTTAAGCACCGCTATGTCTACACAATGAAAGAAACTTTCTTGCAATCGAGACCACACCGCACTAATGCCTGCAGTATTTAAAGAGATAGGGGTGAGTGGATGGTTTCTGAGAAGGTATGATAGTAATTCACAGTCAGCTTTTTTGAAGTTAGAATTGTTGCATTTCTTCACTGGTGGTTTCTTGTATGTTAGGGTAGCTGTAATGGCTAGGTTGTCAGAGAAACCAGGGATGACCGTCTTCATAACTGAGAATGGTAGGTTAGCAAGGAAAAAAATGTAGCACGAAACTGCAGGCTTTCGTTATACGGGTCGGTTCAGTAATTAACTGGTTAAGGAAAAGGTCGTAGAATGCAGCACGGAATGTTCATGTTAATTGACTGATGGAATAGGCAGGAGGTGAGTGCAGTTGTACTGCCAGTCAAATTCCAAGTTAAAATCACCACTTGTGTAGATACTTTTGTATCAATGTTGGACCTGTTGTATATGGCTTAGAGTATTCATTCCTCATGTCACTGGGGAAGTTCAAAGCTCGGTACACTGTATCAAGAAGAAACTTGCTTCCAGCGTACCTGAATTCCACCCATACCACTTCTGTCTGTTTCCAGCTGCTGAAGGTGCACAGAAATGAACTTTGGTTTTATGGCAATAGGTGTCCCCTCTCCCCTTAGGTCCATGAATGATCCTTCCTGAATGCTGTGTACAACTGAGGTATCACTTCCATGTCATAGATTGATGAATTTAGCTAGGATTCATTAATGCACACAACTGAGGGTTCTAAAGAGGCAAGAGTGGCCTGGATTGTCTTTTAGCTTTGCACATTTGCACAAAAACACATTAACTGTCCTGTTTCATGAAGACCAAAGTTCTCAATTGCTAAAATCACTATTTACTCTGCTTGATGTGATGCTAAAAAAAATATTCTGAGAACTAAGGAAAACTACATTTTCAGCATTACCATAGCTGTAGCCCAGAGTTAATTTTCCTCAATAGAATATGCATTAATTTTTGTGCATATTCTGTGAAGTGGTGAGTGACAAGATGTACAAGTAACCAACACAACCTTTAGAAATGCACACACTGCTGTCGAGCATAAGATTTGTTGGCAGCACTGATTTAATGCCAAACCAGAACTTAGACATCCATGGTTTGCAGCTGGCAATAAACTCCCACTGCATCTTGGGAGAAATAAGATGGCTTTTCGAAGGAGCAGAAGTGCTTTTCACGCCACCAAAATTTGTTGTAAAGTACTTTTAAATTATGTATAATTTCATCATCATTTCCCGTTTCCTGGGTCGGGTTGTGAATCAAAGACCTCCATCGCTACCAGTCTCTCCACCACTTCTTTTTTTAAGTACATCTTCTGGTTTTCCTCCACTCTTCTATATGCACTCCCACACTGAAACTTGTTCCATTTCTCCTCCTAGCTTCCTCCTCAGTCTTCCTTCCAATACTCTCTCAAATATCTTAGCTACATGGGGAATAAGGGTGATTCCTCTGTAGTTATTACATTCCTTTTTATCACCTTTACTAAATATCGGGATAATTAAACTCTTTTCTCACTCTTTTGGGATCTGTTTCTTCCTCCAGATTATTCTAAATAATCTATACAGCCACTGTAGCCCTATAGGTCCTGCTGCTTTTATCATTTCCATAGTTATCTTATCCATTCCTGCTGCTTTGCAGCTCTTCATCTTTTGTATGGCTTCCTCTATTTCTAACATAGATATCTCCTTTTCTTGTTCTTTCCCCATTGTTTCTTCTTGCTCCTTCTCATCTACCAGTTCACTGTATTCAGCAATTCTGAGAAGTATTCTTCCCATCTTTTTAGTACGTCATCTCTTTCCGTCAATATCTGCCCTGTTTCAGTTTTTACAAATTTTGTATCTTCCCTATTTTGTACACCATTCTTCACTAAACCATACAAAACCTTTTCACTTCCCTTTATATCCTCCTGTGAAGTTTCTGTGAAACTTTCCCAGCTCTTCCGTTTCTCTTGTACTATTTCCTTACATACCTTTTTGGCTTCTTTATATTTCTGGCAATTCTCTATACTATTGCTGTCTATCCACTTCCTCCAAGCCATTTGCTTCTCTAACTGCTTCCTTTACCCTGCTATTCCACCAAGGAGTCTCCTTTCCTTTTTCCTCCTTGATAGTCTTCCACAGGTGTTTAATGCATACTTTACAAATCCATTTCTGATACATGTCCATTCCTCTTCCACAATGTTCAAGTCATCATTGGAAATTTATTTTTTCAGATCCTCTTGAAACTTTTCCCTTATTTCTTTCTCTTCCAACTTCCATCCCTTTACTTTTCTTTCCCTTTTTTCTATTAACTTCATTATTTTACCTAGTCTTAATTTGGCTGCCGTCACTTTATGGTCTCCTTCAAAATCTGCTCTTGGCATTGCTGTCACATATTCCAGTTCTCTACGTTTCTCCTCCACCAGAATAAGATCAATCATTGTCTGTCTTTCTATCTCCCCAACCATATCTAGTTATTTTTTGTGAGTTATTTGTTCTAAAACACGTATTGCCAACAATTAATGTAGTAGTAGGATTTATTGAACTATACAGGCCTTCGCCCAATACAAAGTTCAAATCCTTAATAGCCTAAGCCTATGAAACCATATATAAACTTATAAACAAATTAATAACAAGTTAAGAATAGATGGCCAGAGGTCAACACCCTACCGGAGTGCCGTTCACCCTGTGAATGGATCTTTTCTATGGAAATAAATGTTGTACTGGCTATGGTCAATATAATGGACTCCTCACACATTGACCATTGCCCGGCGACACCTGATACAGTGAGGCTGTCCCCGCAACTGAATGGGTTCACCAGGCAACGCACACTGCGCGCCTGAATCTGGTGCAAACCAGAAGTACGATGATCTGCCAGGACTCGCGAGGATGCTCATGAGACTATACTAATTATGAATTAATAAAAATTAATGTATGTGTAAATTATATGTATTTAATACATTCAGTGCAAGTTCTATTAAAGTGTACCAATGTTGGCTATTCAATGTTTTGTGCTTGTCCATGTAGATCAGTCTGATCCTCCAATCAATTTACACTTTTGCACATGCATCTATGGAAATATTTACTGGAATGTGCTCCGGTATAGTTTGTTTCATCAGTAGCTACGTAACTTTTTTGGTCCGACCGGGACGGACTAGAATCCTTTTGAACTGTGAAGTTTGGACCTTGTGCATCTTTGATTATGGTGATTATACTGTTAACATCCTGATGTTCTGCCACTTCAACCACCATTCAAAGTTAAAACGGTCTAGGCACAAAAGGCATTGTGTACCACTGGACAGTTACTGTATTGAATCGCTGACACAGATCTGCAGCCTAAACGAATTACTACAAACACACTGGAGACATCACATTTGAGATTTCACCAAAGTCTACTGTACATTGCTACTGAACTGTTTTGAGATTGTAGAAGCAGCCTGTGGAATGTTTTCCATATTCTAACGCATTAACCCTTGTGAGCTATTTACGTCAGTGTATATATCTCACACCTTGATGTTTGAGATGTTGAAAGCTGCTCTATTCCACGAATGATACAGCACAACTACTGTAAGATTGTTCTATTTCATCTTATTGTTCCCATCTTGATTAGGGTGGACATCCTGCCTAATTTCCTAACCCTACTGCTAGTTCTTACTACATCAAGAAATAATCAAAATTGGTTTTGATTTCTCACTGGAATTTTAAGCAAAGTAGTAACATCTTATTGTGGCACAGTATGTTTTTATATTGGATAGTTGTGACTTAAATTATTGCCATGCTTGTATATACTTATGTTGTTCAGTCGCTACAAATATTGTCACTCACTTCATCAATGTAAGATTAATGGTACAAAGCTTATTGCTGGCACATCAGCCATAGTTGCAATATTGATATTTCTTACCTTCTCAGTAATTGCTTAAAAGGTCAATTTATTTTGAAAATTACTTGACACAAGATAATATCTCTAGTCACAAACTGATTTCCAGGCAAAACAGGCTGAGAGAAATTTAGAAGAAATTCAGTAAAGTTAAGGAATATCTAGAATATGAATTAGAATAGAATAGATTAGAATAGAATATATTTATTTATCACCTACAGGATGTCCCAATTACAGATGATGTAATAGAAAAATTAAATAAAAAATTAAATTAAATAATATACATACAAATATACATATATATATATATATATACAAGCAGATATAAATTTTCACATGTTTTATACAGATTATTCACATAATTTACAAAATTATCACGTTCCTTCATTGAGAAAAACTTTACGAATTGCAGTGAAAGGGTGGTGAAAAATGTCGAGTGACCCGTCCAGCTGATTTATTGTCCTAAGGGCTTGCATGAGCCAAGAATTGTCATGCACAACCGTCCTACATTTGGGCAGGTGGAATGTACATTTCTGCCTTGTTTGTCTGCTCGGAACATGAAGTGGAATCAACCCCAATATAGCCGGACTGACCACTTTACTCTTCAAGCACTTAATCTTTAACATTGGGTTCGCACACTTTCGGCGCGTTGCCAGCGTATTCATTCCAAGAATGTTTACAAACTCTTTATACTTGCTTGAAGAGAGTGGCATGCCCAGGAATACAAAACTAATCCACTTCATGAACCTTATCTGTACTCTTTCGAGATGGTGTATGTGGCCTTTCTGATACGGGAGCCACACCTCGCAACCATACTCAAGACAGGGTCTCACCAGGGAACAAAACAGTTTTTTGACACATGAAATATTACTGAAATCTTTACAATTCCTCTTGACAAACCCCAGGAGTCTGAAAGATTTCTTTATAAAACCATCGATGAGTTTCTCGAAGGATAAGCCATTCCTGTTACTAAGAATTACACCTAGATCATTGAACTCCTCCACACGATTTAAACTTTCTCCACTGATTTTATACCTGTAAAATACAGGTGTTAATTTCCGAGTAAATGACATGACACCACACTTGTATTTATTCACTTTAAGGGACTACTTATCACACCACTCGCATATTTTTTTCAGATCCTCTTGTAGATAATCGCCATCACTCTCTTCTTCTATGACTATATACTTTCAAGTCATCAGCATACAAGAGACATTCACTGCTCTGAACGACTGTAGTAATATCATTTAGAAACAAAACAAATAGAGGCCCTAACAGTGATCCCTGTGGGACACCAGATGAAGGTTGATATGGGTTAGAGATCAAACCCTCGGACTTGACAAAACATTTGTTTTGTCAAGTAGCTCTTTATCCACTCGAAAATACTCCTGGACACTCCATACGCAGACAACTTTCTCAATAAGGCTTTGTGTTGTAAAGAGTCAAAGGCTTTGCAGAAATCAGTATATATCACAGCCTGTTTACCTTTGTCCAATGCATCGGAAATTGAAGATAAATAAACTGCCAGATTGGTAACAGTTGACCTGCCTTTAACAAATCCATGCCGAGATGGGTCTATGTACTGACTAACTGACAGGCGATTATATATGACTTTCTCTGCCACCTTCGATAAAAGTGAGAACAGCACTACTGGGCTCAAAAGCTAGTGAAGCTCACTTTGAAGAGCATGACTATTTTGAAAATAGATATTCTGCAATTGTTTGTAGGATTCCAGAATTGCTTAGTTCCTTTGAAAGGCCCTTGAGTTCTAGTAATGCATCCATAGATTCCAATATCTCTACACGATCCAGCTCTAGCCTAAAATTTCCCACCCACTGAAATGCTTATCTTTAAAGGAGATTTGACAAAATACTTGAGATTTAGTAACGCCTTTGAAAGCCAAGTTATTAACAATGGCATTGACGACATGCAAACATTACACCACTTACTGTCATCTATTCAAGGCGAACTTAGGAAACTGTTAGATAACCCATCCGTATACGATAAAAACTTTACTACTGCTTTGAATTTAATGAGAGGTACAATAATAAAAGTTTTGTTTCACAGCATATAAATCATCTGCTTAATCTCCATAATTGTACTAGTGGATCCTCTTGAGACTATTGTAAACTGACAAATCAAGTAAAACCAAACCTTAGTGCTACTGACAACTTGGAAAGTGAAATTCCACTTCATGAAATCTTGTTAGTGGAACTGATTCTAAATAAAATCAAGTCCAACCATAGAAGTGACTGGGAGAACAAATTTGCCTCAACTGATGTCCCAACTGAAAATTTGACTGATTTTTTAAAAAGAACATGTCATTGAATAAATACACAAGCCAACATCCAAACTAAAAGCACTTCATATTACCAGCAACACCCCTTCCTTGAGTTGCAAGTTTTACTAACTTGATAATCATAACATTTCTGATTGTAGAAGGTTCAGGAAATGAAATAATGATCAATGCCATAAATTTGTTATGGCAAAAAAAAAAGCTTTATTAACTGTGTTTCTCATGTTTCTAAATAGTGTAAGCAAAACAAGTGTCCCCAGTGTAATAGAGTCCAAAACTTATTGATTCATAAGGAACAGACAACTTCTCATGATAATGTTTGGAGTTCTGCAATTGTTTCACCCACTGCTATAAAGGTTGTATCATGTACCATAAATACCAGTATGGTGAATGTTAATGGTATTTCAAGGATGAAGTTGGGCAACCACTCCGACTCGAGCGACACAGCGCATGACAAGCTCATGGCCAGCGGTCAAGGCTACAACACATCTCGCATGACATGATTTGAGTCAAATATTACAAAATCCTAAAATACTTAACATACGACGAAATGCACCATAGTTCAAACCTAAACATGCTCACGTTTACCCAAAATCCATCCATGGACATGGGAGTTATTCAACGTAATACGATCTGATGTAATTACAGGACAGAGCATGCCAGCTATAGCCTGGCTGTATATAAAGAGAGCCGTTCTCAAACTAGCTAACTCCTAATCTAGATCCCTGTGTGGCAGACTAGCTGGATGAAACGCTGGCAACCAGGAATGAGTTAGCTGGAAAATGTATGATGTCCAATAACAGACCATTTATACTGGTATAGGACTTTGTCAAATAAACATTTTTTTATTCAAAATTCAAAGTGACGAAACACAGTGACTTCCCATTTATTGCAAGCGACAGTGTTAGTTGTAAACAATAGAAACTGTGCTCAATACTTCATGGACGCTCAAACTGTATATTATTACAGCATGCAATGAGTAGTCAAGAGAAGGATAGTGGATTGTAAGAAATGTGCCTGACATGTTACACTTGGCAACAAATATCAAAAGTGTGCACTGGAATCGACAATCTTACTTAGCAAGCCATTGCAAGGTTTATTTATGGTAAATAATATCAAGGCAAGGCTACTTCAAAAGGAATTGTTTGCAAAACTGATACTTTTTCTAAACATGTTTTAGATTTTATGAATGGTGAATACACATGGGACTGTACAAAAAAAAGAAGGTTCTAACTTCATTATGTGTATTCAGATTGAAGTGTACATTTCTCTTTCAGGACCACCCACATACCCATGAAATAAGCCACAGAAAGTTGCAGGTGATGTGGAAGGAATGATTTGTTGACATTTTGAGGGTAGATGACTGGCCATTACTCATGCTGGAACAAACTAGAGCTTTGTACCCAATAGGTTTTAACATTTACCAAGTTATGAGGGAGGAGTTGGAAAGTTTGAGGGAGATAATTAGGATTCTCATTGAAGACAGGAAGGAAGGTAGGCCTCCCTCAAACAATGTACAGGTTACAGTAGGTGTACAAGAGGGAGAGGAAGGAAAGGGAGAGTTGTAGAAGACAGGTGGCCTAATGTTTTAAGAGGAAGGAGATTGCAGGCTAAGGGCTCTATTCAGGATCATAATTCAGGACAGGTGTCTGTGCGAGATTGGTACAAGCCACTCCAGATAGAGCAGCAGAGGGGAGATGAGGAGCAGGGAACTGTTGCTGAGATGTGTGGAAGTAGGAGGATGGGAAAAGGTAGGAAAGGGAAATGTAGAGTAGAGCATAGGAAAAGACAGGTGGAACAGGGTCACAGGAAGGAGAAAAGGGAGGAGGAAGTAGCTTCTACAGCTATTATGAAAGATAGGGCTGACCAGGAGGGGAAGGGATCAAATGAGGTGGGTAGGGTTGAGGCTCTAGTCATGAGGGGATTCCATCATTAGACACGTGGGGAAAGAGTGTGGAGGAAAGGGAACCAGGGTAGAGTTATCCAGGAATTAGGCTAAGGCAGATGTTGAGGAAAGTAGAAGAGAGGGAGGATGGAAAGGAGGTGGTAGTGTTTTCACGTTGGTACCAACAACTTAAGGCAATCTGATGTAAGTACCAACATAGTTGGGGATGTGTGGAATCTTGTAAATGCAGCCCGGATGAAATTTAAGGAAGTGGAGATTGTTATCAGTGGGATACTGTGTAGGAGGGATACTGACTGGAGGGTGATTGGGAATTTAAATGAGACTATGGAGTGAGTATGTGGGAAACTGAGTGAAATTTCTAGATCCTAATGGGTGGGTAGGAGATAGGGATCTGCCCTCAGAGGGCCTTCACTTAAACCGCAGTGGTACGTATAAGTTAGGAAATTTGTTTGGAAGGATAATAGGGAGGTACATTCAGGGAAACAGGGTTGTCTAGAGAGCGGTGATAAGGGTACAGAGATCTGGAATTCAAGTAGGGATGACATAATGTTAGTGTTGAACTGCAGAAGTATTGTAAACAAATAGAATTAAGTAATTTAAGAGATATATATTTACCAGTTCTTGTAATAGGAGTTGAATCATGGCTGAGAAATGATATAATGGATGCAGAAATTTTCTCACGGAACTGGAGAGTGTTAAGAATAATAACAGTAAGTTATTGTATTGATTAGGTGGTCAACTTAATAAATAAGTCATTGTCTTGGACGATTTACATTGATCTATTAACTAAAAATGGTACATGTTTCGCCTAGTATGAAGGCATCACCAGCCATTGTCTTAATCTGTAAATTGAAGATGGCGGCAGTGAAGAAGTGCATGTGAGAGAGCTCCGTAAACCACCTAGCAAATCAGCAAGTTTGACAATTCCTGTGTACTGGATCAAGTTTCATAACTAAATAACTCTCAGTGGTTACATACATTCATTCACAGTGTCTCTAAAGTCATTGAACAAGCGGATTTCTTCATTCGAAGAAAAGCTAAATGACATCCAAGCTCGCTTCGAGAAGGCAACGCGCGCCGCTAACAACAGTGACACCAACCCTGGCGATGTTTCCCAAGACGCACTCGCCCTTGAGTTCCAGTCTTTCAGAGCTGCTGTCACTGAGGAGCTCAAGGAAGTGAAGTCTGAACTTACCAAAATGCATAACCAGATCTCCAAACAGGACGACCTAATGGACGAAGCAGAGCAGTACAGCAGAAGAAACTGCCTATTACTCCACGGGGTGGCAGAAGCTCCAAACGAGGACGTCTATGATAAGGTGTTCAGTGTTGTGAAATCCCACCTAGGGATAGACTTGACATTGGACAATTTAGATCGCTGTCACAGGATTGGGAAACCAAGGAGAACTACAGCTGAGGTAGTGACGGGAGGGAAAAGGCCCGTCATAATAAAGTTCAAGCGATATCACGAACGTGACCGTATCTGGCGTGCAAAGAAATCGCTGAAGGGATCGGGTATGCTGATAACAGAATCACTAACAGCAACAAGAAAGGACATACTAAACGCTGCGTGTGACCACTTCGGTCAGAAATCTGTATGGACTAAGGATGGATGTATCATTATTCTAAGCTCTGGTGGGAAGAGAATTCAAGTGACCACACGAGCTGACTTTAACAATGTTATGCAAGCAGCTAGGGGGTGAAACAGTGTGAAGTAACGACAATGTGGATTAGTTTAAGTTTGTATTATAGTGTTATTGAGTGTGAATGTGATTGAGTGCATGAAAAGCCGGCGCAATATCAGAGGAAATACGCAGGTAAGAAGCATGTATTCTTCTTGGTATTCTGCTTTGTGTGATGAGTACTGTTATAACCACTGCCAGCTGTGGACCTGACTGTCCCCCTACCCCTAACCTCTCCTATCCGAGAACGGAGACACCCCGCTGCAAGAGCTCATTAGTGAAAGTATTTCAGGCCAACGCACCTTCATTGAACTGCATTCATTTAAATTCTCAATCCCTACCTGCTCACCATGAGGAGCTAACAGCTCTCCTTGAAAGCAGTGTAATGTACACGTAGCTTGTATCAGTGAAAGCTGGTTACGCGCAACTATCCCTAGTAGTATGGTACACATAATGGGCTATAATATTTACAGGCACGACCGAATAGATAAAAGATGTGGGGGAGTAGCCTTGTACTGTAGAGATGATATTAAATGTAAAATCGTATGCACATCTGCCCACTGTGCCGACCCGAGACCTGAGTTCATTTTTGCCGAGATCACTGTGACAACAGTTAAAGCCCTAATAGGAGTTGTTTATCGGCCACCACGAGTAGGTCACCTCTCAGACATTGAAGACTTCCTGCAGAGACTATCACCTGCTTATGAACATATTTTAATATTTGGAGACTTCAATACTAATTTACTGGAACAGGCTGGAGATACAAAGCAACTCTTAAGTATTTTCCAGACGTGCGACATGACAATACTTCCACTAAAACCGACAAATCATACCTCATCTTCACATACACTAATTGACTTAATGGTCACTAACAACCCACAGAAAATAGTGTCACATGGACAAATTCCTACCCCTAGCATATCGACACATGACTTAATATACTTGTCTTACTCGCTCAAAGTACCGACGTATAAGTCCAGATACATCACATTCAGGGACATTAAACATATAAACTTAGATCATCTGAGAGTTGACGCCTTGAATAGTCCTTGGGATGACGTAAAAAATATAAACGGTATCGATAAGAAAGTTGACACTTCAAGTTCACTTATACTTGGTCTCCTTGATAAACATGCACCTAAGCGTACGGCCAAAGTCTCCCGACCTCCTCCTCCATGGCTGACCGATGACATTAAACAAATGATGTCTCACCGTGACGCGTTACACCGGCTCTACAGACGCACACACTCTTCCAGTGCGCTTGAACAGTATCGGACACTTCGGAATAGAATTAAAGTAATAATTCAAAATAAGAAATTTTCTTTTTACAATCATCTGGCTGGAAATTTAAATGTATCAAACACTTGGAGACAACTTCGTTCCATTGGAATTGGGAAAGCTTTGCCCCAGCCATGTAATCCAGACATATCTCTGGAGAGATTGAACGCTCATTTCTCTGAAATAATTAAACCGGAAATACACACAATATCACAGACTATAAAATCTCTTCTGAACCAGCCACCACCAAATAGGCCATTCTTTGAATTTCGCGAAGTCACAGATTGACGTGAAACGTGAGGCATTATCAATCACATCGCCTGCTATAGAACCTGATGAAATACCCATACTCATAATACAACACATCACTGACATTCTTCCCACCATTACTCATATATACAACACGTGCCTCACAAGTGGCCTCTTTCCAAAAATGTGGAAAAATGCCATTATAAATCCTGTTCCAGAACTTCCTCACCTGTACTTATAACAGATTATCGACCTGTCTGCATACTTTCATCTCTCTCCAAGCCTCTTGAACGCATAGTACACGTGCAATTAACCGACTATTTAAATAAATACAAACAATTTGACCCTTTACAATCGGGTTTCAAAAAGGGACACAGTACGGCCACTGCCCTGCTGAAAGTTACAGACGACATGAGATGTGCTATGGACGAAAGGCAGGTGACGTTACTTACACTTCTTGATTTTAGCAGTGCTTTTGACACAGTAAATATAGACGTACTGGTTGCTAAATTGAAATCGCTTCACCTTGGACGGACAGCTCTAGAATTCTTTCCCTCATATCTTACGGAACGAAAACGCGTAATTCTTCAGAGTAGGTCATCCGAATGGGTAATGAAATATTCAGGAGTATCACAAGGCTCTGTGCTGGGACCACTTCTCTTTGCTATCTATATTAATGACTAGCAAGATACCCGTGCTTCGCTACGGTATTATACTGAAATTTATAATTGAATGCTAATTTAGATATATAATCCGCCGAAATTCGCGATCTGACTCGTTCTCTGCGATAATCCACCAAAATTCCCGATCTATTATTTTACGGCACGTTTCCTCCCATTTTTAAATCTTTCTTTCCAGCAATCGATTTCGTACTTCCCGGGTTAGGCTCAGGTATTCCTCCATGTCAGTTGGGTCCGTAAATATTTGCCATCTTTTCCTATAATATTTTTAATACGGATATAATCCTTCAGGAGATCCGGCGTGCTGTCATACTGGGTGCCTTGGCGGCACTGAACCCGCGACCGGACTGCATTCTTAGTCATTACCCGTCCAGGAGCCGTTTCCATCGCAGTCCGCAATTTGACGACGGTCCGGAATATTATTATTATTATTATTATTATTATTATTATTATTATTATTATTACTATTATGTGTTGCTGGAATGGCTGATGACAGGGAAAACTGGAGTATCCGGAGAAAAACCTGTCCTGCCTCCGTTTTGTCCAGCACGAATGCCACATGGAGTGACCGGGATTTGAACCACGGAACCCAGCTGTGAGAGGCCGGCGCGTTGCCGCCTGAGCAACGGAGGATCCTTATAAGTACATTAATGACAGTAAAATCAATTGGTCTCACCTCCTTCTACACCCCACCGCCGTTAAGTTTATTTAAAGCCCCCCCCCCTGAAAAAGAATTAAAAGGATGCGTGTTTCTTTATGTTTAAGGGAGATTCCAAACACCAATGTTCACGTCTATTACCTTCAGTTTTGAGATATAAGTATCCACATAAAAATAATTTACTTTTTTTCACTTCATTTCACAATAATCTCTCCTCCCCTAAATGAATTTTCCCGCAAAAAAATACTTCTTTCTTCAATAGCAAAGGATCTTCTAAATACAAATTATCACGACTCTAACTTCTTCAGTTTTTGATTTATGTGTCCTCATGAAAGGAATTCAACTCCTTTACACTCCCGCCCTCCAAGATGGTTTCCCCACCAAAACGCCTTTTTCTTTGTTTTTAAAGGAGAACCAAATACGAATTTTCACGTCTGTAACAACTTTAGTATTAGATGCATGTATTCTCATACAATTAAGTCAACTAATGTTTCAATCCCCCCCCCCCCCCCCCTTCATTGGATTTTCCGAGAATACGTGTTTCTTTACTTTTAAAGCAGATTGCAAGTATCAAATTTCACGTCTGTAACATCTTCATTTTTGAGATATCAGTAGCCTAATTAAAAGAATTCATCACCATTTTCAGTCACTTTTACCCCCCCCCCCCGCCCTCCACCCAAGTGGTATTACCGAAAACTAAAAATACACTTTTCTTTATGTTTAATAGAGATAAAAAATACCATTTTTCACTTCTGTAACATGTTAAGTTTTTTAGATATCCTTAAAAATTCTCATTTTTAAATTTCACCCCTTTTGGGTTCCCCTTAAGTAGAGTTTCCAAAAACAAATAACCTATATTTCTTTACATTTACAGGAGATTTACACCCACTTTTTACGTCTGTAACATTTTACGATTCCAAGATATTCTGTAGATATAGTCTTTCAAAAAATTCACCCCAATTTGTCACTCCTGTTTAACCGCCATTAATTGGCTTTTCCAAAAACTAAAAAATACGTGTTTCTTTATTTTTAAAGGAAATCCCATATGCGAATTATCAGTTCTGTAATATCTTTCGTTTCTGAGATATGTGTATCCTCGATAAAGGCATTCAACCCATTTTTCACCCTTTTACACCCCTCCTATTAGGACTTACTGGAAACAAAAAATACGTGTTCCTTTATTTTTAGAGGAGATTCTAACCACCAATTGTTACATCTGTAAATTTTAAAGTTTTAAGATGTAGACACACTCATTTTAAAAAATTCACCCCCGTTTTCACCCCCCAATATTTGGATTTTCCAAAAACGAAAAAATACCTGTTTCTTTACTTTTAAAGTAGATCCAAAATACCAATTTTCAGGTCTGTAATATCTTCAGGTTCTGAAATATAAGTATCCTCATGAAAGGCATTCAACCCATTATTCACCCTTTTACACCCTTCCTATTGGGATTTTCCGAAAACAAAAGAATACGTGTTTCTTTATTTTTAAAGGAGATTCTAAATACCAATTTTTACATCTATAAACTTAAAAAGGTTTGAGATATAGATACACTCATTTTAAAAAAATCACCCCCTTTTCACCCCCCCCCCCCCATTATTTGTATTTTCCACAAACAAAAAATACGTGTTTATTTATTTTTGAAGGAGATCCCAAACACCAATTTTCAGGTCTGTAATATCTTCAGGTTCTGAAATATAAGTAGACTTATGAAATGCATTCGACCCTTTTTTCAACATTTTCCACCCTTCCTATTAGGATTTTCCGAAAACAAAATATACGTGTTTCTTTATCTTTAACGGAGTTTCTAAATACCTAATTTTACACCTATAACCTTTAAAAGTTTTGAGATATAGATACACTCATTTTAAAATAATACCCCTTTTTTACCCCCCTTAATTGGGTTTTGCAGAAACAAAAAAATACGTGTTTCTTTATTTTTAAAGGAGATCCCAAACACCAATTTTCAGGTCTATAATATCTTCAGTTTCTGAGATATAAGTAGCCTCATTAAAGGCATTCTACCCCTTTTTCACCCCTTTTCACACCTCCTATCGCGATTTTCCGAAAACAAAATAATACGTGTTTCTTTATTTTTAATGAAGATTCTAAATACCAATTTTTACATCTGCAAACTTTAGAAGTTTGGAAATATAGATTCACTAATTTTAAAAATTCACCCCCTTTTCACCCTCCCATTAATTAGATTTTCCTAAAACAAAAAAATACGTGTTTCTTTATTTTTAAAAGAGATCAAAAGTACCAATTTTCAGGTCTGTAATATCTTCAGTTTCTGAGATATAACTACCGGTATCCTGATTAAAGGCATTGAACACATTTTCCCCCATTTTCACCCTTTTTCACCCCTCCTATTGGGATTTTCTGAAAACAAAAAAATACGTGTTTCCTTATTTTCAAAGAAGATTCTAAATACCAATTTTTACATTTGCAAACTTTTAAAGTTTTGAGATATAGGTGCACTCATTTTTAAACTTCACCCCCCCTTTTCACCCCCTTAGCAACGGAATATCCAAAAATCCTCTCTTAGCGAGCACCTACATCTTAATATGAATGTATCCCCAAAATTTCATTTCATTATGTCCAGTAGTTTTGCCTCGGCGATGATGAATCAGTCACTCAGTCAGGACAAGCTATTTTATATATATATATAGATATAGCGACACGGCTAAGACACTGTAAATACCACTTGTATGCTGACAATCTACAGATCTATTATCATTCCAAAATTTCAGACATCAATCAAGCAATAGGTTATATGAACTCTGACTTAATATCTGTGCATACGCTCATGAAAACTGTACTTTAATTAATCCATCAAAATCTAAAGCTATTATTGTTGGGCTGACTAAACAAACCAGTGCGGCAAAAAACAAAAACATTCCTCCACTAACTTTATCTGGTGAAATTCCGTACAAAAACTCTAAGAAATCTTGGTGTAATTATACATGAGAATCTTAACTGGGGAGAGCACATTACAAATATCTGTAGAAAAGTGTACGCGTCCCTTCACCCACTAAAATATCATCAAAATATGCTGCCACTAAACATGAGAATTAGGCTTATAAATTCTCTTATCCTCCCTATATTTTGATATAGATGTTGATTCCCATAGGGAATCTGAAATATTTGTTCCGAATGAGTAAATTTATAATATCTATACAAATGGTTCGTTATTGGACATTAAAAATTTTCCAGCTAACTCATTCCTGGTTGCCAGCGTTTCGCCCCCAGCAACCAGGAATGAGTTAGCTGGAAAATTTATGATGTCCAATAACGGACCATTTATATTGGTATTATCCCTTTATTTTCCTACTGTGACGTAGTACTAATTGATGCCACGAGAGAACAACTAAACCGATTACAACGTGCTATGAATTCATGTATTAGATTTATCTTTTCCTTACGCTATGATGTTCATGTTACCCCTTATTATCGACAACTTTCCCTTCTAAAATTTGAACAATATAGAAACCTCCACGTGGCAGTATTAATCTGTAGAGGATTAAAAGAGAATATCCCATACTACTTATCTTCACAACTCAATTTCCTATCCTCTTTCCACCAGCATAACACACGCTCCGGCAATACACTTGCTATCCCTCTCAGCAGGTCAGCAGCATTTAGCCGTTCCTTTGTTGCAAATGGAGCTAGAATATGAAATTCTCTCCCCCACAACATTAGAGCCATAAATTCCTTAAATTCCTTCAAGTTGTCTTGCCGTGAGCATCTCCTTGATGTGTGCCGCCAGGCTGAATGAATCTGGTAGAGTGAATGTGTGTATGAATGTACGTTTACTGTGCTTATGGTATTTTGTGTCATTCAACTTTTAATTTGTAACGATACTTTTAAGACATGACTAAGAATATTTATAGAGTTTATGTTATTTTGTTTCATATTTTGTTTCTAGTTTGTAACGGTAGTTGTAAGATAAGATTATGAATATTGCTCTCAGATGTACATTGTTAATGAAGTGTGGTTAAGTGTAAGAGGACCATGAGTCCTAACTCTGCCACTACAAATAGAGGCAAATATAATAATCTCAGAATAAAAATAAGCACCTAATTAACATAAGATGAAATTAAGTCTCTTCAAGATTTTTAAAATTGAACTAAAATTAACATTAAAAATAACAACGTTGGTTCTACAAAAAATTTTTACAATGTGAATAATTACAAAAGGTGAAAGTATTAAAATTATTGACATTAAAAGGCTGCTATAACAAGTAAAATGGATAAAGCAACAGACTGATGAACAAATAGAAAGATTGTTATAAAATTAAGTTCAGCGATTCGCGGTTACGATTAGACTGACGAGAATGACGATCAGTCGTATTTATTCAAAAAGTAATATTGAGAAAATGATGTTGAAGGTTAGTCAAGAGATCACTATATTCCTTTCTAGGAGACAAAAGTCATAGCCATATGGTAGAAATGTAGAACACACTGATGAGAAGATAAGTTGTAGATTAAAGGTTGAAGAACAGTAGTGTTAAAATTAGACCTCTGTGGACCATCTCAATTTGAAGCGATGTAAACTGTAGTAAGAAGTCTACAATTCTCAATACACTTAATTCATAACGTAACAGTTATCTTCACCTTGTCAAATGATTCAACTGTCAAACTCATATTCTACACAACATTTTAACATTGCTTCAAACCGGCATGGTCCACAGAGGTCCAATTTTAACACTGTTCTTCAACCTTTAATCTACAACTTTTTATCCTCTCATCAATGTGTTCTACATTTCTCCCATATGCCTATGACTTTCGTCTTTTGTCTCCTAGAAAGTAATATAGTGATCTCTTGACTAACCTTCACCATCATTTTCTCAATATTACCTTTTTAATAAATTTTGTCAAGAATTATTGAGTCAAAAATTTTGGAAATATGAGAAATTGTAACTGGTCTATATTGTTTTATGTCAGTTTTATCACCATTTTTGGAAACTGGACTAACAAATCCTTTCTTCCATTCCACTGGAAAAACACCTTGGTTTAATGATAACTTGAACAGATAAAGTGTGTCACATAAAATAAATGAGCAGTACTTGAGCAGGTACGTTGAAACACCATCAGGTCCGACAGTTTTAATTCCAGAGATATCAGTTTGTTGTAAATTTCTGCCTTACTAATGTTTATAACTGATAGATTGACAGAGAAAGGATAATCATATTACTACTATTTGATAAGAAGAATAAACGGATAAAAAGTGGTTAGCAAAAAGACTGACAATATTTTCTCCAGTATCTGCTGTAACTTCATTAAGATGCATTATTGAAGGAATATTATTATATGACCTTTTAGAACTTAGATATTGCCAGAATTTCTGTGGATTGGAAGTAATACTTCGTTCACAGTTTAAGACATACATTGTATAGCAAGATTTAGATTCAGACTTGCATTCATTTCTTAATTTTGAGAAATGCTGATAATCACTATTGAGACCTAATATTTTGTATCGCTTATGTGCTTTCTTCTCTTCAATAATCAGGGACTTCAATTTATGATTAAACCACTTTAGGAATTTGGGGCTCTTAAAATTCCGTATAGAGATGTAAAGTTCCATGGCATAATGTAGTACTGAATAGACGATTTCTACTGCTTTATCAATTGATAAATTTTGAAACATCTCCTTCCAGCTGAACTGTGACAGATAATTTAGTCCATTAAAGTCACCATTTAAAAAGTCAAAATAAAAACTATCGGCAGGCAAGGAATTGTATAGCTCATTTATAGGTAAAGAAATCTCTAATGCTGGGTGGTGTCTATCGAGGGGAAAAATGCTTTCATTACTCGATTTTACTTCAATGGAACTGGAGTTACTGAAAACCAAATCAAGAAAGTGATTCAGAAAATTTGGGATAGCATTAAATTGATTTGAACAGATAAGAAAAGTGTCTATAACTAAACCGGACTGCATAGTGTGGTTACCTACTGACATAAGGCCAGAAGATGTTTCTTCATTTACTATCCAATTAAGATGTGGTAGATTGTAGTTACCAACAATGAGCAATAAATGGTTGTCAAGATTTGACAATTTTTTCAACAGCACTGCAATGTCCAAAATATTTTTGGACAGGAGACTTGGGTGGAATGTGTACAGCACCAATGATTAATTTTGTGGTGTTAAAAGTCAGGGACACAAACAACTGTTCAACTGTGTTAATACACGGTATCGGAGTAGGTTTAAACTTCTTGTTAAAACAGATCATTACCCCCCATGGGATGCCTTCGTACTCAAAGAAGACCTTTCACATCTGAAAATTGAATATGTTTCGAGTCCGAGTTCCACATCACTAATTTAATCATTTAAGTTTGTTTCGGTTAAGACCATGACGTCGTAGTCAGCTAAACATGAAGAAATTTTAAGTTCATTTAGTTTGCTTCGAAGTCCATTTACATTTTGATAGTATCCTCTAAAGTGGTCAACTAATCTTGGTGCTTTCTTAGTATAGTGTATCTGATCTCTGTGAAATGATTCCCTATCTACATGTTGTATTGTATTCCTGATAATATGTTATACTTTCTAAATCATTTTCTGTATCACTTAAGTTTTTGCCATTAGGATTAGCATCCCCCCTCATTTTCTTAATTAGTTTCCCGAGAGCATTCTACTAGATTTTCTATTGAGAAGTTTACCAAACTTAGAGGTTCCTTTTCTGTTAAGGTGTAGCCCATCTTTTCTGAAGTCACAACCTCTAAGCCAACTATTACCATCGACAAAAAGGACATCTCCATTTCAGCATAACCAGTCAAGAGTGGAGTTTACAGCATCTATATAGCGATAATCAACATCATGCCGATATATAACGCCACTGAGACAAAGCTTTGCCGTTGGAAACCTTTTTATCACAGTAATAAGCCTATCAGTTTCAGCCATTATGTCACTAGGTGTTTAGAAATTATGAAGGTCATATGTGCCAATATGAACTATCAGGGCTTCAGGATTTTCCTTAATACCGTCACTGTTTACATGTTCAGCAAGTTGACCCAGTCGTATGCCTGGATAGCAGTACACAATTCCCTCTTCCACTTGGGGTCCAACATTTCTTATCGAGTCCCCCACTATTACTGTATGGGCTTGTTTACGTACCGGTCGCCGACAGGATTTTTTATGTCTTTTCGACACTGCAGCTGAGTCACGTTCTATGATTGCCTGACGATCATTACATTCTAATGCTTGAAAACTGTTGTGTCACTATATTACTATTTACAGAATCTTTAAATGCAACATGTTTCCGGTTAGGCCTAACATTCAATTTGAAATAGGAAAGGATTTCCACCTATCAATACTTGTTTATTGCACTTATTATGCTACAGGACCGGTTTCGACCCTTTACATAAGGTCATCCTCAGCTGAACCATGCATACATATCTATGTGATGAAGCTATGATTAAGATAGTATTGTGTATGAAGTGCTCCCATATATTTTATTCAAATATATATGTTAGTTTTAAGTGAAATATGTTTTATCAACTAATTATAAGATCTTAAACATACTATTTTAGACATACAATGCATTGTTGTACATATTGACATATATGCCAGTTCACGTTACGACATGCCCCATTTGGATGTGACCTAATGTTTATTATCGTATGGCATTCCTTTGACAATAATATCTTAATCATAGCTTCATCACATTGGTATGTATGCATGGTTTAGCTGAGGATGACCTTATGTAAAGGGTCGAAACCAGTCCTGTAGCATAATAAGTGCAATAAACAAGTATTGATAGGTGGAAATCCTTTCCTATTTCTAATTGTGTAGTTCATCAATACGGAAATGAAGATTATAGATTACGAGGCCTAACATTCTTCGACTTAACCTCTTTAAAATCATTTTCGTTGTAGTAAGGATGTAAAGATAGGGCATATAAGTCTCTGGTAAGACCCCAACTTGAGTATGGTTCCAGTGTATGGGACCCTAACCAGGATTACCCTATTCAAGAACTGGAAAAATTCCAAAGAAAAGCAGCTCTATTTGTTCTGGGTTATTTCCAACAAAAGAGTAGCATTACAAAAATGTTGCAAAGTTTGGGCTGGGAAGAATTGGGAGAAAAAAGACTAGCTGCTCCACTAAGTGGTATGTTCCAAGCTGTCAGCGGAGATATGGCGTGGAGTGACATTAGTAGACGTGTAATTTTGAGTGGCAGCTTTAAAAGTTGGAATTCAAGAGGACAAATTGGGCAAATATTCATTTACAAGAAGGGGCGTTAGGGATTGGAACAACTTACCAAGGGAAATGTTCAATAAATTTCCAATTTCTTTGAAATCATTTAAGAAAAGGCTAGGAAAACAACAGATAGGGAATCTGCCACCTGGACGACTGCCCTAAATGCAGATCAGTATTGATTGATTGTTCAAAGAGGTTGTTGTTGTTGTTGTTTGAGTCATCAGTCCATAGACTGGTTTGATGCAGCTCTCCATGCCACCCTATCCTGTGCTAATTTTTTTTAATTTCTACATAACTATTGCATCCTACATCTGCTCTTATCTGTTTGTCATATTCATACCTTGGTCTACCCCTACTGTTCTTGCCACCTACACTTCCTTCAAAAACCAACTGAACAAGTCCTGGGAGTCTTAAGATGTGTCCTATCATTCTATCTCTTCTCATCAAATTTAGCCAAATCGATCTCCTCTCACCAATTCGATTCAGTATCTCTTCACTCGTGATTCGATCTATCCATCTCACCTTCAGCATTCTTCTGTAACACCACATTTCAAAAGCTTCTATTCTCTTTCTTTCTGAGCTAGTTATCGTCCATGTTTCACTTCCATACAATGCCACGCTCCACACAAAAGTCTTCAAAAACATCTTTCTAATTCCGATATCAATGTTTGAAATGAGCAAATTTCTTTTCTTAAAAAAGCTCTTCCTTGCTTGTGCTAGTCTGCATTTTATGTCCTTACTTCTGCCATCGTTGGTTATTTTACTACCCAAGTAACAGTATTCATCTATTTCCTTTAAGACTTCGTTTATTAATCTAACATTTCCTACATCACCTGCCTTCATTCGACTGCACTCCATTACTTTTGTTTTGGACTTATTTTCATCTTGTACTCCTTACCTAAGACTTCATCCATTCCATTCAGCAACTTCGAGATCTTCTGCAGTCTCAGATAAAATAACAATATCATCGGCAAATCTCAAGGTTTTGATTTCCTCTCCTTGGACTGTGATTCCCTTTCCAAATTTCTCTTTGATTTCCTTTACTGCCTGTTCTATGTAAACATTGAAAAGGAGAGGGGACAAACTGCAGCCTTGCCTCACTCATTTCTGGATTGCTGCTTCTTTTTCAAAGCCCTCGATTCTTATCACTGCAGACTGATTTTTATACAGGTTGTAGATAATTCTTCGTTCACGGTATCTGATCCCTATCATCTTCAGAATCATAAATAGCCTGATCCAATTAACATTATCGAATGCCTTTTCTAGATCTACGAATGCCATGTACGTGGGCTTGTCCTTCTTGATTCGATCCTCTAAGATCAGACGTAAAGTCAGGATTGCTTCACGTGTTCCTACATTTCTTCTGAAGCCAAATTGATCTTCCCAACTCAGCTTCAACTTGTTTTTCCATTCTTCTGTAAATAATACGTGTTAAAATTTTGCAGGCATGAGATACTAAACTAATAGTGCGGTAGTTTTCACACCTGTCAGCACCGGCTTTCTTGGGAATAGGTATAACAACATTCTGCCGAAAATCGGATGGGACTTCTCCTGTCTCATACATCTTGCACACTAAATGAAATAACCTTACCATGCTGGTTTCTCCTAAGGCAGTCAGTAATTCAGAGGGAATATCATCAATTCCAGGTGCCTTGTTCCTATTTAGGTCACTCACAGCTCTGTCAAACTGACCTCAAAATTGGGTCTCCCATTTCATCAGCATCAACAGCCTCTTCATGTTCCAGAACGAAATTATCTACATCGTTACCTTGATACAACTGTTGGATATGCTCCTGCCATCTTTCTGCTTTGTCTTCTTTCCCTAGAAGTGGCTTTCCATCTGAGCTCTTAATATTCATGCACCTAGATTTCCTTTCTCCAAAGGTTTCCTTGATTTTTCTGTATGCAGCATCTACCTTTCCCAGGACCATACAGCCTTCGACATCCTTGCACTTCTCCTTCAGCCATTCTTCCTTAGCTACCTTGCACTTTCTATCCACTTCATTCTTTAATCACCTGTATTCTTTTCTGCCCTCTTCATTTCTAGCATTCTTGTATTCTCGTCGTTCATCAATCAGGTCTAGTACCTCCTGAGTTATCCACTGATTCTTAGTTGATCTTTTCTTCCTTCCTAACATTTCTTCAGCAGCCCTACTGACTTCATTTTTCATGACTCTCCACTCTTCCTCTATAGTGTTTCCTTCGGCCTTTTCATTTAGTCCTTGTGTAACATGTTCCTTGAAACAATCCATCACACTCTTTTCTTTCAACTTGTCTAGATCCCATCTTTTTGCATTCTTTTCTTTCTTCAATTTCTTCAACTTCAGACGGCATTTCATGACCAACAAGTTGTGGTCAGAGTCCACGTCTGCTCCTGGGAAAGTTTCGCAATCCAACACCTGGTTTCTGAATCTCTGCCTAATCATAATGACGTCTATTTGATACCTTCCAGTGTCTCCAGGTCTCGTCCACGTATACAGCCGTCGTTTGTGGTGTTTGAACCAAGTATTGGCGAGGACTAAATTATGGTCAGTGCAGAATTCAACCAGCCGACTTCCTCTGTCGTTCCTTTGTCCCAATCCAAATTCTCCTACTGTGCTACCTTCTCTTCCTTGGCCTACCACTGCGTTCCAGTCTCCCATCACAATTAGATTCTCGTCACCTTTGACATATTGTATTAAATGTTCTATCTCCTCATATATTCTTTCAATTTCTTCATCATCCGCTGAACTAGTAGGCATATAGACCTGCACTATTGTGGTGGGCATTGGTTTGGTGTCTATCTTGACGACAATAATTCTTTCACTACGCTGGTCGTAGTAGCTTATCCGCTGCCCTATTTTCTTATTCATTATTAAACCAACTCCTGCATTACCCCTGTTTGATTTCGTGTTGATAATTCAGTAGTCGCCTGACCAAAAATCCTGTTCTTCCTGCCAACGTACTTCACTTATACCAACTACATCTAACTTTAGCCTATCCATCTCCCTTTTCAGATTCTCTAACCTACCACAACGATTCAAACTTCTAACATTCCACGCTCCGACTCGCAGAATGTCAGTATCCATCTTCCTGATGATCGCCCCCTCTCATGTAGTCCCCACCCGGAGATCCGAATGGGGGACTAGTTTACCTCCGGAATATTTTACCCGGGAGGAAGCCATCATCAGTCCATCATTCATACAGAGAGCTGCATGTCCTCGGGAGGTGGTTACGGCTGTAGTTTCCCGTTGCTTTCAGCCGTGTAGCAGTATCAACACAGCTAAGCCATGTTGAGTATTATTACAAGGCCGTATCAGTCAATCATCTAGACTGCCGCCCTTGCAACTACCGAAAGGCTGTTACCCCCCTTTCGATGAACCATTCGTTAGTCTGGTCTCTCAACAGATACCCATCCGATATGGTTGCACCTGCGGCTCGGCTATCTGCATCATTGGGACACGCAAGCCTCCCCACCACGGCAAGGTCACATGGTTCGCAGAGGAGGTTCAAAGAGGTATTTCACCTAAAAAATCCAGTGTATATTCATAACAGTATAAGCAATTACTTGTATTAGGTTTGTTTTGTATTTAACAATCTCCACCTGAAGGAAGCTAAAAAAAAATTTGTCAGTGTATGACACCTGCATGGCATAACGTGTTAATTTGTTCAGAATAGTATTCTGAGGGTAGATGACTGATCGTTATTTATGCTAGAACAAAACAGGGCTTTGTATCCATTATGTTTTCAAATTATTCTTCCTGTCATTGTGTACTGCCGGCCTCGTGGTATGGGGGGGGGGCTAGCATGCCTGCGTATTACCTGGAGGCCCCGGGTTCGATTCCTGGCCAGGTCAGTGATTTTTTTACCTGTATCTGAGGGCTGGTTAGAGGTCCACACAGCCTACGTGATTAGAATTGAGGAGCTATCCGACCGAGTTGGCAGCCCCGGTCTAGAAAGCCAACAATAACGGTCAAGAGGATTCGTCGTGCTGACAACACAACACCTCGCAATCTGTAGGCCTTCAGGCTGAACAGCGGTCACTTGGTAGGCCAAGGCCCTTCAGGACCGTAGCGCCATGGGCGAGGGGGTAATTGTGTACTGAAGTTTATTGCATGGTAGGTAAGGGAAGAGGAATTATGACATACTTTTTGCAGAGTTTCTACAAAAAATTTATTTATGTTACACCAATAAAGATAGGTCTTAAGGCGACAATGGGATAGGAAATGACTAGGAGTAGGAAGGAAGCAAATGTGGCCTTAAGGTACAGCTCCACATTTGCCTGGTGTGAAAGGGGGGAAAAAAACAGAAAATCATCTTCACGTCTGCCGACAGTGGGGTTCGAACCCAGCATCTCCCAAATGCAAGCTGATCACTACGTGACGCAAACCACATAGCCACTTGCTCGGTTGGAGTTCTATCAATGGTTCCCATCTAATACTGATTTTGTCTTCTCTACTGTTAAGGGACCTCTGATCATTCTAAAAATAAAAAGTAAAAACACCACCTCTCATATTTATTAGATGAAGAATCAACTTCAGAGAGGTATTTCACTTAAAACTTCTCCAGTGTATTTTTATATTGGTATAAGCTATTATTTATCAGATATGTTTTTGTTTTTTTAATTAAACCTCCACATGAAGCAAGCTGGAATAATATGCCAGTATGTGACATGCTGCCTGTCAGACATTTACATTCTAATCATCTTATTTTTAGTGCCTGATATATTAAAATAAGCGACTGACTTTTAATGTAGCAATTCAATAACCAACTTCAGGTTACTTTGCTGCTTTTAACTTTCACTTAAAATCAGACATCCTCTTCTGTCCTTCAGCACAAATCAATTTTTTTTCCATTAATAGCCCTGAAGAAGGTGATCTGGTATTTTTAAGGAAACTTCAGACAATCTCAAAATTCCTGCAGGTACTGTTGTAATATTCACAACAAATTCGAATAGAAATCAGGACTACCATATGAATTGTCAAAAATTTCAGATATGAGTGGAAACACAATCGCAGGAGTAAGAAGTACAGGATCCTGTGTCATTGTGATGGATAATGCAGCGTAACACTGTAAACTTGTGGAGCAGCAACCCGAAAACCAAATTAAGGAAGGATTAATTTGTGGCCATTATACTAGATGGAATATTTTTTTTCTGCTGAATGATATTTAATTATGTTACATAATTTAAAGAAGAGTATAGCTAACGTTGTTTACTTAAATTTGTGCATAATAATGTGGCTTTTAAAAACCAGATATGTTGTTCACAAGATGCTACTTAATGAAGGTCGTACCATCCTAGTACTTTAATGATACAGAATAGGTATGGTCTGTGACAAACCAGTATTACAATAAAACAGTGGTTTCAAGATAAGGCCATGGATTAGATCTGTATGGAACTGGTCTCTTGATCAGATAAGTGAAGTGGAAGTGTACTTTATATAGGGCACATGGACTATTATCCGATATTTGTCAGGTTCTGATATTTAGGTATACCCAACAGGTGACAACCGAGATAAGGAGAAATGAAGTAAAACATGCTGAGATGATTGTGAAGTACTACTGATGAGGTAAGAGATGTTCCTGAAGTGGAAGAATTTGTCTTATCGTGGAAGCAGTGAGTCTGAGGAGGAAGAACAGAAGAAGCAAACAAGGAGTTTAAGGCAAGGGTACTCCAGCTTTGCAGGCAAATAAAATTTATCTGCCCTGTCCTTTCTGATATAAAAATTTATACATGAAAAAATTAGGAAATGCTTTTCATTTTCTCTCTCTCAAAAGCAACACTCGCTCACTCACGAACAACAAATCAGTAGCTATGCCTGAAAACTATGAGCTACACAGAATCCAAAGGGAGCATATACTTGTCTATTGGAGGGATACTCTATTTTATTCATACTACCACTCTATCAGACTGTTCGAAATTTGAGTTTATGCTACACCACCTCCATAACAAGATCATATGCAAAGCTGAAGGCAATGATGCTTGTTTTAACAGGCCCAATATCGAAGGTCATCGGCCCCTAATGATACAAGATGGACGACATACTATGATAAATAAAATGTATCCACTGACTAGAACTTAAAACAGAGGATGAACAAGGACAGAGTTCAAAATAATCAGTGGATCTAACTTGCAATGCCTTACTTTCGGTAAAACGACAGATGATAGATTATGGTTGAATAAGACATTGCCATAAAATGCAATATTGTATCACGCAAAATTAATATTTTAAAAATATATACATACATACAAACTAAAACATTCAATTATATAAAACGTAATCAACAATAACAGAAAAATGAATACTAAACACTACGTTTATATACGATAAAACAAATCACTATCCCTCAAAATGGATGACAAGGTCTGCTCACTGCTCATCATCTCGTAGGACGAGGGAGACGGTACTCGGGAGTTTCAGACTACGGCGCAGATCAGCCGGGTACACGCACTCCATAAGGATGTGCATTACGGTAAGATGATTGCCGCAAGTACACACCAGAGAGAGTTCTCCTTTCAGTAAATAGGAGTGCATTACTATGCTTTGGCTGATCTTCCAAGAAGCCCAAAGGGATGTCCTTCATACCTTACTTGCTCCTGTTATCGCTCTCAGCTTATTTGGAAGTGGAATGGCCTGCCACTCCATCTCCCAAAGGGACAGAACCAAATGTCTCAGCTGAGAGCGAATATCACTTGCTGGAACCTTGTAAGGCAACAGGGGCAATGTAACAGCCCCCTTGGTCGAATGATCAGCTAACTAGTTTCCCTCTCCACCAATGTAGCTTTGGAGCCACATAAACGTTATTCTGGTGCCGCCATTCAAACACCCAGGCAGCAGATCCTCGATCCGTTACACCAGAGGGTGCCAAGGGAAACATGTATCAATAGATTGTACTGAGCTCAAGGAGTCTGTGCACAGCAGAAAGTGCTGGCGCTCATCAAACAGCGTGTACCGGCAGAGCATCACAGAGCAAAGAGCTCTTCTGTGTACACATTACAGACTTTTGGTGAAGGAAAAAGATGCCTGTTATGGTTGACAACGAACGGACAGCCTACTTTCATTTCTGCCCTCGAACCATCCGTGTAAACAATGACAATCTGGATACCGGCGAGCAACAGACAGGAAGAGCCTCCAATAAATCGAGGAGTTCGTGTTTTCCTTTGGACCAGTGTGCAGATCCAGGATTATTTCAGGTCGTCCTATTATCCACAGAGGTACCTCACTTGGTTGTCTGAAAAGACAGGGAACTGAAGGTACTTAAAACAATCTGCGACTGCTATCCAAGTGTATTCCAACTGGCTGCGTTGCTCAAGGATAAGCAGCGTACAGCCGACTGTTTCCATTGTGGAATACGCAAGGAAAGCTTGGGCAACGTGGCATCTGTTGCAAATTTGCAACGAAGGACAAGCATTTGCTGGCGCCTCAGGTATAAAGATGGCACACCAGATTCAACGAGCAGGCTAGCAATGGGTCTTGCACAAAAAGCTCCCGTTGTCAACCTAACCCCAGCAGATGCTATTGAGTTTCGCAAGGATGCATTGCCTTGCTGATCCATATGCTGCACTGCCCTAGTCTAACCTGGATAAAATTTGTGCCCGATAAGATCTTACTGCATTGCACTTTTAACTGTTGCACGTGTCTCCCACGATAATTTGCCATCGAAAAGGAGCCCAAGAAATCTGTGTCAACTACAGGAAGAGCAACACTCCCTAAGAAAAGCTCGGGATGGGAGTGAAGAGTGCGCTCCCAGCGGAACTGTACAATAGAGGTCTTTGAGGTTGAAAACCGAAAGCCATGTTCTAAAGTCCACTATTCCACTCTTCTAATAGCTTGCAGTAATTGTCGCTCTGCGACTGCCATATTGTGCGAGCTATAATGTAGAGCAAAATCGTCCACATGTAATGACGATATTACTGCTGAACAAGCAGCAGCGACAATACAGTTCATGGCAATTGCAAACAGACACACATTAAGAACCCATCCATATAGGACTCCATTTTCCTGAACATGGCACTGTGAATATGTCCTTCCTACTCCGACACGGAATAGACTGAGGGACAAAAAATTTGCAATAAATACCGGCAAGTTACCTCTGAAATTCCACTGATGCAGGACTGAAAGGATGACGTATCGTAATGTTGTGTCATAAGCCTTTTCTAAGTAAAAGAAAACAGCCACCAAAAATGCTGTTTTCGTAAAAAAGCACCCTGGATAGAACTCTCCAGGCATACCAAGTGGTCAGTGGCTCGAAAACGACATTGGTATTCGGATAAAAATCTTTTCTCCAGGCACCACACAAGTCTGCGATTCACCACCCTCTCAAAAAGCTTACACAAGCAATTTGTAAGACAAATAGGTCTGTAACTTCCTTCATACTTAGGATTTTTATCAGGCTTGATGACAGAAATTACTATGCCTTCTCACCACGGTGATGGAAACTCACCCTCTACTCAGATTTGGTTGAACACACAGGATATATAAAAGATTATCCTCACTAAGGTGTTCCTCAACATTTGGTTATGGACATTATCTGGTCCGGGAGCTGTGAGTTTGCAAAGCGCCCAAGCACTGCGGTTCCCACTCCATAAAGTGCACTTTATAGTACTCTGAAGCTTGAGTGGCAAAACTGAATTAACGACGTTCTGTCTCCCACTTCAGAGCGAGGAAATCGCTATTGTAATTCCCGGAGCCAGATACATCCGCAAAATGATTGGCTAGATGAATAGCGATCCTTGTATACCTGAAATACGTCTAAGTTTAGTCCACACTTGAGATGACTGTATGTGACGTCCTAGACCACACATCTCTCCCACAAAGCTTTCTTACTCTGTCGAATAAGAACTAGCACCTTAGCGCAGAGTTTTAAAAAAATGTTACCAAGTTGGCCACATTAGGCTGCTTACGATAGAGTTTTTGAGCGCGACTGCATTCTCCGATAGCTACTTCAATTTCCTCATTCCACCAAAGAACGAGTTTTTGGAGAGGAGTCCCTGAAAAGGATGGAATGGACTCCTCAGCAGCAGCAAGAATAACTTGTGTTACATAAGTTATATCACCGTCTAAACTCTGCCCAGTTGAGTAGTGCTGTGAACTTTGGTCAATCAGCACGTTTAAGAATCCATCGAGGAGGAGCCTCGATAAGTTTTTGTTTCAACTAAGTAAGAATAACAGGGAAATGGTCACCGTCACATATCACTCTGTTCATTCCACCGAAGCAGGGGAACCAGCTCTCGGCTGCATACACTAGGGTCTACACGAGAGTACGTGCTGTAACGTAGGCTGAAGAGAGTGGGTTCACATGTTGACGCGTGAGACTGATATAACTTGAAAACAATATTCTCTCACCCATGGGTAAATAATGTAAGTATCGAGCTCTAATTATTATTATTATTATTATTCCCGTGTGGGGATTTACCGGTTACCTCCATCGGGCGCGTCCCATTGGAATTGGGGAAGCTCGCAGGCTCTGCCGCCAGCAGAGTCAGAGGGTAGTAGGGAAATAAAATACCACCGTGAAAAAAAAACTGGTCCCTTGCCAGGGTTGCGGTGAAGACTGGTAAATGACCAGAAGCCAGAAAACATCTTGAGGCAACCTCTAGGGCTAACAACCCTAGTTGTAAAAGGATGGGTACCCGTCCAAAGCAAAGTCAAGTCAAAAAGCATGATGGCACAACATTTCAAGAAACATACCCCAGGGGGTAAATCTTCGGATAAATCCCTCGTCGTGAACGCCACGGCGCACGAGTCTCGTTCGGATTCTGGGGGAGACTCGACATCATGCAAGAGACGAGTCGGAGCGCCTCTGTGTACCCCGAAGAGTCAAAAACTCAGGCCAAAATCTAAAACCTTTCTAGCAACTTTCAACATAAATTCACTTACACAAACTGGCAAGCTGAAAACCCTCTTCACGAAAATCAGATTTCCATAATGGCCCTACAGGAAACAAGGTACACAGATGAAGAGATTTTTTAATCTGAAGGCTAGCGATTTTTCAAGAGCAAAGCACAAAGAGGAATCCTCAATGGAGCTGTGATGCTTGGAACCGCGTTTGCTGTCAGAACCCAAGATCCTTAAATCGGTTGCAAATTTCGAACCTGTGAATGACAGATTGTCTATACTCGCAATTAAATGCGCGAACAAAACCTACGCCCTAGTTAACGCGCATGCTCCTACAAACGATAAGAACAAGTCTGATCCAGACGAAGTTGATAATTTCTGGGACCTACTGGATGAAAAATTAAACAAAATCGCCAAACACCATGTGAAGCTTCTTTTGGGTGACTTCAATGCCCAACTAGGTCGTGAACAGAAGTACAAGAAAGTTATAGGAAATTACCCTGCTCACAAAAGAACCAATCCCAACGGCAAAAGACTGGTGTCCATTTGCGAAAATCACAACCTGCAAGTCATGTCGACCCACTTTCGCCATCTACCAAGAAAGCAAATGACTTGGCGTTCTCCCGTCCAAGCTCTCTGAGAGTTCCAAATTGATCATGTTGCAATCTCCAGGAGAAACAGCCCTGAAATTAAGAATGTCAAGGTAAAGAAAGAAAGGCATCAATGTGGCCTCAGATCATTATATGTCTCTTATCAAATTCAAACCAATTCCTGCAAACACAAGGAAGACAACCAAACAGATCACACGCTTCGACAATGATAAACTTTGGCAAAGGGTCGAGGAGTTCCAGGAGAAGGTTAGACCAAATGACTGACTAACAACGCCAAAAGTCTCCTTGTTGAGGCCGCCAAAGACGTTGCAGAAATCAAGAGAAGCAAAAAGCATGCCTGGTGGAATAGTACCTGCGAATCAGTCCTCCGACTCAATGCGTGGAAACAGTACTACTGTACAAAATCAGAAAATGATTGGGAAACCTACAAAACCCAACGTGCCCAAGCAGCTAGGGTGTTCAGAACTGAGAAACGTAAATACGAAAAATCTTGAAAAGATAGAACAAAACCTTAGGAAGAATGAAAGCAGAGAGTACTACAGAGCCTTCAAATGCAAACTCACTGGCTATAAACCACCATCTCTATGCTTTGAGTGAAAGGATGGCACACTGGCAACATCAAATGAAGAAAATTGCAGCATTCTGGCAGATTACTTCAAGAATTTACTTAATTGCTCTAAACCACAAAGCACCATTGAGACCAAGGAGCCCTTACTCAGGTACCCAGATTCCAGACCACCGGACAGATGAAATCAAGCGCCACATTGCCCGTGTCAAAAATAAAGCGCCGGGGGAAGACTCAGTAGTAGCAGAACTATGGAAATATGCCCCTGAGGAATCACTTGATATCTTGCAAAAGCAAATAGAAGAAATTTGGAACAAGGAGACCCTACCTGAAGATTGGAAAATAGCTTTGATCCATCCATTACACAAAAAAGGCAGCATGAAGAACATCAACAACTACAGAGGAATATCTTTGCTACCCGTGACTTACAAAATTCTATCATTTGCCATCCTGGAGCGTTTGGAAGCACAAGTCGAACATCAAATAGGTGAATACCAAGGAGGGTTCAGAAAAGGTCGCTCAACAGCTGAACAGATCCAAAATCTCAAAACAATCATCAGATATTGTACACTAAGGTCCAAGCAGTATGTGTGTGTCTTTGTGGACTTCAAGAAAGCGTACAACTCCATTGACCGAGAAGTCCTGCTAAACATCTTAAATGAACTTGGAATTGATTTGAAACTGCTGGCATTAATTAGAGCCACCCTGACCGATACAAAATCCAAGGTGAAGTTCCACGGATGTCTCTCGCATTCCTTTGACATCAAAACAGGAGTCCGACAAGGTGATGGGCTATCCCCGATACTCTTCAACTGCGTTCTTGAAAAGATCATCAGAACCTGGTGGGTGAGATTACAGGAAACCAACTACAGTCCATTGAGAATAGGAACCAAATCCAAGGGGATCGCAACAGACTGCTTAGCATTTGCCGATGATATTGCTGTTCTCTCAAACGACATAGAAACCGCTAGAGCTCAAGTTGAAATTTTAAAGGAAATTGCTGAACAAACTGGTTTGCACATATCGTTTGAAAAAACAGAAGTAATGACTAACATCAAAGAGGCTCCACCAAAACTCCATACAAAATACGGGGACATCACCCGAGTAGACAAATTCAAATACCTGGGTGAGATCATGAAAAATGGACTGGACAAAGAAGCACTTCAGGAGCGAGTACGCAAACTGGAAATAGCCTACCAAACATCCCGCACAATCTACAACAAAAAATGCCTTTCCAAAAACACCAAGATACGTCACTATGAAACAGTTCTGAAGCCAGTAGTTCTATATGCAGCCGAAACCCTGTCTCTAAATGCCAACAAAGGACTCCTTGAAGAACTGGAGAAAAGAGAACGCAAAATTGTGATAGGAATCTTGGGTTCAAAGTACAGAAATGGAATCCATCAAATGAGATCCAACAAGGAAGTCTACAGCAAAATAGAGAAAATCACCGACACAATCAGAAAAAGACGGGCACAATTTTACGGTCATCTGAAAAGAATGGACGGAAGAAAGTTAACTAAAGAAATCTTTCACTTTTTTGATTCAAACCCCAAAACCACAATTCCCTGGTTTAGAAATACCAAAGAAGACCTGCAAATGCTACATCTCAGCTGAAGATGCCCTTAACAGAGATCTCTTCCGCAAGAAAATATTGAAGAGCAACCGAAGAGAAATTTGGGCTCTAAAGAAGGCCAAGTTCAGTGTCAAATGCAACAAGACGTAACGTGGTCCTTGATGGCCCCAGCGAATTATATATAATTACATAGTCAGATCACATTGTTTGTGTGGTTATGTCATGAAACATGTACTGTATATAGACATTTATACGAGTTTGGTTAATGTAAGAACCTGTATATAACTTATTATTACCTGTACAACGTATATAGGATTTGTAATCCTGTACAGTATTTTGAAACACACTGAACATCCAGAAAGGCACTAGATAGACGAGAACTATGGAGAATATTCTGTACATTATAACCATAGGCACTCGAGAATTTAAGAGAAGGTATTTTGTAACGTACCTTCCTGGAAGCCTGGCCAGGCACATACATAAAGAAGTGGTCTTGATGGTGGAGACCAGTTATTGTTTAGGAGTTATGGTTCAACAGGAGAATACTTGCGACCACGTGTTGGGGATGACATGCTTGTAAGCAGTCAATTGTTTTAAGGTTGCGATCTCCATGTGGCATGTGCTTAGTAATAAGCATTTTTTAAAGATGGTGGTGTGTTGATGTTTTCATAGTGAAGTGTTCTGTTTGTGACGGCCGTGATGAAGGTTGTGTGTGTTTAATATGTAAATAATTGTGAATAAATCAGTGTAACAACTGACAGCATTTTGTGTGCATCTGTGGATACATCACTGGCGACCATAGGAAAAGACATAAGAATTTACGAGCGAGTGCGAGTGTAGCGCTAAATAGATCAAAATATAAGTGATACTAGAAAATATGTCTGGGAAACAGCTCAAAGACGAACTCGCCAAGAGAAATCTCCCAATGAACGGGAAGAAGAAATAGACACAGACACGGTTACGGGAAGGTCTCGCTGAAAAAGAAAATCCCGAAAAGTTTTTCATCAAAGTCAACGAAGATCCAGACGAAACTACGACCAAAATTTGTTCTAAGCTAACGAACATGATACAGACCCTCAATTCCACCTTAACAGACCAAATTTCGAAGGTAAACGACATAATTTCTCAAGCTAACTCGGTTTTAACCAGACAAATACTACAAGTGCACAGGCAGGTTTACAAAGTTGAACAGGGCCTAGAATCGAAAATTTCAACCATAAATGACAAAATGTCAACCGTAAATTAGCGACGTCACCAATCGATTAACGCAGCAGATATCGGACATCAGGTCAAAACTGGGACAGGCTGACCAGATTGATAGTAGAGTAAGCCAGCTGGAAGGGGGTATCTCGAACCTCAAGGAGGAGGTGGAAATCCAGGTTTCCGGCATAAAGCAACAGGTTGAGGAGAGGATTTCTACCGTTAAGGGAAATTTGAAAGCCGCATTTCCGCAGTCGAGGGAAATTTTAGCAACGGTATTTCTGCTGTTGAAGGAAGGCGAGGAAACCAGTTTTTGACCAAGGGAGATATGCAGAATATAAGGGAAAACATCCTTCACGCAGTGGAAGATAGATTAACTCAAATAGGACGTACCACCACACCTTTAACCCCCTCAAACCTAACTGGCAATACAGGACATCTAGACCCAAAGGTGATTATAGAGAGCCTTCCGGAATTCCACGGGCGACTGGAAGAGAACCCGACTAGCTTCCTCGAGGGATCCGTCAGTCTGTTAGGAAGGACTAATCTACTAGAGGACATCTTTGTGCAACTCATCACACCACGATTAAAGATGCAAGCTGCTATTTGGCGGAATAACTCGATGGGTCTAAATTTAAACTAGACGGACTTAAAGAGGGAATTCCTCACTAGGTTTAATTCCGAAGGGGTGAAGAGTTCCGTGAAAAGGAAACTACTGACTGAGGCACAAACCAATGGCATGAGAGCTGGCGCCTTCGTCCTACAAAAGTACCCACTCTTCAAGCATCTGCACCCGGATGGAAGCAAAAACGAGATCTTACCAGGCATCACAGAGCTACTCCACGATAAGATTCGACCCCTAGTGAAAGTATTACAACCGAGATCCTTTGATCTACGCAGAATCATCGCCCAGCTAGAGGAGGAAAACAAAAGCAAAGTTATGGAAGAGACTGGCACAGTTAGGAAGTGCTACCAGTGTGAAAGAGTGGGACACCTATAGAACAAGTGCCCAACCTTGACGACAGAGAAACTAGGTCCGCCTCATTCTGGAGTAAGCCAGCTGGAAGGGGGTATCTCGAACCTCAAGGAGGAGGTGGAAATCCAGGTTTCCGGCATAAAGCAACAGGTTGAGGAGAGGATTTCTACCGTATATCAGTTGCCTATATTTGTAAGTAGGACAGGATATATTATAAGTAGAATTTTGTAAACAATATAAATTTATTAAGGATGAGCTGTGTGTTTAATAGAAAACATTGTTAGCGTAAATTGTATAATATTGTATTATAGGAAAAATTTTCTTCTCTTGTTAATTTAATATTTAGTGCTTGACAATAATGTATTTTAGTGTACCATTTGCCACCGAGGTAGACACCTCATTTGCAAATAAAGAGATTTTGATTTGATTTGATTAAGAGGGGATGGGACCGGGAACAGGAAGGCGCCTTAAGACATGACAGACAGGCAACACTGGACAAGCAGGAGAGGGATTGGTCAGACTGTGGACAGAACAGGCCAACCTCGCCCAGCTATCATCTTAAGGATAGGCAACGAGAATTTTTCAGCCACTCGACAGCCAAGCAAGCCATTCATTTGTCAACTGGACTGTTGCCAGATTACTACCACCTATAAAGCCTCACCAGCTCGAAAGGGTAGTGGGAGCAGCAGACGGGGTAACCTATTCCATCCAAGGTCAGACTAACCTAACCACTAAATGCATGAGCATGCATATTGTAATTGATGTTGCAGGGATTCAGAACTTGATACCTGACATATTAGGTCATGACTTTCTGGTGGAATACAAGGTTATCCTAGACTATGCAGCTCATGAAGTCCTCTTGGGAAAAGACGTCTGAGGGTCACGATGGAAATCTCCGGACTTGCAAGGATACAGAAGTCGACGTAGACCTGGGAGATATCCAGTTAACGCATTTTCGACCGAGGGAAGAAGAGGAGCTGAGACACACTGTAAAGGACTTTCCGGAAGTCATCACCAATAAAACAGGACGGACTACGATTGTAACGTACACCACAGAATGCAGCACTTCCGCACCCATCAAACAACGTCCATATCCAATCAAACCAGATAAGCGCAACTTCATCATCCAGAAGATTCAAGAGATTGAAGGGCTAGGTCTTGAACCTTCTACAGCCTGTTGAGCTTTACCTATCGTCTTACCAAAGAAGAAGGAGAAGAAGAATGGGAAGTATCAACTTTGTATGGACTTCTGCAGGTTGAATGAGAAGACCATTAGTGATGCCTACCCCATGCCTGACCTGAAAGACTCGCTGAAACAAGTAAGTGGGTCTAGGATTTTCAGCATGCTGGATCTCAACTCCAGATACTGGCAAGTGGAGGTCCAGGAAAGTTCTAGACCAATGAATGTCTTCATGATACCGAGAGGACTGTACTAGTTTGCAGTAATGCCTTTTGGATTGAAGAATGCTCCTCCCACCTTCATGCGACTGATGGATAAGGTATTATCAGGATATGTTGAAGATTTCTGCCAAGTGTATCTTGACATTTTAATTCACAGGAAGGATTTTAAAAACACCTTGTACATCTGAGAAAAGTACTGGAACAACTGAATATTCATGGACTGACTTGCTAACTGGAGAAGTGCCACTTCGCCCAGTCCCGCGTAGAATATCTCGTCCATGTACTAAAATCTGAAGGCTTAGAAAGGCAACCGGAGAAGAATCGAGGTATCGAAGAAGCTGAACCCCAGGAGAGGAGCGGGAGTGGAAGGGACATTGAGAATGCCAGCAGAAAGCTATCTCCCACTGAACAATGCTACTGCACTGCTGAGGAGAAGGCCTTAGCCGTGGTGTGGGACATGGGCAAATTCAGAGGCTCCTTGGAGGGAAGGAAGGAAGTTCTAGCTCTACATTTATAATGCTGTTCTCAAATGGTTTAACTCTGCCTCTGGCTTGACACAAGTGCGATACCAGATATAACTTGAGAACAATATTATCTCACCCATGAGTAACCCATACAAGTTTTGAGCTTGAATTATTATTATTATTTATTATTATTATTATTATTACTTGTATGTATAGTTTTTGTATTATTACGATATGAGCGTGTTGTTTTTGAGGTTATGTCATGTAACAGGCACTGTATATAGACATTTATATCAGTTCAGTTAATGTAAATACCTGTAAATTAATATTATAATTTATTCTTACCTGTATATATACTGTAAGTTGTAATCCATAATTGTGAAACACACTCCAACTTCCAGAATGGTATAGGCGCTAGAACGATTGAGAATATTCTGTACATTATGACCTATGTATTATGCACTCTAGAATATTCAAGAAGGTAGTTTTTTTGTAACACATCTTTCTGAAACCTGGCCAGGATATTTAGAGACGATCTTGACGGCAAAGTCAGTTTTTAGTTAGTGTTCGGAAGTAGAGTTATGGTATAACAAGGTTATATCCATAACCATGCTGAAGTAGGCAGTCTGTAGTCAACTGTTTTGTGTTCCAAGGTTGTAACCTCTATGTGCCGTGTTTTTCAGTTGTTTTTAATAATGGCGGCTTTGCTAATATTCTCGAAGTGAAGTGTTTTGTTGTGATACTGTGATTAAGGTTGTGTGTGTGCTAATTTGTGAACATATGTAAGTAAAATTCATTGTACCAACTGACAGCATCTCGTGTGCGTATTGTGCGTACATTAACTGGCAACCGTGAGTATGCCAGCAGGAAGATACCTCCCACCGAACAACGCTACTGCACTGCCGAGAAGGAAGCCTTAGCTGTGGTGCGGGCCATGGGAAAATTCGAAGGCTACTTGGAGGGAAGGGAGTTCCATCTCTACACCGATAACACCGCTCTCAAATGGTTGAACTCTGTCTCTGGCTCAATCTTAACTGATGCGATGGGCCCTGTTAATCACAATTTGATTTTGATGTGTGTCACGTCCCAGGACCAACGAACATAGGAGCAGACAGCTTATCTAGGCACCCGGCAATGGAGCCTGAAGCAAGGAGCACCACTATTGAGAGGGAGTTCCCACAAAAATTCAAGAATGAACCTAAGGAACCTGTCCGCATGACCACCAAGAAGGAACTTGATCTGGGAGTGCTCAAACAGTGGCAGGAATAAGACAAACCCTGTAGGACCATGACGCAGTGGAATAGGAGACAGAACACCGATAGTCTACTTGTCGAGGGAATTCAAGATGTGCTACAAGAACTTCTGGGTTGACGGGGGACACTTGATGTACAGGTCACACCTCTCCGACACGCCTGCAGCAGTGGTGATCCCAAGACAGCACACGACGGATATCCTTGAGAAGTTCCACGACAGCACGGAAGCCGGACTCCCAAGAGGCGAAAAGACATATCAGTCCATCCGACGAAGATTCTTCTAGGTCAACAGGGGGAAAGTCATCCTGGACTATATGAAGGGGTGCTACATCTGTGCCTGCACCAAGGTGAGCAACAGGAAGGCAGATTCCAGCCAACAAGGAAGACTGCCACAACGCCCGTGGGAGGTCATAGCCCTGAACTTGATGGGTCCTTAATCTACGGGGTAAAACAGGACTCCTATTAATCACTGACCTCTTCACAAGATGGATTGAGGCCTTTCCGATACCTGAAGCCAAGATGCAACGCATCACCAGCCTGCTAATTTTTTTTTTTTGCTAGGGGCTTTACGTCGCACCGACACAGATAGGTCTTATGGCAACGATGGGATAGGAAAGGCCTAGGAGTTGGAAGGAAGCGGCTGTGGCCTTAAGGTACAGCCCCAGCATTTGCCTGGTGTGAAAATGGGAAACCACGGAAAACCATCTTCAGGGCTGCCGATAGTGGGATTCGAACCTACTATCTCCCGGATGCAAGCTCACAGCCGCGCGCCTCTAAGCGCACGGCCAACTCGCCCAGTAGCCTGCTAAAAGACGAGGTGTTCAGCCACTACCGTTATCCACGGTGCATTCTGTCAGACACCAGGAGTGCGTTCATGTCGAGGAAGTGGCAGCAAATGATGAGAATGGGGCGTGCAGCACTGGACCACTCCTATCTACAACCCAAGGGCAAATCCAAAGGAACGACGGAACTAAGAGCTGAGAAGGATTCTATGAGTAAACCGGTTAGACAAAGAACATTGACTGTGGGGCCGTCAGATACCGCAGTCAATCTTTGTCCTGCTACGACGCATCAACCGTGTCGCTGGCTATTCCCCAGGAGAGCTGTTTCTTGGTTGACAGCTGTACAGCACTGGGGATTGGGAGATTTGTCCACCATCCACTTTGAGTGATGACGCAGCTGTTTCCCTGGCAGAGTGGTAGCAGCAGCAGCAGAACATCAAGGAGAAGCAAGCTTTGGCCGAGAAGAGATCCCTTACCCAGGCCAAGGCTCAAGATGTCAAAGAGATGCAGATCTTCCTACCAGGCCAACAAGTACTGCGAAGTAACCACCCAGTCAGTAATAAGATTGGAGGGTTTCACGCAGGTCTCGCACCTAAGTGGGTTGGTCCCATCGAGGTGGATAAACAGTTGGGCCATGAGGTCTACTTACTGAAGACCAACCCTCCTGTCAAGGTCCACGCATCAGAGTTGCGGCGAGTCACCCAAGTGCTGCACATACAGAGTAAGCCTGGGGGAGAGGCTACTAATGACACACCACCATTTGGTCATCGTAAGGAGAACAAATCGATTATCATCATGGAAGAGGCTGGCAAAGAGGATATCCCGACCCCCGACACGGCACATGCTGGTCAAGAGGACGAAGAAAGTACATCCAGCGACATCGAGGAAGAAAGAAGATACAATCTACGTCCAAGGCAAAGTCGACAAGTGTGACAAAGTGTGGAAATTGTTTCAAGTTATAGGGGGGATATGGACGCAAGTGCGATATCGGGTATAACTTGAGAACAAATGTTCGCTCACCCATGGGTAACTAATACAAGTATCCAGCTCGAATTCTTATTATCATTATTATCATCATTATTATTATTATTATTACTACAATATTATCGCATTGTTTTTGAGGTTATGTCATGTAACAGGCACTGTATATAATCATTTATATTACTTCAGTTAATATAAATACCTGTAAATTAATATTATAATTTATTCGTACCTGTATATATAAATTGTAATCCATAATTGTGAAACACACTAACTTCCAGAATGGTATAGGTGCTAGAACGATTGGAATATATTCTGTATATTATGACCTATGTATTACGCACTCTAGAATATTCAAGAAGGTAGTTTTCTTGTAATGTATCTTTATATATATCCTGGCCAGGTTTCCAGAAAGAGACTATCTTGACAGTAAAGTCAGTTTTTAGTTAGTGTTTGGAAGTAGAGTTATGGTGTAACAAGGTAATATCTGTAACCATGACATGCTGAAGTAGGCAGTTGGTAGTCAACTGTCTTATTTGTGTTCCAAGGTTGTAACCTCCATGTGCCGTGTTATTCAGTTTTTAATATGGCGGCTTTGCTGATATTCTTGAAGTGAAGTGGTTTGTTGTGATACTGTGATTAAGGTTATGTGTATGGTAATTTGTGAACATATATAAAGAAAATTCACTGTACCAACTGACAGCATCTCATGTGCATCTTTGTGAGTACATTAGGCTCAAAATTGAAACTGATGCGATGGGCCCTGTTAATCACAGAATTTGATGTCGATGTGTGTCACAGCCCAGGACCGACGAACGTAAGAGCAGACAGCTTATCTAGGCACCCGGAGATGGAACCTGAAGCTAGGAGCACCATTATTGAGAGGGAGTTCGCACGAAAACACCAGAGTGAGCCTAAGGAACCTGTCCTTATGACCACCAAGAAGGAACTTGTTCTGGGAGTAATCAAACAATGGCAAGAGCAAGATAAGCCCTGTAGGACCATGAAGTAATGGATTAGGAGACAGAACACCGATAGTCGACTCATCCAGAGGGAATTCAAGATGTGCTATAAGAAATTCCAGCTTAACGGAGGACTCTCAATGTATAGGTCACACCTGCAGTAGGGGTGATCCCCAGACAGCACACGGCGGTCATCCTCAAGAAGTTCCACTACAGCACTGATGCTGGACATCCTAAGGTGAAGAGATGTATCAGTCTATCCGATGATGATTCTTCTGGGTCAACATGCAGAAAGACATCCTGGACGATGTGAAGGGTTGCTACATCTATGCCTGCACCAAGGCGAGCAACAAGAAGGCAGATTCCAGCCAACGAGGAAGACTGCCACAAAGCCCGTGGGAGGTCTTAGTACTGGACATGATGGGTCCTTACCCTAGAATACCACGAGGTAAAACAGGACTCCTAGTAATCGCTGACCTCTTCACAAGATGAATTGAGGCCTTTCTGATACCTGAAGCCACAATGGGACTCATCACAAGCCTGCTACAAGATGAGATAGTCAGTCACTACGGTTATCCACGGTGCATTCTGTCCGAAAACTGGAATCAGTTCACGTCAAGGAAGTGGAAGCAAATGATGGAATGGAGTGTGGAACACTGGGCCACCCCAATCTACAACCCAAGGGCCAATCCAACAGAACGACGGAACCAGGAACTAAGGATGCTAAGGGTCCACCTAATAGAAAAAGAACATCGACTGTGGGACCGTCAGATATCGCAGTCAGTCTTTGCCCTGGAAAAACGCATCAACCGTATCACCAGCTATTCTTCATTGGTTAACAGCTATACAGCACTCAGGATTGGGAGATTCGTCCACCACCCACTTCTGGTCAAGTTGATGCACTTGTTTCCCTAGCAGGCTGGCAGCAGCAAGACATCAAGGAGATGTAAGATTTGGCCAAGAAGAGATCCTTTACCCAGGCCAAGGCTCAAGATGTCTAAGAGATGCAGATCTTTCCACCAGGCCAACAAGTACTGCGACGTAACCACCCAGTCAGTAATAAGTTTGGAGGGTTCCACGCAGGTCTCACACCTAAGAGGGTTGGTCCCGTCAAGGTGGATAAGCAGCTGGGCCAGGGGTCTACTTACTAAAGACCAACCCTCCTGTGAAGGTCCATGTATCGGAGTTGCGGCGAGTCACCCAACCGCTACGCATACGGAGTAAGCTTGATACTACCGCGGGTCAACCTGGAGGAGAGGCTACTGACGACACAGCTCAGTCTGGTCATGAGGAGGATGCATCGACTATCATCGAGGAAGAGGCTGGCAGCGAGGCAACCCTGACCCCCCCCCGACACGGCACGATCCGGTCAAGAGGAGGAGAGCACATCCAGCGACGTCGAGGAAGGGATAAGTTACAATCTACAACCAAGGCAAAGTCGACAAGTGCGAGACTGTGGAAATTGTTTCAAGTTATAGGGGGGATATTGACACAAGTATGATAAACTGATATAACTTGAAAACAATTTTCTCTCACTCATGGGTAAATAATACAAGTATCGAGCTCTAATTATTATTATTATTATTATTATTATTATTTACGTAGTTGGATGACCGCATTGTTTGTGAGGTTATGTCATGAAACATGTACTGTATATAGACATTTATATGAGTTTAGTTAATGTAAGAACCTGTATATAATTTATTATTACCAGTATACTGTAAATGATTTGAATCCGCTACAGTATTTTGAAACACACTGTAACATCAAGAAAGGCACTAGGTAGATGAGAACTATGGAGAATATTCAGTACATAACCATGTTATTAGGCACTCTAGAATTTACGAGAAGGTATTCTGTAACGTATCTTTCTAGAAGCCTGGCCAGGTACATACATGAAGAGGTGGTCTTGGGTCTTGATGGTGGAGACTAGTTACCGTTTAGTAGGATTTATGGTTTAACAGGAGTATACTTGTGATGCTTGTGTTGTGTTGGACCGGCATGCTGTCAGCAGTCAACTGTTTCAACTATGTTTTAAGGTTGCAATATCCATGTTTTATGATAGGCATTAAGGGTTAGAAACTTCATTTTGGTTGGTCCGTATTGAACTGAGATTACATATACAATGAAGTAAAATTTACGATTCCATCTATTCAATGCAATACTATTTTGCAATGCACTTTTTTTACATTACAATTTAAATTCATTTGGTACCAGTTTCGACCCTGTTCGGGGTCATCATCAGCCATAAACGTTCAATTTGTTTTTTGCATGCCTTGAACTTTGACGTATTTCTATGAGGAGAGTGCTCGAGACCCCATTCATAGGAGAGGTGGGAGAACGCCTTTGAAGCAGCATTCTTCTTTCCCGCCGTCTATTCTTGTTTAGACGGGCTGGGAAGTACAGTAAATTCCCAGCCCTGGTCGACGATACCACCGCCGCCAGCTTAGGCGCGGTTTTCGCCAACCTCCTGAGGGAATGAGATGTGTTCAACCCCTGCTGTGCCGGCGTAGTTTCTTAGCAGGCATAAACTTGTTCGTGGTCGAAGGCTGGGTCGAACCCGCCTTCGAGCTTTTTCACTTTGCGGCGTTGCTCGCTAGAGCAACTGCCGCTTTGAGCACAGCGATCTTCCGGGACGGAGTAGCAGTTGTGAAGGATGAACTTGGGAGAGACTGTGCTATCGTGCTCAAGCCTAGCGTCTTGCCAGGGCATTCTGAGAACTGAACTTACGGCGCGCTTCCTGATATAAAAGACAGTCCAGGGTCTTGATCTCCTGAATCTTCTCACTCAGGTATACCGAACAGTTCTGATCTTGAAGAGAATGAAGACCAGGACAGTTAGCGCACCTATATGGAGTTGTGCACGCTTCCGCACCATGAGCCTCTCTTCCACACGTAGCACACATGGACGGATTTGAACAATATACCAAATGTCCGAATCTCTGGCATTGATAGCACCGCACAGGAGGCAGAATGCACGGCCTCAAATCTCAACGATAGGTTGTAACCTTGACTTTCTCTAGCAACACTGACAATTTGAAGGAGACTATGAACGCACCCGTGGCAACGTCTTCACCGTTGACTTTGCGCGAGACACACCAGACGTGTCATGCCACGGTGCTTCAGGTCTTCCGTCAATTCATCATCAGCGTTCAGAACGAAATAACGGTGAAAGTTAACTCCACGAACCAGATTAAAGGTTTTGTGCTCTTCCACTTTGACAGGGATTTTGCCAAGGTGGTCGCACTTAAGCAACCGATCTGCTAGGAGCGCAGTGTTTGTCTTAAGCAAACCACCACTGCGCTTTTTCTTTAGACCGTCAAGTTCGCCGTATACACCTTTGATGTGCTGACTGAAAAGGATCAATTTAACCAGCTTGAAATCTTGCCCATCAGTTCTGGTAGCAGCCAGGAACCTACGGAAGCTGGAACCCCAACTAATTTGCTGCACTTGTTTCCACGGGGGGGGGGGGCCTTAGGGAATCAAATGCTAAAGACTTGGGTAGCGAACTACCCGTGGCAGGCGGAAGTTGTTTCGATGCCAAGCCCAAAATCATCCTCCCCGAATGCCACCCACTCCGATCAAGGGCCTCTGTAGCCGTATGAAGCAGCCAAGGCAATACCCACCTGGTCATAGCAGGTATTGCTCGGGGTCTGATGTTGGACGATGCCTAGAGGGCATCCTCAGCCTTTTGTCAAACCTAAAATGCTAAACCTGAATATACAATAAAAATCTGAGAAAAGACAATTATTGTAAAGCAGGCAGCAGGCATGCCTGGGGGACTCACTACCTCGGATCGAGTAGAGGTATTTCAATCGCCTTGACAAAGAATACTGCAATGTATTCGAAACGTCGGCAAACTGTACGTGATGTACAGACAACAACACAGTTCAACCCAAAAAATAAACTAAATACAGTAGAAGTCAGTTATAGCTAGAATTCATAACCAGGAAAATTGTACTCGCTATAACGGATTGTCGTTATATCCGATTTTGTATAAAAGTCGGAAAACCCTTCATGCAATTTAAAATCAGTATGAAACGGCAATCAGTTTGTTCAAAACTTGCGTTTCCGCAGATATCCACACTACGGCTTACTTGTTTGTTATTTTTCATAATCCGATACTACGTGAAAGTGTACGTTTAATTTCATTCTGAAAAAAATATAGTAGCGTATTTCTCCGAATCCCAGATGAACCCCACTTTTTTCTTCAAAAAATTTAAATCAGGCTCAAAAAGAAGTTTGTAAAATCATATGAATGCCTTGTTGTACAGTAGGCCTACGCATTTTTAGATTATTTTTAGACGCCGAACATTGACTTTCGTCACGCCGTATTTTATTTTATTATTTTTTTTTTTTTTCGGCTGCACAATTATTCTTTATTTTCGCGGGGTTAAGGACCACTGACTTAACACTGGCATCATAATACCGAAGATAACTGGTTGAAAATTTTCCGGCAATACCTATTCATGCGTCTCTACAATACAACGATCCATCAGGAAATTATTCTTGCTGTCTATAAAACTGCTACTTTTACGCAGCGTCAGATATAACCGGCTACCGCTACACGCACGTCTCGCTTGTCGGGTTCGGCCAAATTCAACGGCTAGCGATGTATAGGCTTAATCGCGTACGTTGAAAGCAGTGGCGGCTCGTTCGGGAGGCGCTAAGGCGCGCGCCCCCCACGGGGTTCCATTAAATTAGGGAATTTTAATCTTAAATGTTAACAAGCGAAATATTTTACTATTATTATCAAGGGCGCGAGTTGTACTGTACTGCGGCCCGATGCGCTGCTGGCCCAGCGCAGGAGGGCGCTATCTCATAGCGGACCAAATACTCCGAGTCTCGTTCGACTGGCCTTGAGGGAGCCAATCAGAGGCACAGTAGAGATGTGCTGTTCTAACGGAGATTCCGGCGCGTTTCTGCCGCGGCCCATGGTTGCAGCCAACCTACCCGAAACATTGCTGATTTGATTTCTATTTAACAGGGGTCAGTTTGTGCCATTTCTCTCCTAAAACTAGGAACTATTTTACTGTGGCACTTACCTGAGTTAAATGTGCCGGTATATATTTAAAATAGTCTTGTAGTTTTTAGGATTATTAACTAACGAAACGAGTAACGACTGTAACTACTGTCTCCTCGCACTTGACTCATGTTGGCCATACTCACTGGAGAGCGCAATGTTTAGCTGTGTGATGATGAATGATCTCGTGAGGTGACTGTGAAGAGGTGAAATTAGGAGAAAGTTTGATTTATATGTAGGCGTAGTGTTATGTTTGCACTTCGTATAGTATGATTACCATCGAACATATTAAAGAACTAACGTTTTCTTCTCTTTCTATCGAGAAGAAAGTCGAACTGAAGGAGTGGTAGGCCGACACCAGACTTCTCGTTGAAAAGACCGGAGACCAAGGAAAATGAAAATTGGGCTTTCCAAAGACAAATTAATTCTCCTGACGTATATAACAAGAACGCGCGGATATGTGGAAGTGATATCTCAGAAACCTTTTACTGCATTCCTTGCCTGCTATTCTCCCGTTCTACGAAAGGAGATAAATGGATCACCACAGGGGTGATATCAATAGTACCATGGACTTTGAAATGCTTGGTAAAGTCAACGTCGTGTCTTGTTTGAGTGATCACTACAGCGAAACTATTCGTAAACATAATTCGATCGTGGACAAGAACAGGCAAATAATAATAATAATAATAATAATAATAATAATAATTGCATATGCATTGCACCGTATAGTGTTCGAAGTGTGTATCTTGATGACATGGTTTGAAGAACTTGAGGTATATTATGGAATTATGAAACTAAGGCGCGCCCCCCACTGCTCATATTCACGAGCCTGAAAGTCAACGAACGAGTTTATTGCGCCACGGTATGTCCATTCCACCCTTGCGTTTTTCGTGCACATACCTCACAATTTCATCTTCGACTTCTTTAAATCGTCCTAGTTGCGGACCAAGGAATGCATTGTTTGTACAGTACGCACATTTTTTAGCTCTGTCTTCACGCTAACACCAAATATCGGCTTTAGTTAGGCCTATGCCGTATTTTCTTGCGGCTGCACAATTATTCTACATTTCCGAGTGTTTAATAAACATTAACTTATAATTGGCATCATAATATCGACTAGTACATGTTGAAAATTTGCCGGCAATACCTTTTCCACGTATCTTTACAATACGACTATCCATCACGAAAATATTCCACACCGAGCTCGATAGCTGCAGTCGCTTAAATGCGGCCAGTATCCAGTAATCGGGAGATAGTGGGTTCGAGCCCCACTGTCGGCAGCCCTGAAGATGGTTTTCCGTGGTTTCCCATTTTCACACCAGGCAATTGCCGGGGCTGTACCTTAATTAAGGCCACGGCCGCTTCCTTCCACTTCCTAGGCCTTTCCTCTCCCATCGTCGCCATAAGACATATCTGTGTCGGTGCGACGTAAAACAAAATAGCAAAAAAAAAAAAAAATTCCTGCCGTCTATAAACCTTAATTTTACAAGTACAATAGATGCGTTATGACTCTGCACTGAGTAGCCATGGCTTTTCTAAGAATTCTAAGGGTCGCATGCTTCTGCAGATTGGAGAAACACACAGGCTCTGTACAACCGGTTGTCGCGGCTAGCGATGTGTAGTAAAGAAGCGGTCGTTTATTGTCTAAGACTTCTGTGCGCGTGTGAAAAGCAGCAGCGTGGTTACCGCGTTAGCTGCCAGTGGTATCCATTAACTTACTGTTAGGCCGCGAATGCAACAACCCTTGAGTTTTCGCATGAGATTCTGAGGAAAAAAATACGGGGAAATACGGTATCACTGCAGAGATTTCTGTGGCAAACACCTCAGCTTTCTTCTTCAAACAGCGTCACCTAACCTAACCCTGTATGTAGCCTATCATGAAAACATTTGAAATGCATGTGGAGAAATAACCTCCTCGCGAAAAATTTACATGTAAATAGCCGTAACCAGATGCGAGAAGATATGAAATATCCTCCGAAATCAGTAATGTACTCTGCCATATCTTGAGGTGTATCACATTCTTACTTAATTTCCGTATATAACATTAAAATTATGATATCGTTTACTTCAGTCTTTATTTTTAACGAGTTAATAACTGCTATCGGCCACGTTATTTACGCATTTATTACGAAAACATGTTATCCTCTTTCATTTCGAATTTTCTTTAGAGAACAGCAGTCGACGGTTATTACTAATCGACTCCGACATCGCCTTCGAATGTCGAGAGAAATCGCTAGTGCACGTAGCTAGGAAACGATGCCGAAAGTAATCGATGGCATGCAATATCATCGCTGGGGTGCATATATATCGGTAACGGAAAAAATCGCGCGCGTTTAATCGCTCGTAATAACGGATGCGCCAGTGATAGGGTTCTCGCTGTAACCGAAGGAAGATACACAGTTTAATATAGGAATTTTGAAGGGACAGAAAAACTCGTCGCTATAACGGAGTTCTCGTCATATGCCGTACTCGCTATAGCGGAATTCTACTGTAATTCTTCACACCATGAAAGCTTCACCTCTAAGATAAAACATATGATAAAATGGATTAAAAATCAACAGATCAACTTCAGCTAATGTCTTATTTTATATGTCTCTGATGACAAACTTTGAATTCTCAACCATTATTATTTACGACGCTCCAAATACGGATTTCAAGACTCTCACAAAATTATATTTTGTACAGATGCCCACTTTTATTCAATTTGGACAAATTTTAAATATGGCAAGATTCTTTGGTGACTATATCGGAACTACATGCTCGAAAATAATGCAAGTACCACATGTCATGGAAAAATGAAGATAGAGTTTTAGCCTCAGAACCATAGATTTAGACTGACGGTTTTTAATCCATTTTATCATCACATGTTATAATTTTATACTGTCCACAATGACAAATTACTTTGTATTCTAATTTGAGCCTTACAATGTTAATATTCTTTTCTCACATTTTTATTGTATGTTCAAGTTTAGCATTTTAGGTTTGACAAAAGGGTGAGGATGCCCTCTAGTAAGGATGAAACATACCATTAATCTATGTACATAGCTGTTTTATAAATGTAACCACAGAACAGTGCAATGTATTGAAAAGGTGGAACATTAAAAATACCTTTGTTATTTCTTACATGAATAACTTTCAATACGGAAAAAAAATGAGTATAACAAATTGTACTACAGCTAACCTTCGGAAAAAAAAAAAAAAGAGGGACTGATGGGCACATGACCCTTTTAGTCAGCTTTTACAACCGCAGTCCATGTCCGTGCCGACGTCGCCCCTTTTAGTCGCCTTTTACGACAGGCAGGGGATACCGTAGGTTTATTCGTCTACGTCCCCCCCCCCCCACCCACATGGGGTACAGCTGAAGGTTACATCTCAAGAACTTAATTCATAATTTGCTCAGAAAAGTCGAGTATACACTAAATACTCATGTTTATTCATACCATCCAGTTTGAATTTAGTGACCATCGAATGACTTACTGTTGCAAATTTCATTTTTTCTTTACTGATTATTATTATTATTATTATTATACTGTTATTATTATTATTACACCTCTTTCTTAAAATGCAAGAAGCCGGGTATTCTTAAATACATGCACCAGTGAGGTGAGGTAAGGTAAGTATCTTTTAGTAAGATATATGTATAATTGAAGAACTGTGCGCCTACTTTTGGATATTAAGTCCCATGTGGTATTACAAATCACGAGAAACCGAGTGACAGTTCCGGTCACATTGCTGTGAGCTTGCATTCAGGAGATGGTGGATTTGAACCCCACTGTCAGCAGATCTGAACATTACTTTTCATCGTTCCCCATCACTCCAGGCAAATACTGAGGCTGTACCTTAATTAACGTAACAATCGCTTCCCTAATTTCCAGTCCTAGCCCTCTCCACAACATGCCTTGTGTTTCTTACAACTAGCTTTATGTCGCATTGACACAGATACGTCATATGGTAACGATAGGATAGGAAAGGGCTAGGAGTGGTAAGAAGCGACCATGGTCTTAACTAAGGTACAGCCTGGTGTGAAAATGGTTAACGACTGAAGACCATCTTCACAGCTACTGACAGTGGGGTTCGAACCCACTATCTCCCGAATGCATGCCGACAGCTGCATGAACCAAGGTTCCGCCCTGTCAATACTTATAAAAAACTAACAAATATCATTTAATCTATCGCACATGCTTCGAGAACACCATTACATTCTCTTCAACAGAGACAAAACATACACAAAATCAAATTATGTGCCACCACACAATTTCCCACTAATTAGAAACTTAAATTATAACATGATACACATAATATCAGTAGTTTGACTCTGTGCCCCTGTATATTTCCTGGGTTTCCCTAATGTGATAAGTAGAGCCCAGATCTCCATGCACTACCAAATCTCAAAATACGCATGCATTCATGCACTATAATGCAGCAAAACATGCACAATAAACAGGAAAATATGCACCTAACAAAATACAATTTCTTTTGAAACTTTGTACAACAACTACCGTTAATTTCTGCCAATCTTCTTAATTTAAGCTCATCCTTTTATGTCAGCATATTCTTAAACACAGAAAATGATCTTTCCACATCAGCAGAAGTGACAGGTGCACACTTGGGACATTTGGGACAAATTGTGGTCAAATTGTACGTCTTTTGCATTTTTACCATAGTCGTATTAAGCTTGACGAATTCACAGTCAGGATTTATAAGTATCACATTGTTTGACCTACAGTATCTCTAGCTGCCGCAGCTACTTCTCTGTGTGATGATTGCAGACACAGTTGAATGTCCTCAATAACTAATAACGATTGCCGGCTGCGATAACAAAGACGTGTGACAAGTAAGAGTTCCAGGCAGGATATTCCATAACAACAGAAGAGGGTTCAGTGCAAAATCAAGGTTTGTAAGCTGCTATCTCAGTAACGTGGAGTCATGGAAGTGTGATACAAGAGATACAACAAATGAGCAGTCAATGAATAATGAAAATTTAAGGTTCAGTTTATAGCAGTGTATAACTGGGACACCTTATTCCTAAGAATTACAGACATCAACGTGGGGGACATCCAGCTTACGTCAATCTTAACTCAAGCAACAGATAAAGGGCTTTGTTAATTGGATTACAGGACCTCTGCTGTATGTACTAAGTTTGGTTGTCAGATAGGATGCCAGGAATACATTCTCCCTGTCTCTCAGTAATAGACATACTGTATAACGTAGAAAAATGGTCCCAAATTCTGCAAAACCAACATTCATACGAGGCATTATCATGCAAGTTAACACAATATATGCGCCAAAGTCAGAAGACTATGGTCGGTGGAAAACGGTAAATAAAAATGTAAATACACTCTGGGATGGGTTTAAAGCAATTGTTGAGGAATATGAAAACAGGTTTGTACCTTTAAAGGTGGTAAGGAATGGTCAAGGCCCACCTTATAATTAAAGAAATAAAGAAACTAAGGAGGAGGTGCAGACTAGAAAGAAATAGAAATGGCTGTGGAAGTAAGGAGAAATTGAAGGAACTTACTAGCAAATTGAATCTAGCAAAGAAGGCAGCTAAGGATAGCATTATGGCAAGCATAATTGGCAGTCATACAAATTTTAGTGAAAATTGGAAGGGTATGTATAGGTATTTTAAGGCAGAAAAAGGTTCCAAGAAGGACATATCAAGAAAATTTAATGAACATGGGGAGTGTGTACGCGAGGATATTTAAAAGGCAGAAGTATTCAGTCAGCAGTATGTAAAGATTGTTGGTTACAAGGATAATGTCGACTAATGACAACTAATACTAAAGAAGTATTAAAATTTACCTATGACAACAATGATGTTTACAGTAAGATACAAAATTTGAAATCTAGATGATGCCTGTTGTTTAAAAGGGTCTAACATCTAGGTCATCAGCCCCTAATGGTACAAAATGAGAAGAAATTTAATGACAAATTAAAAGCCCAAAAACATCCACTGACCACAATTCAAAATGTGAGGACGAAGAATGAATAGATGGTTGGATATGAATTTAAAACGATCAGTGGAACCCACCCACAGTGCCTCACATGCACAGAAGCTGGCGTAGAACAATAGTATTACTGACCAAAGGACTGCTTCTGTAGCACAATACTGATTCAATGATACTTGCAGTCGAAAGGGGTCCAAAATCCAAGTCAGCGGCCCCTCACAATAGTACTTATCGCTAGGAAAGTAGAACCATGGTATCCGACATATTGTGGTACTAATCAGAGTAGCGTAGACTATCGGTATTCACACATTATGGTACTACTCACAGGTAATGAAATTCGCACATGTATTACAGACCTATGCTGTTTCGCACATTGCAGTGCCATTTACAGGCAACGCAAACCTATGGTGTTCATCACATAAGAGTACTAACCACAGGAACTCTTACTATCCAGTAATGTTCCTCATATAATGGGCACTAATCACAGGCAAGTCGGAACCAAGGGTTCCCTCATCCCATGGTGTCGCTCATATAGTGCTACTAATGACAGGTACTGTAAAAGCCGTCGCGCTCTCGTTTGCTACTAATCACAAACCTATCTGGTACCCAACATAGTGATACTACGCACAAGTAAAAGCGACCCATGGTGCTCCCTACGTTGTGGTACTAATCACTAGTAGTTTCATGGTTCTAATTTGATCAACCGTTGATCACCCCTTACGACAGGCAAAGGATACCGTGGGTGAATTCTTCGCCTGCGTCCCCCACCCACAGGGGGTTGCGTGTTTCATCCACGAGAGAGTATTTTATTTACCTCAAGTCCGCCGGCAAGCCGGTTAGGACCCCGCTATTCGCCACCTGGGACGCCCCACGTGGGAGTATCAGCTCTCCCCCTGCTACGTCAGCGAAGTAGGTTCGTGGCTGAAAACTAGAAAAGCAGCTGGAATTGATAAGGTTTCAGGGGATATACTAAAGACAATGGGTTGGGATATAGTACAATATATGAAGTACTTATTTGATTGTTTGCATGAAGGAGCTATACCAAAGGAAAGGAGAGTTGCTTTAGTAGCCCCTGTGTATAAAGGAAAGGGTGATAGACAAAGCTGAAAATTACAGGCCAGTCAGACTGACATGCATTGCATGTAAGCTTTGGGAAAGCAATATTTCTGATTATATTAGACATGTTTGCAAAATTAATAACTGGTTTGACAGAAGGCAGTTTGAGTTTCGGAAAGGTTATTCCACAGAAGCTGAACTTTTAGGATTCCAGCAAGATATAGCAGATATCCTGGATTCCAGAGGTCAATTGGACTGTATCGCAATTGATCTATCTTAGGCATTTGATAGGGTAGATCATGGGAGACTACTGGCAAAAATTAGTGCAATTCGACTTGACAAAAGAGTGGCTTAATAGGTTGCAATGTTTCTAGAATATAGAACTCAGAGAATTTGAGTAGGCGAAGCTTTATCTGTCGCTGTAATAACTAAGAGGGGATTTCCCGAAGGCAGTATTATTGGAACTTTATGTTTTCTTATATACAGTATATCAATGACATGTGTAAAGAAGTGGAATCAAAGATAAGTCTTTCTGCAGATGATGTTATTCTGTACAGAGTAATACGTAAGTTACAAGGTTGTGAGCAACTGCAAAAATACCTCAATATTTTGAGATGGACAGTAGGCAATGGTATGATGAAAAACGGGATTAAAAGTCGGGTTGCGAGTTTCACAAATAGGAAATGTCCTCTCGGTTTTAATTACTGCGCTGATGGGGTGAAAGTTCCCTTTGGGGATCACTGTAAGTACCTAGGTCTCAATATAAGGATAGATCTTCATTGGGGTAATCACCATAAATGGAATTCTAAATAAAGTGTACAGTTCACTGCACATAGTTATGAGGGTATTTAGGGGTTGTAGTAAGGATGTAAAGGAGAGGGCATGTAAATCTCTGGTAAGACCCCAACTAGAGTATAGTTCCAGTGTATGGGACCCTCACCAGGATTACTTGATTGAAGAACTGGAAAAATTCCCAAGAAATGCAGCTCGATTTTTTCTGGGTGATTTCCGACAAAAAAGTAGCGTTACAAAAATGTTGCAAAGTTTGGGCTGGGAAGACCTGGGAGAAAGGAGATGAGCTGCTTGACTAAGTGGTATGTTCTGAGCTGTCAGTGGGGAGATGGCATGGAATGACATCAGCAGATGAATAAGTTTGAGTGGTGTCTCTAAAAGTAGGAAAGATCACAATATGAAGATAAAATTGGAATTCATGGGGACAAATATTTGTTCATAGGAAGGGGAGTTAGGGATTGGAATAACTTACCAAGGGAGATGTTCAATGAATATCCAATTTCTTTGCAATCATTTAAGAAAACGTTAGGAAAACAACACATAGGGAATCTGCCACTTGGGCGACTGCCCTAAATGCAGATCAGTAGTGACTGATTGATTGACCCTAACAACAAAGTCCCCAATTCTCCATATTGGTGTGCTGTGTGTAAGGCTAACACCCATATTCTGTGGAGAAAAAACTCAAAAAGAAGCAGCACAATGGATAATAGAACAAGAGACAAATGCAGAAATTGAGTTTGTGGAGAATTTGCAACATTCTTTCCCTATACAATGTGTTACTTGAGCAGCTATAAAGGTAATTACACTAGTGTCCAAAGGTTAAGCATAAGTTAAGAGTAAGCAGGGCAGAAGAAAATAGACCGTATACTGCATGATATATGCACCTACCAACTTTACGTATTCGCTCTATAAGAAAGGAGTGTTCCCTGCTTTGACTAGCAGCATAACCGCAAGGTAAACACAGCCAGTGCCTGCGCCCCATATTCCCTCAGTCCTGTTTGCCCTGTTATAGAGTGCGGACTGTAGCCTTGTGGTGAACGTGACAACATAATGGCACAACGCCGCCATTTGGACAATGTTTTGCAGGGTAGAATTCTCGGCCGCCTGGAAGCAGGACAGACACAGACCCAAGTCGCCGTATCCTTGAATGTGCCACAAAGTGTCAGTTCCAGCCTTTGGAGACGATTTGGAGACACAGGAGATGTTAATCGTAGGCCAGTACCAGGTTGGCCAAGGGTAACCCCCCACAGCAGGACCGATATATGGCCTTAACCGCCCGACGAAATCTGAGTACACCTGCAAGACAATTTTCGGCGGAGCGTGCAGCCGTCTCGCGGGTTGCCGTTTCCCGGTAAACTGTGTACCAGAGGCTGAAAACAGCAGGGCTGTTTGCCCGATGTCCAGCAGTGTGCTTCTCGCTCACTCAAACATAGAGACTACTGAGTTTACTGTGGAGCCATCAATATCGAAACTGGACCATGAATGAATGGAGGCATGTGCTCTTCACATATGAATCCCACTTCAGTTTGCAGAACGATTCCCTTCGCACACTAATCTGGAGAGAACCGGGTAGCCCATACAACCACAGGAACATCATGGAACAGAACCAGTATGGTGATGGTGGTGGCGTCATGGTGTGGGGCGACATCATGTTGAATGGCCGTACGGACCTGCACATCTTCATGGGTGGTCTGTGGAACACTGAACGCTCAGAGATACAGGGGTGAGGTACTGAGTCCACATGTTCAACTCTTCAGGTTGCGGATGCTCCAGACTTCCTCTTAATGGACGATAATGCCCGACTGCACCGCGCTGCTCTGATGGATGAATTTCTGGCCTGGAGAAGACATTCATCTCGTAGACTGTCCAGCGAGGTATGCAGATTTGAATCCTATAGAACATGCCTGGGATGCATTGGGGAGGTGAATTGCATCCCATCAGCCTCCACCAAGGACCCTCCAAGACCTTCGCATTGCCCTTTCAGAGGAATGGGATCGACTGCCACAAGAGCTCTTGGACCATCTGATAGAGAGCATGCCACGTCGCTGCAAAGCATGTGTAGCCATTGGGGGTAACCATATCCCTATTAACAGCATATTTTGTTGTGGAAGGCACTGCCAAGTTTTGTTTGTTGTTGTCAAAGGTGTACCTTAGCTATCAGAAACTTTCTGACACTGTGTGTTTGAACAAGTTATGTGACATACGGTGATTCAGCTTCAGTTTGTTCAGCAATCTGTCTGATATTCCAATCAGGCGGTATGGCCTCGTTAAGTGATTATGCTTAACTTTTGGACACTAGTGTAGTAGGAATAACAGCCCTTCAGAGGATTTGTTGAAATAGCTGGTGCATACTAAAGAAAAGTGTTTTGTTCACTGGGTAATTTGCTTTAAACCCACCAGCCAAGGAATGCACAGCCTTTGACTTATAGGCAAATTTTTCAACCACATATTAATAAATGTGCATGAACCAACAGAAATGTCTAGTGAAGAAATGAATACTATACACTGAACAAAGTAAATGAGAGTTCATCTTTCAATAGTGTCAAAATTGTCAAGGAAGACAATGAGCAGGCAGGAAATGACGATTCATATAACCCAGCTATTGACATTGCAGACTCCACAACACCAGTAATGATAATGGTTACACATTAACGTATTTTCTCGCATAATTATCATTCTTCTTCTTCTTCCACGCGAATAGGTCACTTAGGACCACACAGAATAGACATTTGTTGAGCTTCCCTCCTTGCCTAATAGTTCATTTTTGTTGATTGTTGTAATTTCTGTTCCTCCCACCAATCATATCGTGTTCATTTTTCTTCTGATCTTCCTCAAATCCCCTTGTGAGAAAAATTTTACTGATTACATTTCTATCCTGCAGATTTGGGGTTCCTAATTCAATGCAGTCTTTCTCTACTTGCTTATACCATTTTGATCCTTTACCGTAAAGTGTGGTAACTTCGGCCACAGATGAATAGCCTCCTATACCGAAAAAGATGAACCGCTTGCAACAACTAAAATGCACATACAATAGAATGCTCTATCAACACTCGGTTGTCCAAAAAACATTGGCGGGCTCATTGTTGAGTCAAGTTTTTCGCAGACCTGACTAATGTCTTATCTGGTAACAGCAGAAAAACTGTTCTCTAGTCCCAGCATTCAATTCTGCATTCCACTGGTTTATGGGGTCAAAATGTAAGCACGTCTGGTAAGTGATCAACACAATTTGGTGCATTTTATTCAAATAGGTTTTTCAGAGAATAGTTTTGTGATAAAAGCTGTCCTCTTCCGGGGTAACTTCGGCCATGCCAAGAACATACAGGAAAACATTACGTGGCCGCGGGTACTGTAATTGCAATCCTTTAGAAGAGATTAATGAAGGCACAATAACAATAAACGGGGCAGTTTATCCCGACAGGGAGGGGAAAGACTGTTCCCATGCTCAATGATAAATAGACGGGTATCAGTTGACATGGACGATACACATTTAAGAACTTGACTGACTGCCCAGATATTTTCTAATTTAGAAGACAGTGTATTATGAGAATAGTATACAAGATTGCTTCTTTTCTGACCTTTTCCCTCCATACAATTGGGCTTTATGATTTTTGTACCTTTTATTTATTATCTTTTCTAACATTACAAATATTTATGCAATGCCACATGTAATTTGTAACATCATACAATGCTTGTACACTTAGACTAAATAAAATAGTTTCTTCATTGGGGAAAATGTGAATTTGATCACTAGACAGCTGTTTCACGACATATTGTTTTATTTTGTTTGTGATTGTTGATACTAGGCGTTCTGCAGGTTTTAAAAAAACATTCACGGTGGCCAAAGTAACACTACATCGAAGAAAAGTTAGTTTGAGTTATTTTTATGGCGGCCGAAGATTTTTTTCATTTTAATTTTTTTTTTCACATTCAATATCTTACATATACATACAGAGGTAGTAAAAGATACAGTGTGAATCCTACATAAGGTAAACTTGTGTGTGGGCTTAAGAACATGGGGCAACTCCGGCCACTCTTTCGATAACCATAATTCATTACTGAATAACAATTAAAATTATGTTCATATTTAAAAATGAAAACAAATATGGCAGAACTTATATTTTTCAGAAAATTAGAGGGAATATTTCACACTTAATTTTTAAAATATATGAGAAAGTGGTCGAAGTTACCCCGTTTTATGGTACATATGATTTGCAAAAATTTTTGTATTTGATAAGAAAGTCTATTGTTATTCATTCTTTCCAAATGGCTTATAAAATGAATTCGTCCCAGTCTCATTGTATCAGTAAGTTTACATATTTTTAAGTATATTTCTGAGTTGGGTTTGGGGTAATATATTCCATTTTTAATTCTTGGCCCTAAGATTTTTCTCATTGTTTTCCTTTCTTTAATACCAAAGTTAATTGTTTCTTTAAATTTTCAATAAAGTTAATTGAGGGTTTCTGAAGAATAAAGAGCTTCAGGTTTGATCACTATTAAGTAATGACAAATTTTACTGTTCCAAGAGAAGCATTTTTTGTTATAAATATTCTTTGTATGTCAAAAAGTAATTTCCATTTTCTGAATTCTTGAAGCTACTAATATATTTTCAATGCCATTTTCAGTGACCCATTCACATAAGTACTAAAATTCCTTTACTCTTGCAATTTGATTCATATCAATGGTAAGTTCAGGTGGAGCAGTTTTGATATTTGTCATAAATTTAGCTTTTTCACATGAGATATGTATACAAGACTCGAATTATCTAGATCAGTACAGTATTATAATTCTTGTCAATTTAATAATGCAATTCATAAATTATATTCCTTCAGTTTCTGTAGATTTTCAGAGAAATTGAGGTGCAAAAATTTTGTCCCAAAAAGGAGTTCAACATGCCAGCAATTCATCACTTGACTCATTTCTGCAATCTTAAATACTCAGTAACTACACCAGGATTCATCCTGCAACATTGAGCATAGCAGACGATCACTTAACTTAGCAAACTCTGCCCATATCTGACCATAAACACAGAATCAGGTATTCTGAACACATCACTTCTTATAACCAAGAGAATTCATAGAGTAGCAGCTACTTGTACCAAAGTATTGTGAAAAATTCATTACAGACTTATGCCCTTCAGCATTCAGTGAAAGCCTCAGCGAATTTACTAAACGCCTCCACAGTCTATTTGTAATCAGTATATCATTGTAAATAGGTTATTAGAGACTAGAAATCATGAGAAAACCTGCTGTGTCATACTTTTCTAGAAGCCTGGCCACGCAATGTATATAAAGAGGCAGTCTTGGGAGTTAGTTTTTGTGTTATTAGCGAGACTTCTACTGGAAGTCATTAGCGGAGTGTGTGAACCCATGCTGTGATTTTGTTGTGTCGGTAGTTGGTTGACATGTGAATGTCAGTCTTCTTCTTCTTCATAGCAGTGTTTTGTTAAAGATGGAAGTTTATTAGTGCAAAGATCATGTGTGTATAATGTGCATATAATTTGTAAATAAAACTTCACAACCGACAGCATTTCATGCATGCATCTTTGTGGTTACAAGATGCTGATGAAGATGACGACCTACCGCGTTGGTGGGAGCATGAAATCAGTCTGCGTACTCTTAGAAATTCAATCAATTAATCAATCAATCAATCACTACTGATCTGCACTTAAGGCAGTCGCCCAGGTGGCAGATTCCCTATCTGTTGTTTTCCTAGTCTTTTCTTAAATGATTGCAAAGAAATTGGAAAGTTATTGAACATCTCCCTTGATAAGTTATTCCAATCCCTAACTCCCCTTCCTATAAATGAATATTTGCCCCAAATTGTCCTCTTAAATTCCAACTTTATCTTCATATTGTGATCTTTCCTACTTTTAAAGACACCATCCAAAGTTATTTGTCTACTGATGTCCTTCCATGCCATCTCTCCACCGACAGCTCCAAACATACCACTTAGTCGAGCAGCTCATCTCCTTTCTCCCAAGTCTTCCCAGCCCAAACTTTGCAACATTTTTGTAACGCTACTCTTTTGACGGAAATCACCCAGAACAAATCGAGCTGCTTTCCTTTGGATTTTTTCCAGTTCCTGAATCAAGTGATCCTGGTAAGGGTCCCATACACTGAAACCATACTCTACTTGGGGTCTCACCAGACAAATATGCTCTCTCCTTTACATCCTTACTACAACCCCTAAATACTCGCATAACTATGTGCAGAGATCTGTACCCTTTATTAACAATCTCATTTATGTGATTAGGCCTACCCAAATGAAGATCTTTCCTTATATTAATACCTAGGTATTTACAATGATCCCCAAAGAGAACTTTCACCCCATCAACGCAGTAATTAAAACAGAACTTTTCCTATTTGTGAAACTCACAACCTGACTTTTATCCCTGTTTATCATACCATTGCCTACTGTCCATCTCACAACATTATCGAGGTCATTTTGCAGTTGCTCAGACATACATTGTGCATTCCAGCAACCAGTGCAAGGAGCAAAAGAAACTTTAGTAAAGCAAAATGCTTTTAATGAGTCATAGGATTCAGCTAGACCCAGACCAAGTCAATGACTTGTCATTAATTCATAATCATAACAATTAGTTTGCAGTTCACTCTCAATTTGGAGCTAGAGTTTGTACACTAGCCATCTATCTGGATGGAAAACCTTCAGGAAAGAGGTCTTATTAAATTAATTTTGAGGTTTCCATTTAACTAGGTGTTTTAATGGTGTATTCATTTACACACTTTATAAAAAATGTCTTTGGTATAGCCAATAGTGAAATATATGGCTTATGCGTTAACAATGTGTATTCAGTTTCTCCTTAAGTGCTGGAATTCAGCACCGAAGTGGGGTAACTTCGGCCACTGACATTCATATCCCCGGCCTACTTCATATCTATATTTGCCAAACCATTTCCCTAGGAGCCAAATATAATTTCCAATGCCCCTAAACTGAAAGTTTAAAAAAAAGTTTTCTGGAACGGTTCCCTTCAGAATTCTTGCTCTGTGTTAATACAACGTGAAAGCATGCTCTTAAACATGGCCAGAAGGAATGCATTGTAGATCGTACTTTTCTAGCCTCCGCCGACAGATCTTAATAGCCAGTAAAATTATGATACTTGCTGTTTAAAGTGGCCAACATCGAGGTCATCGGCCCCTAGTGGTACGAAATGAGACGAAATGGCATGACAAATTAAAAGTCCAAAATTCTCCACTGACCATAATTCAAAACGTGAGGGCGAAGAATGAATGGAGATGGATTTAAAACAATCAGTGGATGCGACCCGCAATGCCTTACATTCACAGATTCTGACAAAACAATATGGTTACTGACCAAGGGACTGCTGCTATAGCATAACATTGAATCGATGATGCTTGCAGTCCAAAGGGGGTCCAAAATCCAAATTATCAGGCCCTCATAACGGTACTTATCACTATGAATGTAGAACAATGGTATTTGTCATGCTGCGGTACTAATCAAAAGTAGCAGAGACTCGCGGTGTTCCACACATTATGGTACTGCTCACAGGTTATGAAATTTGACATACTACAGACCTATGGTTTTTCTCACACTGCGGTGCCATTTACAGGCAACACAACCCTTTGGTGTTCAGCACATAACAGTACTAACCACGGGGACCTTCCCCTATCCCGTGGTGTTCTTCATATAGTGGGTACTAATCACAGGCATGGCAGAAGCATGGTAGCTATCATCCCATGGTCCCGCTCATATGGTGGTACAAATTACTGGTACTGCAAAAGCCGACCGCACGGTGCTCCTGTTTGCTACTAATCACAAACCTATTTGGTACATAATATAGTGGTACTACGCGCAAGTAAAAGCGAACCATGATGTTCTCCGAGTGGTGGTACTAATCACAAGTAGTTTCATGGTTGCAAGACAATCATCCCTTGGTCGCCCCTTTTAGTCGCCTCTTACGACAGGCAGGGGATACCGTGGGTGTATTCTTCGTCTGCGTCCCCCACCCAGAGGGGGTTGTGTGTTTGGACCGCAAGATGCATTTTATTTCCCTCAAGTCCGCTGGCAAGCCGGTTAGGACACCCCTATCTGCCACCTGGGACATGCCACGTGGGAGTATCACCCCCTCCCCCTGCTACGCCTGCGTAGCAGGTTCGTGGCCAGTAAAATGAATCACTGACAAATGTTAATCTGCATCATTTCTTGTTCCGAATGAAAAACCAACAGAAAAAATGGACAATAATTTCCCGAAAGTGAAATGAAAGCAAGTCATACGAAATTGTGTGCTTTTAACTGTAATTTTGTAAGTAAGTTGTCAGGTTTCCGGAGAGCTGAACGTAAGTAATGCAGTGGGCTTTCAAATGTGATATGTAGAATGTTTTCTAAATATAGTAAAAGCGCAGTTTCCTGAAAGAACACGTGTATTTTGGATTTTTAAATCGGTTCTTTCTCAGGTCTGAGTTAACCCGACTGCTGTATGTTGAACAGTTTTTGTATAATGCAGTAACAGACAAAAATGCAACTGAATAGGTTTGTAATTCTTGCAGGCATAATATGACTACTATATGTATCATATGGCTTCAGCTACTGTGTGCAGGCAATTTAATTCGATGACACCTAGGCTGCCTGCATGTCAATTTTTATGTTCCATTTAAGTCTGTCACATGGCAGGGAAACAGGTATCTTTTGGGTAAACAGTGTGTAACCAGAGATCTTTCATATACTGACACTGTACGACATGGAGTGCTAACTGGACTTTTTCGCACCTTAAAAAAAAAATCGAACTACATCTGCAGGGTTTGAACTTGAGAGCTTGGGGATCTGGAGGCCATTTCTTCAATGATCCACAGAGAGAGAGGGAGAGGGGGGGGGGGGGGGGAGAAAAAGATTATTCAAAGATCACAGACAAAATGGCAATTTTATATCATTGCTTTACTATACAGTTTATAACATTATTTTAAAGTAAAAATGTTCAAGAAAGTGTAAAATTATCCAGGAGAGTAATAAGGTATTAAGTGTATGAATTATAGCACATACTGCTTGGTCTAGAAGATGGTAAAATTAGTCTATACTACTTAAACAGTAATAATAACACTGTAATGTTCCTCCCCCTCCTGTTGGTCTTAAGACTTCACAGCGTTCCAGGATATTTTCATGCAAAATGCTCTGATAATGAGCAGTAAAATTTACTAAATGAGTTTTCCATACTTAAATACTGAGAAATACCACCAAACTACACCAGGATTCAACTCCACAAACTTCAGCACAGAAGGAAAGCACCAAAACAACTAAGCTATTCTGCCAGTTTAATATTAAAATGAAGCTAACAATAAGTACGAACTATTGACATTTAAAGGTCAAGATATTAATCTTACGAAGCCTAAAATCATTACAGGTATATTGAGTAAAATTAGGACTCCATGCTAAGACACTTGTGTCACCATGTCACAAGCAAGTTTTCAAAAATGTCCAACAACAAAGTGCTAAATAATGAAGACACCACATTGAATATTATATCACAAAGGAGCAAAGCTAGAGATAGAAGACTGTCCTACACTTGAACGTTGTACTGTGTAAAGACAAAAAGCTCCAATTTTGAAGTAAATGAAATGGCGTATGGCTTTTAGTGCCGGGAGTGTCCGAGGACATGTTCGGCTCGCCAGGTGCAGGTCTGTTGATTTAACACCCGCAGGTGACCTGCGCTTCGTGATGAGGATGAAATGATGATTAAGACGACACAAACCCAGCCCTTGTGCCGGGGAAATTGACCAATGATAGTTAAAATTCCCGACCCTGCCGGGAATCGAACCCGGGACCCCTGTGACCAAAGGCCAGCACGCTAACCATTTAGACATGGAGCCATACAATTTTGAAGAGATTGTTGATATCCAAACTACAGGGACATGCCTTTTCATTTCAAATATTCCACATCAACTGACCAGGATTCAAACCTCAGCCATCTAAGCAAGAAGCCAGCGACTCTTACTGTAGACATTGTCAGCATGAACGCTTTTCATTATCCATGATAATCTATCCATCTCATAATGCCCCAGTATATCAAACATGTTGTCCCTTAGCACTTCACCTTATGCCTCTACATAAATAAAACTTAACCACCTATTCACCTAGTAACGTATTTTAACTTACCGGTACTGTTCACACACTTCAACTTATTCCTGAGAGCACCTCTGGGATCTTAAAAAATACTACTTTTCATCCAACTTCCTCTCCACATTCAATCACACCCTGTTTTTTAAAATGTCCCTGAAGACCTTGCCTGGTAAACAGATCAAAGAAATACCTTCATAGTTATTACAATCCTTCCTGTCCCTTGCTTATAAATAACTATAATGACTGCTTCTATCAAATCAGAAGATAACTAAAATTCCATCTTAATAATCTATTACACTATAAAGCCACTTTATTACTACTACAGTGTATTTCACCATTTCTGATTTAATTAAATCAATTCCAGCTGCTTAAGACAATGCAGTTTCTTAACACTTCCTTGAGAATGATTTCATCACTATTTTCATTTATCATGTTCTTTGTAAATCAAATAATTTTCAAGGAATAAGGTACAAAACTTGGTCACGCGTATTTTGAGCTGCATTTTATACAGTCTATTTTTACTTGGCCGTCCCTGCAATCTAGGGGCAGAAAGTCTGCCTCTTGTCCGGAGGCCCTGGGTTAGTTTCAGGCCACGTCGAGGATTTTTTACCTAGATTTGAAGGCTGGTTCGAGGTCCATTCAGCCTATGTGATTATAATGGAGCTATCAGACCATGAGACGGAACCCCAGTCTAAAAAGCCAAGAAGATATATCACACTGACAACGTGTCACATCATAATCTGCATGTCTTCGGCTGATGAGCGGTCACTTGGTAAGCCAAGGGTTTGTGACAGTCTTCACAACTGACAGCATTTTGTGCATGCGTCTTTGTGGTTACAACAGGCTGATGAAGATGACGACCTACTGCGCTGGTGGGGTTTGTTTTTACAATTTTTACTTCCCATTTTAAAAACTGTTCTATCAAGAACTCTTCTTCTTGTACTTCCTGGCCTCCTTCCCAATTTAGTGGGGTCAGCACTTGAATTGGATTAACCCCAGTTTTACAGCCGGATGTCCTTCATGATGGCAACCCTATGTGGAGGGATCTATTTACAATGTTTCTGTAGTGGTTGGTAGTTTGGTGTGTTGTATGTAGATGAAAAATATATCATGACGAACACGAACAACCGCCCCCCCAAGGAAGAAGAATCCCAAACAGTTAAAATTCTAGACCAGGTCATGGATTGAACCTGGAAACCTCTGAACTGAAGGCCACAACATTAACCATTGAGCCATAGACGTTGACTGTGTTACTACAATCTATCAGCTTCATTGTCCATATTGATAATTTAAGCACACAAGTATGTCATACATAGCATGATAAGCCTCAACAAGGATCCTGAAAACTAGCATGTATCAACAACAACAACAACAACAGACTAAGAATGAACACAGTACCTGTTAAACAAGCTACAGAACCTCAATCTACTGAACACAACATTCCCAACAAAATTGCGGCCCAACAATGCACCTTGATTATATCTATACAACAGTTGGACATAATGATGGCATACTGCACAGATATTTGAACGGGACTCCAACAAGTCAAAGCCCTATAATTGTACCATATGTATATATCATAACATTGGTATTATAGTAGAATTGTTTAATTAGTTTTTAGTAATGTTTTATTATGTGCAATCGCTTTTAAGCAGGTTCACCAACAGCTGATGACCTATTTACAGGTCGAAACCGGTACTGTTTTAATGTAAATAATTCTAAACATTTTGTAAAATAAAGTATTGATTAGGTGGAAAACTCATCCTTCATACTTATGTGATTAACTGTTTTGTCAAGAACCCTAAACAAGATTATCTAAGCTATTAAAATTCTGTATATGTGTACAAAGTTTCAGAAAACCATGCTAAAACCTTAATATCTGAATATAAACCACACTTTCTATTTTTCTCAGGAACTTTCTAGAGTTAACAGCATCTTCAATAAATTATTTCCATTTGAAAGATCACAATATATTGGCTAAATTCAAACCATGCCTATTTTGAAGATAAGCAATTTACAATGTCAGTCAGCTATCAAAATAAAATAACTTGAGTAAGTTCCTTAAAACTGTAATGACCTCAGGCGTGTAGGCCTAAAGACTGTTGATGTAATGATCGCAGCCATTGGAACACCAGTTTTGTGAGGAATCCAGAACATTGGGACACAATCTGCTGCCAAAATACCATATAGATTGGTCTAGATTCAAACTTTGGGGCTCTACACAGAACTATATAATTACTTCATATTTTTCTTCATGAATTCATAAGCTGCATATAGTATGAACACAGTTTCTTTTAAAACAAAATTTACCTATAGTTATTAAATCTGCACCACCAGACATTTCTTATGTAGCAGTACTAATCCATGTACAAGATCTTTTCTACTTTGAGGACTCCAAATTGGACATCAACCCTCTCCAACAATGTACGTGAGTAACCCAAAACAAGAACTATATCAAGATAGTTCAGAGAAGCACCAGGCCTTCATTGCAAGCAACTGGGCATTAGAAATATTAGTAATAACTGGGAGGGAAAGGGTATTCAAATTAGCATTAGGTATAGGGCTACTACAGGAAGCTGAAGATACTCTTAACACAGGTGTTCTTGAAGGCAATTTAATTTGATCTGTAATTCAATTTAAAGTGTCCAATATCCCACAGTAGTATGGACCAAATAGAACAAGTAATAGGGCATATAAAGAGGTGAGAGGAGTCGAGAACAACAGAGCTTGATCTACAAGTGATCTTCACAATGACGACAGCCAATAATCATCATCTCCTTCCAGTACTAACCATTGTCGGATCAGAACTGGGCCGAAATCTGACAGTACATAAAAGACACCCCATATAAATAAACGAAAATTACCACTACCTACACTTACGTAACCTTCGACAATATGAAAATTAATAGAAGAATGGTTAAGTTTCAATGTTACAATAGTAAAAAGTGAGTCGGCTTTCCAGGAGTAAAAAAAAAGTCTTTAACACGTTGACCGTTTGACAGTTCCATAAACCCCAGTGCCGTACATCGAACAGATATATCAAAACTGCTCTTTCAGGAAACTATTCACCACAACACCCCTAAATGAATTACATTACCTCGACGGCAGAACTAAACAAATCTTCATTGTCGTCCTCTCTTCGTTCTATATCCACGTTATCGAAGAGAGGGGGAGGTTCCCTTTCATCAGCCATAACCGAAAGTACTGTTACGCAGCGAAGCGCCAGATGTATGTACACTCACACTGTCACACTTCTCAGCTGGATGATAGTTACCATCACGGCACGCTTAGCATAGCGTAGTAGAAGGGACTTCCCAAATGAAGACCTACGATGTAAATCGAAATAAACTTGAGATGTTTTCCTACTGTAAAAAAAAAAAAAAAAAAAAAAAAACCCACAATCTAACATAGGCGTCATCGGTCCACTCAGGGTCTGCATGGGCATATGACAGTGGGCTATTAGTCACAAATTAACAAAACGTAGTCAAAGAAAGTGTCCAAACATCATGGCGCAACAGGACCGAAGGGTCATGGCCTACCGACGACCGGTGCACAGCCCGAAGACATACAGATTACGAGGGATCGTGTGGTCGCCACGAAGAATCCTCTCAGCCGTTATTCTTGGATTACAATAACTACAATAATTTGATGTGATTTACCTAAAGGTGCAACCATCGAGCACACTTGCTCGAACAAGATACGCGCCCAATATATATTTTTACATATATCGAAAATTTAGGCCCTCGGCACACTAGACGCAATTTGCGCGACGTAATTTCAATTCCGTCCAAATTGCGCCACATAGTAACTCATTCTGCGTTAATTCAGTTCGGTTCTCAGCTGCGGGGTGGTCTGCTACAAGTAAAGATGTACCCCCAAACAAATTGTGTACCGGTACATTTACGAAGCTCTTGAAGATGATAAAAGAAGAACGTATTGGATTCATCTCCTCCTTACGAAAACGTCAACCAGGGACGAGTTCCATGCGTTGTACGAATACCTGAATAAACATCCAGACAAGTTTTTTTGTGTACTACCGTATAACCAGGCCCCGATTTACAAATGGGCGGACTGTGCACTTGCCCAGGGCGCCAGTTTGTGAGGGGCGGCGGCCGGCGGATCGAGTAATTATGGCCTGCGTGAATTACGTCTTAAATTCATTACACTCAAATTACTTTTACATTCCACAAATTATTCCAATTATTTTATTAGACTATACAAAACACTTTAAAATATTCTAACTTTAAAACCTGAATTTAATCTATATATTTAAATGTTATGAAGAAAATGTGTCTTATTTCAAAAATTATTTACTTGCGTACAAACTATCAAGCTGAACCAACGGCTTTTTAAATAAAAATAAAAACAGCCTCATTCTTATATTGCTTGATAAGTTTAATTATGAGAATTAACTGCATTTGCATAATGTGCTGTTTTAAAACTCATAATCTTGAAAAGTCTAATATTTAATTTGTAAATAATTATTTTTTTAAAGGAACAGGAAAACGAGCAGAGGGGCAGGCGGCTAAATAATGTTTGCCCAGGGCGCTAACTACTTGAAATCGGGGCCTGCGTATAACACAAACTTCATTTCACGAGCTACCACAAATGCTGATATTTTTTGTGAAAATGAGTTAAGTAATGGATTTTTGTTGCTGAAACGTAAACATGTCATTCCATGCTGAAATGGCCTCTTTCTACCTATTAGTATAGTCAAAGGACGGCAATGATATTTGTATTCATTTCTAAGGGCCCTTTCTGCAGTCACTGCCTTCGTAGTGTACATGCCGTACCGTAGAAAGCGCGCCAAACCCATCAGCTGATCGATTAAGGCGGCTAAACGAATGTTATGCGTTGTATTTGTGAATGTAATACATAGTAATCAACAACGTTCTTTGGAAAATTGTGACTGTTGAAAGACAGACCTTTATTGTTAAGTATATTGCATGATTCTTCTCTAAATTTATCACATCAGGATTTACATAAACAGCTCTTACTGAAACACGTAATGAGAGCTCATAGTTTAGGTTGGGTAAGAATGTTATTCCCATGTGGTGAGTGATGTAAATCAAGAAACGTAATGTTTCTCGTGGTATTTGTTAATTAAATCTTTACCGTATAGCATATTTTTGTGGAAATATAATGTAAATGAATTGCCACAATGCCAATAATTTGTGCCTATCACGCCGAATATCCAAATATACATGTGACTATACACACATTACAATAATATTCTCATTTATTTCGAATGAGTATAGGAAAAAAAATATTGTAGACGAAAATCCTAACCAAAAATGTAATTATATGAAGAATACAGGAGTATGTTTCACTCATGTTTCCGAGCTGAGGGGGACTTCTACGTTATTATATTTTCTTATCGTTATGTACAGTGGATACATTATATGGCAGTGCGTATTATTGTTGACTATCTGATGTACCCGTGCTTCGCTACGGAATTCTATATTGTATACAGAATTCTAGGTTAGGAAGTATACACGTTGTGAGCAAGATGGTATTAAATTGCATAGCTCTTAATGTTACCCTAGATACGCGACGGGGAAGCCACCAAATGTCTTGTTAGGATTTCTACGAAATTTCCACAGCTTCCCGTATAATCCTGGACCTGTAGCGTCTTGTGTGAGTAAGAGCTCGAGCATCTTGGAACATGACATCATGACCCGACTATAGAGCGTGCTCAGCTATTGCTGGCTGGTTGAGACAAGTATTAAGTTCATGTTCCTTCGTACGTATACCAATGGACAGGCATGTTTGGCCAACGTATACCTTACCGGAAGTACAGGGAATTTCGTATACCCCAAATGTAAAAGTGGCGACAATTTGTCCAGGTTTTTACCCAGACTGTAAGTGTAGAAATAAGCCTAAGACTTGAATAATATCGATCATCTTCAACAGTGTGTGTAGAATATATTTGTTTTGTTTTTTCATTCTCCACCCTGAAGGGGTGGGGCGGGCCACCTAAAGGGTAACGCCCTCTCTCTGGCCAGGAGATTAGATGGATTGGGAAGAATTCAGAGAAGAGGGAGATGGTTAAAAGGCGATATGAATAAGTTAAGGAGATTAGAATAAAGGATGTGTAGGGTATCTAGTGCTTTATGGACAGATTTGCACATACATGTATTGTAGAGAAGCAAAGAAGGGAATTTTTAACCAAGGTTGCAAGGGAAAAGATGAAGTGAAAGAATGTGATAGAAGGAGGAGAAGTTAACAAGAGAAGTGAGTAGGAGGATGAGGAGGTAAGAGTTTAGCGATGGTGGCGAAAAGTAACGGGGTGGGTGTGGATAAGGTCGGATATGTGGACTAGGTGGTTGAGGAGGAAGTGCAGGTCGGGGACGGCGACGAGGTGTGGTATGTCGGGGCGAGGTTTGGGGAGGCGAGCGAGATGGTTCCACTCGATGGCGGCGGCCATAGAGGTTTATTCTGTTGTCGATGAGACGTTGAGCGTCTTCGGAAGTTGGAAGATGGAGTCTGACAAAGAAGGACGGACCGTCGACTTTGTGGATGTGAAACGCTCCTCGCACGGGCAGTCCTGCCTGGCGGAGTTCCTGGGCGATGACGTCAGCTGGTATACTTGATTCCACACAGCGAACGACGCAGCTATACAGGATATTACGGTCAGAAGGCGGTGGCGTCGATGGTGGACGAAACATGTTTCCAGGAGTATTAGGAGTAGTAGTTCCCTCCGCAGGTGGCTAATGAGATGTGCTCTGGGGACGCAGTAGATTAGGGATGGGAGGGATTGGGAGAGAAGACATCATAAGTGGGAAAAGATGGAACATCGTTGTAGCGGTAATCGGAGTTTTGGGGGAGGTGTGCGCAGAAGTGGTTATGGTAATGGTCGTAACAGGGGTGGTGTAACTAGAGGACGAATGTGGGGTGGTGACGGGGATGGAGATGGTGGGGTGGCGATGGGAGAAGCGGCTGTAGCAGGTGCGTTGTCCATGAGCTGCGCTAAGACGTTGGGAGGAGTAGATTCCACACGATGAAGGCGATGTTGGATGAGCGCACCATTATCCTTGATTTTGCTGTAGGCATCTGCAGGGCGATATACAAAAGTACATCGGGGGATGGTGAGGGGCCGTCGTAGATTCGTGCGGCACTATGAACGCCAAGCGTGCGAAGATCTGTCTGGATGTCCTCGTCGGAGATCGCAAGGTCGACATCACGGACTATACAGGTATAATACATGGTGGGGAGGCAGCTTCCTAATTGGTGGCAGCCGATATGTTTGTTCACGGTCGGCAGAGTGCGGAATAAAGATGTATCGTCACCCGGCCGAAAAAAGACGAGAAGTTATGGAGACCTAGAGATGTGCCCACATGAGAGATGTGTCGTGAAACCTCCTCGATGTGTTGTCAACCAGAGCTCTGTGAGTGACTCGAATATATTTGGATTGAGTGTTGTTGTTGTTGATGTTGTTGATGTCGTTGTTGTTCACAAAATGTCTTCCATGAGTGTGTGTTAAAATAAATATTTTCGATTATTGAGGAATTGTACCCGTGTTTTATCGTTTTTGAAGTGCGTTCCAGGCATTCGGCCGCCATTACAGGATATTAGACAGTTATATAATCATAGAAACACTTTCATAAGTAGTATCTCAAGCAATGAAGTGAATATAGCTGTGACAAATAAATCAAGAGCGGTATTACGGCGATCAATAACCAAGAACTACAATGAGCTCGACGCGTTACTACAGATGCCGGAGAAATATACGGAAAGTATTAGTGCACATATGGATCTATTAGAAACGAAATATCATGAATTAACAGGTATGGATACTCTTATCTTCACTACTGTGATTGAGAAAGGTGGAGGTTAGGGGTGACGAGTTAGACAAAGAAGTCAGTATGGCTGACGAGTATAAGTTCAAATTTTATAAGGTTAAGACTGTTGTTACGAAATTATTAAATGAAGATCGGAACTCAGAAGCTACTGAAGTATCAGTTAATTGTAACTCGTCACTCCAAGTTAAGCGTTCATACAAACTGCCTTTATTGAAATTGAAGAAGATCGGAGGTGAACTAAAAGATTGGCTTCCTTTCTGGTCACAATTGAAGAAAATTGACGAGGACCCTCTTTTAGACCCTGGTAATAAATTCCAGTACGTCATACAGGCTACCATTTCTGGATCCAGAGCAAGAGATTTAGTTGAGAGAATTCCTGCTACCGGAGAAAAGTATAGTAAAGCAATATCAAGTCTCAAAGCACGCTATGGGAGGGATGATTTATTGTAGAAGCGTAATTTATGGAGTTGTCAAGTTTAATCTTACAGAATCCTGTGAGCCCTGATAAGGTGTGTTTATCATCCCTCTATGATAAGATTCAGAGCCTTTAGGTGTCACGACGGACAAGTGAAATTCCGTGCTTTTACCACTAGTAGAGTCATGTTTTCCGGAGGACATTCTAAGAACTTGGGAGAGAATTTCTTCAATCGCACTCATCCGCCAGTCTTCTTCAAGTTGTTCAGCTCTTGAACCAGGGGGCGCTGGTGTCAGTGACCAGAGTGTGATTCCAAGAATTGTTTAGACAGCTTGGTGCAATTTCTTACATGTGGAGTAGAACAGAAACAGAAGATTGCTTTGGCTATGTCAGGGTTTGGCGATTTGCCTTCGGTAGCTGTCAAGGGTGGTCTAAAGAAGAAGGAAAAGATCTTGAATTACACCACAAATCCCATGTGAACATTACTACAGAGGCAGGTCTCCTTACTGCATCTAATAGAGAAACAACAGGGTGTGAATTTTGTTCGCCTAATCACAAGTCTCAATACTGTATAAGCCCCAGAAGATGATTTTGCAAGAACGTCGTCTTGCACTTGAGACTAAAAGATGCCGTTTTTCTTGTCTCAAGGTCGGACATCCAGCGAACAAATGTAGAAATAGGCCTAGGTGCATCATTTTTGGTCGAGGACATTTTGTGGTTATGTGTAATAACTTGCCACAAAACCAGGTAGACTCAGCCGTAGAGAGAGCGAACTCAAGAGGAGTCAAAATGGCTTCTACTGCGCAAGTCCAGAAAGATGATGCTTTAGCTAGTTTGTCGAACCATTGTCGGGGGTCGATGCAATCACTAGTCGTGAAGGTTCGGGGCCAAGGAGTTGAGCGGACTGTAAGAGCATTAATTGATTCAGCATCGCAACGTTCCTACATTTTGAAGAGTACAGCCACAGGAATGGGATATCAAACTGGCAGACAGGAAAATATCCAACACTCGCACTTTGGAGGTACAACCACTGGAGTATATTGTATAGTATACACATCATTGTGTGTATACTATTTATCTCTCTAGTCTGCATGGTAGCTACAACTGTCACTTTAAAGCATTATACCAAACAAGAATTTGTGGTGCCGTACCTTCAGTACATCAAAGTCCTTGGATTGAGGAATTGAGTAGTCAGAGCATTGTTTTGAGTGACATCGAATCTCATGGACCAATAGAAATACTAATTGGAGCTGATGATGCAGGCAAATTGTTTACAAGAGGCTACAAGGTACTAAGTACTGGACTGGTGGCCATGAGAACTCGTTTGGGATGGATTTTAATGGGAAAAGTACCTTCAGAAAGTAGAAATGATGAAAGTATGGCTATGGTGGTGATCGCTATGCTAACAAGAGAAGCCCGTGCATCAGATTTGAGGATTCTGGATTAAGACAATATTTTGGAGTGATGCAACTACGGTCTTAGCGTGGATTCAAAGAGAAGATCAATGGGATGTGTTCACATCCAACCGAGTTAAAGAAATCAGGTAACTGACTGAATGACAGAAATGGAGACATGTTCCAGGCACCATGAATCCTGCAGACCTGCCGCCCGTGGCCCTACTGCTAAGAAGTTGTTAGAATCAAGAAGGTGGGAGGGACCTAACTGGCTACGAGAACAACCTAGTGCATGGCCCAACGTAGACGTACAGCATCATGAAAAAGAGATTACACGCTGCAAGAAGAAAAGTGATGTTTCGTCCATGCTCTCAGTTACAGTTTAATCTGATTCGTTTTTTGCCTGCTTCTCTACTTTTAGGTTGGTTGGTTACATCGCTTTGTGAAGAATTGTCGAACGAAAGAACACGACAGATTCCATAGTAACGAGACAACAGAGACAACAGTGGTGGCTGAGCTTAAAATTTAAATATGGTTCAGAAACAAGCTTTCTCTGGAGTGAATGACCCTAAGTTGCCTAATTTGGTCACATTCATTGATAGTAATGGAATTCTACGTCTATTGACAAAAGTCTCGCATACTAAGAATCTAAACGATTTTTGTCAACCAGCTGTTCTGCCTAGTTCCGAGCATCCTGTTGTATTTCGCCTGATAATGGATTTACATAAAGAATTACTAATTTTGTGAAAATCAGGCTGAATTAAAACAGGATTTAAGTGAAAAACAGGCTCAATTAAAGCAAGAGTTAAGTGAAAACCAGGCTAAATTAGAAGCGAAATTTCGTGAAAATCAGGCTCAATTGAAACAGGAGTTAAGTGAAAATCAGGCTAAGCTGAAACAGGACCTCAGAACTGCTTTAGAGGAAATTCAGACTAGGACTGATGAAAATATAGGGAAACTCCACACGGACGTGAAATTATTTAGTGGAAAACTGGCGTCGGTTCAAAGTGAACTAGTGTACGTACAACAGAGATTTTCCAACCTTAAGGGTTAAATTCAGGCGGGCATTACTAAATCATTGTCGACAATGTCCAATGAATTTAGCGAGAGGTTAGCAACTGTGCAGAGAGGTATTTTACAAGGACTAGACACATACAAGAACGAAGTAGAGAAAATTTTCACAGTATTGAAGAGAAAATTGAAGACAATACTGCAGACATCGCGGCTACTAAATCAGCCTGGGGCAAGAAATTTACCGGCATCTTCGAAACCATTAAACAGGTGGAAAAGGGAGTTATCGCTGAGATTAAGGTATCTCAGGTCATTACTTCTGAGCGGCTAGAATATTTATACGAGACAATAGAAGAGAATCAGAAAGACCTCAAGGTTGTGAAAGTTACCCTTACTCAAGGAATAGAAAAGGTCAGGGCGGATTCTGATGCTTATAAACAAGAGCTCAAGGGAGGAATCTAGGACCTAGGTCAAGAGATAAAAATGTTAAAGCTCCAGGGTGAGAGCAATAATCTCGTCACCGCTACCCTGCTCGAGAAACAAGGCCAGTTGGAAAAACACTTGTCCGGGGAAATCCCATTTTCTACTCCTAAGCAAGATGTCAGGATAAATATTACCAACCCAGTCAACAACACAAACCCGTTTCTGAATCCCGAGGACAGTGGTTCGATCCCAGCGAATACTACGGGTCAGACGCCAGTGGTAAATATCATAAGGCTGCACGAAGACCAACCAAAAAGTTAATAATGTAAAAGGAGTTAATCTTAAGAATTTCATAAATGAGCTCCTAGACTACTTCAGGGACGCGAAAATTCCACCCGAGCGTCAGTTGCGTGTCACGGAGCGATATTTAGAGAACTCCGTCTTAACATGGTTCACTGCCTTTAGATACGCTTTCGACGACTTCGAGGGATTTAGGCGAGCTTTTCTCGAGAAGTACTGTAATTCAGACGTTCAGAATAATTTGAAAACAGAACTGTACGCTAAACGGTATGTCTCATCAACTCCGACAAGGTTCTCAGAAATTTCGCTAGTCAGCTATGAAAACTTAGAGAGCTAGATACACCACCGTCGGAACCCGAACTGGTGAAAGTAATTGTAAGACAGTTGCCAGCCGAAATACAGAGAATCATGATTACCTCAAACGTCCAGTCGGCAATCCAAGCAGAGGCTATCCTCAGACAGCTGGATATGACCTCGAGAGAACAACCCAGGCGTAACAGCGACTCTGAGTACCGTACCGGTAACATGTTCTCCAGGCTACTATAACTAGACCAGAGGAAAGAGCTCCAAATAACTAAGGGAGAAGTCGGAACCGAGCTCGGGAAGTAAGATCACCGCGAGATCGATCTCCCAGGCCAAGGCTTAGAAACCGAGGAGGTTGGGATTATTCCAACCGGAATACCAGGTGGCGAACGTACGATAACGAGAGAGGAAGATGGATAGAAACCGACACTCGCCGAACAGAAGGAAGAAAGCGAGATTGGTGACATGAAGAAAGGGAAAAGTACCTTCGTGAGTTGCAGAAATCCGCGCAAGAAAAAAATAAGTGGCGGCGCGCGATACATGAGCAGGATACTAATCCGGACATCGTTGGGGCCGAGAGCCTAGAATATCAAACGGCCAAACAGAGAGGCGGAAGAGAAGACTCTGAAAATGAGGGATACGATAAAGGTGCTATAAAAAAGAAATATAAACAATAAGTGAGAAAAGTGAAGATAGGCTGAATTATAGTCCTCTGAATAAACTAGGCCAGATTCCAAATTTTAAGAATTCAGAGTTTAGACAAGACTTATGAAGGCACCCACAACGCAGCTAATTTGAGGATTTATTATTTTCCTAAACATTCAGTAACTGGTCAAGTTAATGTGATCACCGAAGAAGATTCATCGTGGGATAAGAATGAGGATCCAGTGCGCCATCACGTATCGACGCAGGTGAATATGCCGGAAGAGATATGCAAGGAATGTCAGGATCTACAAGCCGCCATACTAGATCAGCTTCGCTTATTAGGTGCAGCTTTGGAAATTGATAATAGGAGGATATGTGCCGAGATAGCTTGCGAAGTACAACAAGAACAGTGTGACTCAGAACTGTGAACAATGCCAATTTTCAGGCAACATTCTAACATTACATTTCTAAGTGCTAATGATTTAATATGGCAACTAAATAATTTCCAACCAAGGGAGATGGTGTCCTTTTGAAATTTGGCTTATAATAAGTATTTCTTGTTTCTACGTGTGTAAGGCTTTTATTTCATTAGCACGAGCGATATTCTCCGGCCCTTTGGTACAGAGACAGTATTACCTGTCCAGAACCGGTCTCGTTGGCGAGGGGGGGCGATGTGTTGATTTTTCGAGTGAGCTGTCAGCTGTCCTCACGTGTGCCGTGTACCGACCTCCTCAGGGGCTCGAACCGGCGGACTGTCGGGTGAACGGCAGCCGAGATTAGCAGCCGAGACTCGATCTCAAGGTGTCAAGGGAAACATGGTATTAGAATAATAATCATTGATATGAGACACCTTGTAGTATCGCAGTAATTGTATAGTAAGTATAAGTCAGATATAATACTGGAAAAGAAGGAATATTTCAAGAAGTTATATGTAGTAGAGAAGCCTTAGTTGGGCGGAGAGCTTGGGAAATGCGCCTACGAAAACATGTTGACAAGAACGGAAGTTGCCTTGTGTATCGACAAACAGAGTTGGTATGTGAGTCGGGTGGCCGATGGCCGACAAAGGAACAAGGCAGGGAACAAGGCCAGTACAGCTGCACTTAAGAAAAACAAGGAAAGATCAGTGCAAAGTAAGACAGAAACAGTAGTGCCTAGAGAGCAGCACGTACTGTAATAATTATTTGAGAATAAGTAGTTGAGGGCGCCACCTGCTAGATGAGTAGCTTAGCAACGAACGTAAGACCCAACCCCTAAGGTAGTGGGAATTGGTCGACCTTTGCTTCGAGGAGAAGAGATATAACCCTAAGCCAAGATGGCGCGGGGCTCTCTCCCGACCAGCGATTCGTACTTTCAGGACCAGGCTCTTTGGAGCAGTTAATCGTGTCAGTAGGACATACGTGCCGCAGGGCAGTATTGAGATATTTCGCGTAGCCGTAGGGTAGGGGCATGAAACAAGCTCTCTCTTCAGATCATCATATTCAAACTTGTAGATATATTGTATATAGTAGACTTAGTCGTCCTAGAAATAAAGGACAGTGAAGTTATTTAATCTTTTATTTCGTGTGTTGCGGGACAGAGACGCACCTACAATTACCTCCCTACTTCCGCTCGGCAGGACAGGTAATACGTCAACATCCAACGGCCTGGTGACCAACCTACTAGAACGTCTCACAGGACAGGTACGTCACGACACGTGACCCACTGAGGAGAAGGCCAAGGTCGCTTCGACAGGGTTGGCGCATGGCAAGTTCAGACGGAAGTACTTTCGAGAAATGAAACGCTAGACGTCGGCCAGTTATGACCAATTATGGTGACACACCCCTTGTGTGCTGGATATGCTTAAAAAAACAGAGTTTCTGGAAGAAACGTTCTCTCCTTGCTCTGCTCTTGTGCTGTATCTCGACGTGTACTTCGACGTGCTATTTGCTGCATTCCCGGTGCTGTTCCTACATTTACGACGCAGACACTTGTTGAACTAATTATTTGGCAGTACAATCAGTCAACCTTCATTAACATTTGGATTTACGAGTTTGGCAGATTTTGTGATCAAAGTTAAGTATAATTTCACCTCTAAATTCATCGCGTGTGTGTACGGAACATATCCTAAAATTGTTTGTCAGTTTCAGCTTCTACTGTACGGGAAGAAGGAAGAAAATCGCCACGTGTTGGAACGAGCACTTCAAGATGTTGCTATACCATGAAGTGGACTTCTACTGCAGCTCTACTTTGATCATCAAGGCTACAATGGTGTACTGAGATGTAGGCGATCTCTGACATGGGGAGATAGCGACCGTGGGTAGATAGCCTGCCACATGTTCCTGCTCATCGGCAGATATTCAGTTCCATCAATAATTTAAGTACAATTTTATAATGATTATCTCTTCATCTTTGTAGAAATAATGCTTTTTTATTCATTAGTGGTAATATTTCTTCTAGTCTCGCAGTGGTTTTGAATATTTTCACGCTTCTTTCATGTGGGAGATGGTAGTTTTGTCATTTGTGTGTGAATGATTTTTGATCTCTATTAGAATAGCTGGAACGTGTGTGTGTCTCCCACGGTTATTCCAGCTGTCCCATTTGATAGCGTAATGTGACTTTAAAATAATTGTCCTTACAGATAATTAGTAATTCAATTTTGAAAATAAATTATTCGAAGAAGTCGTGTGGGACAGAATTATGGTATGTTGTGTTACGCCGGATTTCAACATTAGATTTTCTCCCTGTGTGATTTAAGGCGTGTTAGTGTCATCTGACATACTTTCGAATCCTTATTTCAGCGAATTTGAGATCTTGCACATCTAATAACTTAGTTATCTTATCCCACAACATCTTCCAAAACAGATCTACTACTCTTTAATTCATAGTCACCTACAATACTTGAATGTAATCTGGATGCGCTGTAAGAAGTCTGACTTGAATGAGCTAATGGTAGTACAAAATAGAGCTGTTAGAAATATACCTAATCTTCCCTACTTAACGCCAATGCAATATCTAAACCTAAGTGCATAAATACCACCCCTAAGCATGAGTACAGAATTCAATACAGCTGTACTCATGTATATAATAAAACGTAAATTTATACACCACAACACTACATACAATCTTAATTCTGACAACCATCCATATAGTACTAGGCACGCAAATGACTTTGCCTTATACAATGTTCGCTCTTATAAATATGGTATAAACAGCTTAAAGTTCTCTGCGATCCAGTTATTTAATAACATCCCTGTGGAGGTAAAATCAGCACCAACTTTGGCAAAATTCAAACAAAGAGTCAAGCATTATTTTTGGGAAAGATACAGTGCTGTTTAAATCAAAATATCAGTTGTCATTTAAGTCACTCTCCCATACAATCTTGCAAACAGTCCGGAATTATTCTTGTACCTCTGCAACATTTATGTTATGTAAATACTCTGTAATCTGTTCTCGTACCTCTGCAACTCTGTGTTATGTACATCTACTGTAAATACTCTGTAATCAATCCTTGTACGTCTGCAACTTTTATGTTATGTAATAGTAAATAATCAGAAATCCATTCTTGTACTTCTGCAACTCTTATGTTATGTAAATGAAAACACTCTGTAATCTATTCTTGTACCTTTGCAACTTTCATGTTATGTAAATGTAAATACAGCCAGAAATAATTCTCTGTAATCCTCATATTGATGATGTACATATTTTATATATTGTATGTGTTTATATGCTCAACCATTTACTAATAATCCCATATACACAAACAACATTTTGATGTGTAAGTGCCCGTCAGTATGTAGTGTCCTGTACAATTCCTATGTATGAGCCTACAGGCTCGTTGGAATTAATTGAAATAAATGAATAATAATAATAATAATAATAATAATAATAATAATAATAATAATAATAATAATAATAATAATAATAATAATAATAATAATAATAATAATAATAATAATAATAATAATAATAATAAAATTTCATCTCGGGTTAAATAAATTAATAAGGGTCATGAGATTAATGTTTCTTGATCTTATGTGTATGACGTTAATGTGTGCTCAATTTGGATGAATATGAGCCTGGAATATGACAGAATCTGGACGGTTTATTTATTGCATTTTATTGACTTGAGAATGGATTATTTATTGTGCGTTGTTGATTGTGAATCCATTTATTGAGTCTTATTTGGAGAATACGTATTGTTGGACGTAATTTCTTCATGTGGAGCACGTGTTAATTGTTTGACTTGGATTTGAGTAATAATAATGTCGTGACTCATGAACCATGAAAGCGAATGCTCGTATTTGACCTATTCTATGTGTGTTTTTGTTGATGACAATTTCTTCAGATGTCTACCGCCGATATTATCATGATCAACGTTGTAAATTTCATCTTCTTTAACTAAGTGGTTATCCAGACTGAATCACGCATCTGAGGGACGTAAATGACTTTTCTTTGCCCGACACCGTCATCGAGAAATTTCCCAGATTTAGGATTAAAAATAAAAATTAATATTCAAAGGCTGGAATTCGTTGTAAATATTATAAATAATTCTCGTGTGCCTTAGTGTGAATGCTGTGTGTGTGATTGATAATTATTTCATTGAATTGTCATATTCTCTTTGACTATGGTTTTGACCCGGCCACGTGTTCGCTACGTGAGTCCTGGTTATCAGCACCGTTGTTTGTGTTGTTATAATTTTTGAATATTTAAAACTTTAGTAAATTTTATTTTGAATTTAAGAAAAGAAAAGTTCAGAGTACCCTATAATAATGAATAAGAAAGAATTATTTCAGTGGACAAGCTTCATCATTTAGTTTTGTAGTAAAGCCTACGACGTTAAGAATTTCCTTAAATTTGTCAGATTCTAAAGATTGACATTACGTTAGTCTGACGAGATATTATTGAAAGTTTTGGAGTTACAATTACTGTATAAACACAAGCGTGTAAAGTTAAGTCCAATGAAGATATTTTTGAGTGATATTTCGATAAAATTTTGGTTTCACTATTTTTTCTAATTAATTGAGATAATGTCTAATTCATTGTATTAAAGAAGGAAAGTTCATTTTGAGATAGCACATGCAAAGATAAATAAGTCTGTTATTTGACGTCCAGGATAAATTTGAGTCAAATAGCCTCACCTTTTTTCAACTTGTAAATAGTATGACATTATTGGAAGGAGGTCCTCCCATGAAAAATATAATTATTAATTTTGTTGTTGTTTCGTTAAGCCAGGAGTAAGGCTAATGTTAGTCTGTATATTTACAGATACATTGTTGTCCAGTATACTGGAGAAGTTAATCACCGTGTTCAACAAACTGGCAGAGAAGATAATATAATTTACTTATCAAGATTTGCTATTTTAATTCTGTTATTGTTAAATGTGCTAGTTTGCAATAAATGTCAAGAACCTGTTGTTTTATATTTTGTGTCATTGACGCTAGTCCTTGTCTCTATTCCTGCCTTCAAAAAATAAGCAAAGCCAGACAACGAACGTTCCACCCATGGGACTCTCGTTCTCCGGCTGAGCCAAACCCGGTAAGAAGGAGGCAATATGAAGATAAAGTTGGAATTCAAGAGGAAAAACTGGGGCAAATCTTCACTTATAGGAAGGGGAGTTAGGGATTGGAATAACTTACCAAGGGAGATATTCAATAAATTTCCAATTTCTTTGAAATCATTTAGGAAAATGCTAGGAAAACAACAGATAGGGAATCTGCCACCTGGGCGACTGCCCTAAATGCAGATCAGTATTGAATGATGATTGATTGATTGATTGATTGATGTTATGTCTACTTCTCCTAAATGTGCATAGACCTAACTTACAAGATATCAAATGATTACAGGTATTAATTATCTCACCTGTTCTAGTAATGGCACATTTGAGAATATTTCTTAACTACAAGGCACAGACTTATCATGTACTTGCATTACGCGGATCGGGCTGAAGAAATTGTTGCGTGACGTCATCCGAGCTATATTACGGCCTGTACATCACGTAGGCAGTGCTACTGTAGAAGGGGCGGTTAGCAAGGAACAATATCTAGCTACATACAAATGTCATCTAGTGGAGAATCCTAACAGCTGCTCTGCTATTATATAGTGATTAACATAAGAGGTTCTTTCTCGGACTGATCTGTGTTAAGTTCAAAGTTTTGATTAGAAACGCGTTAATTAATGTAAGAAGAAATAGAGGAAGATGGTAGAACAAGGAAAAGGTGTACCAGTAATCAGGAAAATTAAAAGAAAAGCATTCTAAAGAAGGCCAAAGTGAAGGGCAGTGCTCACGTATTATACTTAGGAAAAGTAATACCAGAGAGAAAGCTGATGAAGATTGTCGATCAGTAGTTATTTCCTCTATAATATAATAGAAATTTATTTACGAAAAGTAATATTCTCAGTATGGCATTACTTTGTATTCATATTGAGTAGACCCTGATAGTGTTAGAAATGATGTTTATGTCCATTAAAATACAGGTAAACAATAGCAGAAATAAGCCTAAAAGATATTTTTGTAATATATATTGTTACTATAACCCACATGGTGAGATGTATACTCATTTCGTTTTGTTGTAACAAGAAATGCCTCGTGAAGTTTCCTGCGGAACTGCAGCTTCAGTTTCCGTCACAGTTTTCTTATTTTAATGCCAAAGATGAACAAGGTATATATCTCCAGGGACTAATCAAAGCCGTCGCACTGAAGCGCCTCTGTCCCAAAAAGAAAGATCAACCACGATCATTCCACCTCAGTTCCTTCAAGTATCGGTACTATGTGTCACCTTAAAGAGAGAACGTAGAAGTTTCCAGGAAAGCTGTTTTTTCTATGGCTTTGGAGAGAAAATTGAACGTAGACTTAGGAACCTATTATTGTTAGGACATTTTCCCCATGATCAACATAGAAAGCATGTTAAGAAAGCCACCGCTCCAGAAAAATGTATTAAAATACATACGCATAAAAATAATTTCCTGTCAAGGAGGCTCACTACACTTCTAGAGACTATTGTTAACTTGATTCAAGACTGGATGTTAAGACCATGTACAATCTGTATAAAGCCAAGTATCAAGATTCTCCAACTAAATATAAGATCTACCTTAAATACACTGCTGTTTGTAGAAAGTGAAACACTCAGAAGCAATGGTCTGAAACACGCCAACATCAGAGGACGTGTAGAACAGTGGAACCATAGTAAGTGTTTTAAATTGCAGAGAAATGATGTGCACGTAGGCCCAGCAGTGCCTTTCTGTGTGTGGCCGGCCAGGGCAGTGTTACGCAACACTCAGTCAGTGCGGAGCCGTCATAGGAAATGGAAACGTGTACCTAAGTGCCACTATGCCTCGCCGACATCACAGGAGGGAATATCAGCATGTGATTGCGTTCGAACGGGGCAGAATGGTAGGGCTCCGGGAGATGGATCTGTGGTTGCGTGACATTGCGGCTCGTACAGGGTACCCTGCTTCAACAGCGAGGCGTATGTGGAACTGGTGGAGAGAAAAGGGCCGTACAAAGCGCCGACAGGGCACTGGACGACACAATGTGAGCACAACGCGAAATGGCCGCCAATTTGTCCGCTTGGCCGTAACGGACATAACAGCTTCGTCCACGGTGTTGGCTCGACGTTGGTGCACTGCAACGGGTGTGAGGATGTCTGCATCGACGGTTCGACGCCGTCTTCTGAGGGCCGGACTGGTGGCACGCATGCCGTTGCGGCGGCTTCCATTGACCAGCAACCACCAACGCCGTAGATTGCAATGGGCACGTGAACACCGACACTGGCGTGCTGAGTAGCAAAATGTAGTTTTTTCGGACGATTCCCGCTTCAACATGTCCTACTGTGATGGCCGCATACGCGTTAGACGCCGCCGTGGTGAACACCATCGTGCAGACTGTAATGTTGAGCGGCATAGCGGAAAAACGCAAAGTGTGATGGTTTGGGGCGCAATTGCCTATAACATGCCATCTCGCCTCCTAGCTTTTGAGGGCAATCTGAACAGCTACCACCACATCAGGGAAGTTTTACAGCCCGAGGCACTGCCCCTCTTGCAGGGCGTTCCAGACGCCATGTTCCAGCAGGACATTGCCCGGCCGCATGTAGCGAGGAATGTGCAAGCCTTCTTCGAAGAACGAAGGATACCACTGCTTCCCTGGCCTGCACGTTCGCCGGATATGTCACCCATTGAACCTGTCTGGGATATGGTCGGTCGGCACCTTGTTTGTTCAAGTCCTCCTGCAGCCACTGTTGATGATTTATGGACAAGCCAGAAACCGCGTGGCAGAGTATTCCCCAGCAGCATATTCAGGTGCTCTTTGATTCCATACCACGAAGTCTAGCGGCTCTGATTGCAGCGTGTGTTGGCGCTACGCCGTACAGAATTTCCACGGTCACCCTTCATTTACAGTTCTGTAATTGTAATAATTTGTGTCTTGTCATGTCCCTAATATGTGGAATAAATTGCATTGTGATCACAGCTCTCGGTCTTGGTGTTTCACTTTCTCTAAACAGCAGCGTACTTCAAGGATAACTTCAATCCTCCGTTCCGCAGACCACAACAGGACTCATATTGTGCTTGTGAGGAGCTGGTGACGAAAATACACAGTCCGTTTTTAAATGATACTGTCAAAATGGTTGGAGTTGCTGAATTAATGGTTCACAGAGGGGGTGCAAACATGTTTTCCGTCAACATGAAGGCCTCTGAGGGCATTTACCATGAAAGAGACGATGCACTTGCTCTTTGTTTTGATTTCATGCAAAACCTACCTTTGCCTAATATTCCCGTCCAGGAAATGTTCCATGTACGGCAGTTGTGTGTAAATTTATTTTGCATACACAATATTAAGAGTGGGAAAACTGTACTATACGTGTGTGATTTGAACTACAGAAAAGAAATGTGCCAACGAGGTGTGTTCGTTCCTTTATAAATGCATAGAGGAGTAAGTACCACGGTCTCTTCAGTTCTTACATTTGTACTCTGATTCATGTACAGGTCAGAACAAGAATCGTTCAATGATTCGGCTTCTGACAGCTCTCACTGACACTTTGAAGAAATTGTTCATAGTTTGCCGATTCGAGGTCATTCATACCTACCATGTGATAGCGATTTTGGACTCAACAAACGAGTTATTTATAAGCTAGACAGAGTGTATATACCAAAAGAGTATGTGGAAATCATTGTAAACTGTGTTCAGAACAACAAATTTACAGTTCGCATGATAAGCACAGAGGACATTTTGGATTTTAACAGATGGTGGCTAAATCTCTATAAAAGAGGGTCGGCTCTCTATGAAATGTAAAGGAAGAGAAGTTGAACGCCAGTCAAAGGTATCATTCAGTCCTGCCAGTTACTCTGAATTCAAGTATAAGTCAACCATACCACATACTGTGACTATTTTCGACTCCATTGTTGGACATTTAAAGCACACACTTGATTTAAGTTTGCCAGGAAATCCACGCATTAATCTTCCACATTGCCCCGTGTACAACGGACGTGTTCTCATTAACTCGATCAAGATAGAAGACATCAAGAAAGTTATGAAGTATATTCCACGTGAATATTTGGAGTATTATGAAGATATGTTGAAATACCCGACAGATGAGAACTAGAGCCATACACAAGAACATTACATGATGCTACTCGGTGTTATGAAATAATATTATACTTTAAAATTATTTGTATATTGGAGGATAACAACATAAAATATAAAGTTTATGACAAGTTTGTCGGATGTGATCATTAATAAAATAAATAAGCAAATGAGTATTAATCATTTAGAACATATAAATATTGACTCTGGAGAGTCATTTATAACAAGCCCTTATTTTACTGATTTTGGAAGCTTATTCTGTACTTCCCAGTGAAAACGAACCAACAAATTTTATTTCTAAACAGCTATTGTGAAATTTACGCGTACTGTACAAAAAATATTGGTCTCAGATCAATCGTTTAAATATAAAATATGTTTTGCGCTTTTCTCAAAACTAGTCTCCATGCACATGGGGCCTTTTAGAAATGACCGATTCAGATATTAAACGGATATACACTGGCGGAAAAAATATCCGGACACCAAAAAAGGGGTTTGCTAGATTAACGAACGTTGGTAGGCGCGGCTATACATATGAAAGATGACTTTGATTCAAATTTTCCGAAAAATTGCATTAGCGTGGCTCTAGTAGCGGCCCATGACGTTGCACATCAGGTTTGCTTTCAATACGGGCCGTACTATGCCTCAGCGTTTGTTACCTGTGGTCCGGCTCCATGGCTAAATGGTTAGCGTGCTTGCCTCTGGTCACGGGGATCCCGGGTCCGCTTCCTGGTAGATTCGGGAAATTTTGACCATCATTTTTAAATTCGCGCTCACGGGGTCTGGGTATATGTATTGTCTTCATCATCATTTCAATCCCATCACGAAGCGCAGGTTTCCTGCGGACGTCAAATCAAAGGACCTGCACCTGACGAGCCGAACATATCATCGGAAACTACCGGCAATGAAAGTAAATCGTCATTTCATTTCAGTTACCTGTGACATTGGACCGAGTATCTGTGAGTGGGCCAAGAATGCCTTTATGACGACGAAGAGGCCAGTATCAACAGCTCACTGCGGTTGAACGAGGCCGAATAACAGAGCTACGTGAAGGTGGATTTTTCTTCCGCACTGTTGCAGAATGACTTGACAGGAATATCTCCACTGTGCACGCATGCCGGCAGCAGTGGTCACCAGAATGTGCGCTCGCGAGACGACCGTGCTCTGGACGTCCCCGTGGCACCACGGAGAGGCAGGACCGCCGTATTCGGCGTATGGTTGTGACAAGCGGACTGCGTCTGCAGCAGCAATTCGAGAGGCAGCTGACACCACAGTGACGCAACGAACAATTCGACATCGGTTACTTTAAGGACAGCTCCGAGCTAGATGCTATGCGGCGTGCATTCCGCTTACCCCAAACCACCACCGTCTGCAAATTCAGTGGAGTTAAGCGAAAGCTCGTTGGAGGATGAGTAAAGGTATGTTGTGTTTTCCGATGAAAGCCGGTTCTGCCTTGGTGCCAGTGATGGCCGTGTATTGGTTAGGAGGACAAGTAAGCGCCTGCAAACCACCTGCCTGCAGCGTCAACACACTGGACGTACACCGGGAGTTCTGGTCCGGGGAGCAATTTCCTATGACAGCAGGAGCACTCTCGTGATTATCCCGCGCACCCACATTGCAGATGCATACGTGGGTCTGGTGTTCTGAAGTGTTGTGCTGCCTATCATAAACAGCATTCCCGGGGATGTTTTCCAACAGGATACTGTAATACACGGCCCATGCCGCTGTTGTAACCCAGCATGCTCTACAGAGTGGCGATATGTTGCCTTGGCATGCTCGATCCCCCGATCTGTCCCCAATCCAGTACGTATGGGAAACTATTGGACGGAAACACCAGCGCCATCCACAACTGGCATTAACCGTCCGTGCATTGATCGACCAAGTGCAACAGGCATGGAACTCCATCGCACAAGCTGACATCCGGCACCTGTACGACACAATGCATGTACGTCTGCATGCCTACATTCAACAGTCAGGCGATTACATTAATTAACAGACCAGCATGGCGTATTTGCAAAGGCTTTTCTCGCGCGGATAACCTGTAGTCTTTTACTTTTGATCAATTAAATACAGTATGTTACCTCCACAGTACATTGCCAAAACTTCCGTGTTCAAATTCCCTTATTTCATGGTGTCTGGATATTTGTTCCGTCAATGTATTACTAAAACAGATACAGTGTTTAGAAATGCAAGTAGTCCGGAGGAAAGGATAACAATAAGGGATGTGTAATTTCAAGGTTTATTTATTGTTACAAGATTAGTATTTTCAGTCATTGGTAATAACAGGTGAGTCTAATGATGATATAATATTCTTAACAATAATGCCCAGCTAAATTCTGCTCAGTGAAATGAACAAAACATTATCGGGTGGAAGAAATATGACTGAATGTGGTATTCGCGCAGCAGTATACTGAAGTGTTCCAGATTCTCAGGAACCTTGATCGCTATTGAATGAGTTCAACAGACCAGTCAGTGAGTCCAATGATTAGGCATTTCATTTGCCATCAGTGTGTATATGGAAGGGTATATGATACCTAACATTATTTAATGCGTTAGTAGATAAAGTCACGGATTCGGGCGCCTTCTCCTTCTCAGGCCCTCCGCAGAGGCCGCCTCGTCCAGCGGGAAATTTGATTTTTGGCGCGAGATTTGAATTTGTAAACAAAGCCACGTGATTTTTGACAGCTGTCATCCGAAAACAACGCATCGCTAACCTCAGTGCTGCCATCTTGACGGACCTAACCTCATTGCTGCCAACTAAACCGTACTAGCGCGAGCTTTGAATTAGCAAACAAAGCCACGTGCTTTTTTGACAGCTCTCATCCGCCATCTTGAATCTTTAACATTAGGGCTGCCCTTTTTACGGCACTGCTGGTAATTTAAAATCCACGTGCTTTTTTGACAGCCGTCATCCGCCATTTTGCATCGCAAATCTCAGTGGTACACTCTTTAACTACAACCTTTGAAATGTGGTGAGGGCAATTTGAAAAATTCTATTTCACAGCAGCCATCTTTAAACAACAGAGCATCGTGCTGCCATCTTTAGGTACTTACCTTTGAAATGTGGTGGGGGCAATTTGAAAAATTCTATGTGCTTTTTTGACAAGCTGCCATCTTTAATCAACAGAGCACCGTGCTGCTATCTTTAGCTACATACCATTGAAATATGGTGGCAGGCAATTACCACGTGACAGCTGTCATCCGCCTCCTTGCATCGCTAACCTTAGTGCTGCCATCTTTAGCTACTTACCTTTGAATTGTGGTGGCGGACAATTTGAAAAATTCCACAACCTTAGTGCTGCTATCTTTACGGTACTGCGGGTAATTTAAAATCCACGTGTTTTTTGACAGCTGTCATCCTCCATCTTATATCGCAATCCTCAGTGCTACCATCTTTACGGCACCGGCGGATAATTTGAAAAATTCCACAACCTTAGTGCTGCTATCTTTACGGTACTGCGGGTAATTTAAAATCCACATGTTTTCTTGACAGCTGTCGTCCGCTATCTTGCACCGCTTACCTCAGTGCTGCTATTTTTACGGTACTAAACCTTATTGTGGTGGTGGAAAATTTAAAATCCACATCCTCTTGTCAGTTGTCATCCGCCATCTTGCATCGCTTACCTCAGTGCTGCTATCTTTACGGTGGGAAATTTAAAATCTACATGCTTTTTTGACAGGTGTCGTCTTTAATCAAGAGAGCACCGTGCTGCTGGTAATTTGAAAAATTCCGTCTGCTGTCATCCGCCGTTCTATTCTTGGTCACTTATTTAGTGGTTTGAACACATCAATCAATGTTCTAATCACATGTTGAAGTTAACGACATCGAGTGCAGTGTTCGATTCTAGTCTTGTTATGTTTCAATCACTTCTTTTGTAATCTGATTTTCTTAGAACAAAGGTATCCGCTGACACGTTCTAAACACACGTTGCATCGAGTACCGTGTTCGATTCTAGTCTTGATCACTTGTTTAGTGTTTTGAACAAATCAATTAATGTTCAGATCACATGTTGAGGTTAACGACATCGATCGCAGTGTTCGATTCTAGTCTTGTTATGTTTCTTTTGTAATCTTCTTAGAACAAAGGTATCCCCTGCTATGTTCTAAACACATGTTGTACCGTGTTCTATTCCTGTGCGTTTCGAAAGAAGAGTAACATGTATGCGTATATCAGTGTTCTAGTCGTGTTGTTATGTATTTGCAATTACTAAGCGAGTGACCGAGCGAGTTGGCAACGCAGTATGGTTTTTATTTTTACATAACGGATATTAATGTTCTAGTCGATTACCCGTGTATTTGCAATTACTGAGCGTGTTAGTTGTTTGGTGAGCGCGTTAGCTACGCAGTATGGTTTTGATATTCGCACTAGGCAAATCATTGAAGTGTTTATATATCGTTTATTGAGCGAGTTAGCTGCGCGGTATGCGCACAGTGTGTGTTTTTGTTTTCGCACTAGGCAAATCATTGAATTTACATGTCGTTTACTGAGCGAGTTAGCTACGCGATATGTGCATAGAGTGTTTCTATCGTTTTTGATTTTCGTACTAGGCAAATCATTGCATTGGTATTTTCGCTATATCGTATACTGACCGAGTTAGCTACGTGATATGCATAAGATCGCGGTGTATGTTCGATAAAGCTATGCCTTGACAGGGCAGGAAGAGGAAAAGGAGATTATATCAATCGCTATCTTATGCAAGCTGTTCAGAATTCTAGTCCTATTATTTTTTCTCTTAGAACAAAGGTATCACCCAGACATGTTGTTTCGTGATCTAAACACATCAATCAACGTTCTGATCATACATTGTATCGAGTACATTGTTCGATTCTATTCCTAATCACGTCTTTTGTAATCTGATCTTCTTAGAACAAAGGTATCTCCTGACATGTTCTAAACAAGCGTTGTATCGAGTACGGTGTTCGATTCTAGTCTTGATCACTTATTTGCAGATCTGAACACATCAATCAATGTTCTGATCACATGTTGAGGTTAACGACATCGAGTGCAGTGTTGGATTCTAGTCTTGTTATGTTTCAATCTAATCTTCTTAGAACAAAGGTATCCCCTGACATGTTCAGTACAGTGTTCGATTCTAGCCTTGATCACTTATTTAGTGTTCTCAACCCATCAATAAATGTTCTAATCACATGTTGAATTTAACAACATCGAGGGCAGTGTTCGATTCTAGTTTTGTTATGCTTCTTTTGTAATCCCCAAATCTAAACATGCGCAATGATGTTATCGTTGCACATTCTTGCCTTGGCGATGCATGTTCGATAAGATATGTAATGACAGAATATGAGGAGGAGGTAGAGGAGGCGTAGGAGGTAGAGGAGGAGGTGGAGATGGTAGACATGGCAGCCGCCGCCCTCTTGTGTAGTAGCCTCTAAGCGCTAATTAGCGTCGGAAAGGCCATCTTGTCCTAAACCAAGGATAGTCTCCTTCAAGATCGTAGATAAGAGTTTAGGTTCGCGAATGCACTAAAGTTGATGATAGCTAACGGAATTTTTCAAATTACCCGCCACCACATTTCAAAAGTAGTAGCTTAAAATAGCAGCACGGTACTCAGTTGATTAAAGATGGCAGCTGGATAAAACTTCAAATTTCAGCCACCACATCTTAAATGTATGTAGCTAAAGATAGCAGCACGATGCTTTGTTGATTAAAGATGGCGGATGACAGCTGACGGAAGTTGTCAAATTACCCGCAGTGCCGTAAAGATAGCAGCACGGTGTTCTCTTGATTAAAGATGACAGCTGTCAAAAAAGCATGTAGATTTTAAATTTCCTCCACCACCGCGATAAGGTTTAGTACCGTACAGATAGCAGCACTGAGGTAAGCGATGCAAGATGGCGGATGACAACTGACAAAGAAAGGTGGATTTTAAATTTCCCACCACAGCCACCACGATAAGGTTTAGTACCGTAAAGATAGCAGCACTGAGGTAAGCGGTGCAAGATAGCAGATGACAGCTGTCAAGAAAACACGTAGAATTTTTCAAATTATCCGCCACCTCATTTCAAAGGTAGTGCCATAAAGATGGCAGCACTGAGGTTTGCGGTGCAACATGGAAGAAGACAGCTGTCAAAAAGCACGTAGATATTAAATTACCCGCAGTACCCTAAAGATAGCATCACTAAGGTAAGCGATGAAAAATGGCGGATGACAGCTGTCACGAGGAAATTTCCCGCCACCACATTTCAAAGGTAGTAACTAAAGGTAGCAGCACGGTGCTCTCTTGATTAAAGATTGCAGCTTGTCAAAAATGCAGATAGAATTTTTCAAATTGCCGCCACCACATTTCAAAGGTAGTAGCTAAACGTGGCAGCACGATGCTCTGTTGATTAAGGATGGCTGCTCTAAAAAAGCACGTGGAATTTTTCAAATTGCGGAAAACACATTTCAAACGTAGAAGCTAAAGAGTGTAACACTGAGATTTGCGATGCAAGATGGCGGATGACAGCTGTCAAAAAAGCACGTAGATTTTAAATTACCAGCAGTGCCGTAAAAGGGCAGCACTAAGGATAGGGATGCAAGATGACGGATGACAGCTGTCAAAAAAGCACGTGGCTTTGTTTAATAATTCAAATCTCGCGCTAGTAATGTTTAGTTGGTAGCACTGAGGTTTACGCCCGTCAAGATGGCAGCACTGAGGTTAGCGATGCGTTGTTGTCGGATGACAGCTGTAAAAAAGCACATGGCTGTCAAAAAAGCACGAGGCTTTGTTTCCAAATTCAAACCTTGCTCTAGTAAGGTTTAGTTGGCAGCATTAGGTTTGGCCCCGTCAAGATGGCAGCAATGAGGTTAGCGATGCGTTGTTGTCGGATGACAGCTGTCAAAAAGCACGTGGCTTTGTTTACCAATTCAAATCTCGCGGAAACATTCCAATCACCAGCAAAAATTCAAATTTCAAGCGGGAGGTAGATGCCTCTCCCGAGAGCCGGGGACGGAGGTGGCGGTCGAACTCTCCACTTATACTACTTGCGTTCATTATTGCAATTCTGAATTAAAGATTTTGACTTCGGTCATTTTATCCATTTCCTGTACAAAAAATATTAAATTTCCTTATTAGGGTCGTCAGCTACAGGTAACCTTGGCATGTTTTACATATATTACAGTAAGCTTGCTTGAAATGGAGTCGGTTTACTTTTCTTGGCTGACTTGACAGTTATTAATTTCACAAACATGTCTAATATAATCAGAAAGAATACCTTCCCAAAGCTTACATACAATGCATGTCAAACTTACTGGCCTGTAATTTTCAGGTTTATGTCTATCACCCTTTCCTTTATACACAGGGGCTACTATAGCAACTCTCCATTCATTTAAGTATAGCTCCTTCAACCAAACAATAATCAAATTAGTATTTCAGATATGGTACTATATCCCAACCCGTTCCCTTTAGTATAACCCAAGAAATCTTATCAATTCCCGCTGCTTTTCTAGTTTTCAACTTTCGTATCTTACTGTAAATGCCATTATTATCATACGTAAATTTTAATACTTCTTTAGTATTACTCACCTGCCCTATCTGCACATTATCCTTGTAACTAACAATCTTTACATACTGCTGACTGAATACTTCTGCATTTTGAAGATCCTCGCATACACGCTCCCCTTTTTCATTAATGATTCCTGGAATGACCTTCTTTGAACCTGTTTCTGCCTTAAAGTACCTGTACATACCCTTCCATTTTTCACTAAAATTTGTATGTCCACCAATAATTATTATGCTTGCCATCATGGTATCCTTAGCTGACTTCTTTGCTAGATTCAATTTCCTAGTAAGTTCCTTCAATTTCTCCTTACTTCCATAACCATTTCTAACTCTATTTCGTTCCAACCTGCACCTCCTTCTTAGTCTCTTTAGTTCTCTGTTATAATATAGTGCATCTTTACCATTCCTTACCACCTTTAAAGGTACAAACCTATTTTCACATTCCTCAAAAATTGCCTTAAACCCATCCCTGAGCCTGTTTACATTATTATTTCGCATTTTCGGGCGATCATAGTTACGTTTTAAAAACTCCCTCATGCCTGTTTTATCAGCCATATGGTACTGCGTAATAATCCCAATTTTAATACCTTCTCTTCTTTCACATTTATTTTTATCTACGACAAAAGGAGCTTCGTGATCACTAATACCATTTATTACTTCGGTTTCTCTGTAGAGCTCATCTGGTTTTATCAGCACCACGTTCAAAATATTCCTCCCTATAGTTGGTTCCATCACTTTCTGAGTCAGCTGCCCTTCCCACATTAACTTATTTGCCATTTGTTGTTCATGCTTCCTGTCGTTCGCATTACCTTCCCTATTGACATTTGGTAAATTGAGATCACCTGCTACTATCACATTCCTTTCCATATCATTTCCTACATAGCTGATTATCTTATCAAATAACTCTGAATCAGCGTCAGAGCTATCCTTTCCCGCTCTGTACACTCCAAAGACGTCAAGTTGCCTATTGTCTTTAGAGATGAGCGTTACACCAACAATTTCATGTTTTCATCCTTAACGTTTTCGTAGATTACAAATTCTTCTTTCACCAGAATGAATACTCCCCCTCCTACCATTCCTATCCTATCTATACGATACTTGATTTCCAGTTCCCTGTTTGCTTAACACCGCTCCCTAGGCCACCCCGTTTCCCTGAATGTACCTGCCTATAACCGGTGTAAACAAGTTACCTAACTTAGATAATTTACATAATTAATGAGTAGCGTGTGTCATTCCTTGATATCTCCTCTCAACATGAGGGGAAATGTATGTGCTGTGTTTGACTGCAGTAGCTATGAAGTAGAGAAGAACGCGCGGCCTTTCTCCGTTTCCCTCGTGACAAAAAAATGTAAGTAATATTGTGTTTGCATATATATTCTTCCAGTGGCAAAGAGATTTTTATAGTACTTCATAATCTTCTGACCTGCTCGACCCATATTTTAACTGGCTTAAAATATAATACGCATATTTTATGTATAATGATGGGTTGTTGTTTTAGGTGTGATCTGTGGGTTTGATTTAATTCAGGAAAGTATATATGCACATGAGTGTGTCTGGGTCTCTTCCAAGTTACCCGATTTGGAATGCCGTAATGCGTTGTCAAGCACTGAAGAAAATATGGGTGATTTAAGAAATGTACATATTTTGTTGAAACAATATGATGCTGCAAATTTGTTTTACCCTAATGTAATGGCATTACGGCAAGTATTGATTATAGGGAAAGTTTGAATGTGTTTGAGGCTAAATTTATAGATTTTCTTTCTGTTAGTAGGCTTCAAGTTAGAAGGAAAATTGTCCAGCTCTTAAATGTAAATTCATTAGATCATGTGTGTAAGGAATGTGCCGATATTTTTGTTGACAAGTGTTTCAACATGATGATACAATGCTTTTAAATGAGAAAAAAGAAACATCTAGCCGTGCACGTTGAGGCAGGAATTCTATAGCTAAAAAAGTTAACACGTATATACGGAAATGGTTATACAAATTAGGTCTTGTAAGAAAGTGTTACTAAGATATTAACTTCAAAGTTGCTAAAGCAATTCTGGATAAATGAATGAAGAATTATTTAACAAGTTATTATTTAAAGACTGAAATTAGACATATATCCTTCAGTGCTTGACAACGCATTACGGCATTCCAGATGGGGTAACTTGGAACACAACCAGCCACACTCATGTGCATTTTATTTCCTGAATTAAATTAAATGAATTAAATGTAATTAAATGAATTGAAATACACTAAATGAATTAAATTAAATGATCATACGTTGATAACTCCGGTGAACAGCACTGCTTATTGCATTCTATACAGTAAACATAGTTTACGCGGGTATGTAACAATGCGGCTCCGGCGGTTTTGAGAATAAACTGAGAGGTGTCCAGTAACCCAACCCGTATAATTTACACTTCAATATATACATTAGTGCTGCTTCTAGCTGGTGTACATATATAACCAATACAGTAGAGACAATACGCGACACTTCCAGATTTAGCCCTGTTAAAATCGGAGAGAAGTCGCAAGTGGCGCTCCTAGTGGCTTGACCTGAAAATTCGCGCTAAATGCAAATATCAATAACATTCAAACTTTTCCTATAATCAATACTTGCCGTAATGTCATTACATTAGTGTAAAGCAAATTTGCATCATCATATTGTTTCAACAAAAATATGTTCATTTCTTAAATCACCCATATTTTCTTCAGTGCTTGACAACGCATTACGGCATTCCAAATGAGGTAACTTGGAACATGTTCCTTTTGGGCACCATTGTAAGTACCTAGGTGCTAATATAAAGAAATACCTTCATTGGGATAATCACAAAAATGGGATTGAAAATAAAAGGTACATTTCTCTGTACATGGTTATGAAAGGTATTTATGGGTTGTAGTAAGGATGTAAAGGAGAGGTAGGACCCCAACTAGAGTACGGTTCCAGTGTATGGGATTTCCCCAGGATTACTTGATTCATGAATTTGAAAAATCCAAAGAAAAGCAGCTCGATTTGTTCTGGGTGATTTCCAAAAAAAATTAGGGTTACAAAAATGTTGCAAAGATTGTGCTCACAAGACTTGGGAGAAAGGAGACCAGCAGCTCGAATAACTGGTATTTTCTGACCTTTCAATAGAGAGATGGCGTTAAATGATATTGGTGGAAGAATATATTTGAATGGTGTCTTTAAAAATAGGAAAAACCGCAATGTGAAGCTAAGATGGAATTCAAGATGACAAATGGGGCAAATGTTCGATTATAAGAAGTGGCTGACACGCCCCCTCACACAAGTGATATCAAAATGGTGTCCGGCTAGTGACACCATGGTAAGGCGTACCACAACAAGGAAGCAACACAATCAAAATGATACCAAAACACAGAAAAAGATTAAAATAAATGTGGAAGAGTGAATACCGGTATTAAACACAAGGGACCCATTTCCCAAGGAACTAAAAGGGGTGGACTCAACAAGGGAACCAGAACAAGCATCTACAAGAAAAATGTATACACCCTTTTCAAAAAACAACTATACTATATTTAATTCATAAATTAATACAAACTATTACATCTTTAGCAGCAAATAAATAGGTGAAATAATTAAATTTTATCTAGTTAGAAGAAATATTTTAAGTTTCAAGTGACCAAAAATAGATACATAAATCATACCTACATTATAATTGTCTTTTTAAAAAAAGAAAGAGAAATTTGGTTAAATATAGTGCTTCATAAATTAGAATAAATCATTTATAAATCCTAAGGTGAGGGTTTTAAAAAATAAATAAACTATATCTTAATTTAAATAAATAAATAATTTAGGTAAATAGTACAAAATTTAAGAAAATATAGATTTTTAAAACGAAATACAAACTCTAGCGACCTAACTAAGAAAGGTGCTCCTTGAATAGACCTATAATGAACCATATTACATGCTATCTACACTTAAAAATAAATAATTTTGCTAGGAACCATTGTCGATGGAGGGTTCTCAGTACCGAACGCATAACAGAAGAAGAAAAATGTAAAACCCGTCGCACGAAGTGAATCACCAAGACAAATCTTGACGAAAAATATCAGTCACATTATCATACCACAAAATAGAACCATATTGCATGGTAAAATTAAACACCACCAATATTAAACCCCAACAGAAAGAAATGAGGAGTCATAATTCATATGCCGTACACTTCAAGACAGAACCGGTCATGCAATGCTCAAAGTTAGTAATTACACATATTCAAGTACACGCTCGAAAGAGAGCAACAACAATAGAGATCCGTACACAACGGCATCCAGAGGCAGACTCTACACGCGATAAGATGATAATAATAATAATGCAACAGTTACGTAACGACCAGGAAAAGATAAGAGCAGATAAACAACAATGGCAGACCAGACACGGTTCGAGGTGATAATGCGACTCAATAATGCAAGAATGACGACACGAACGTTATTAAAGCCCTCCATTAACAATGTCCTTACATTCTACAGAAGCATTACACGTAAAATGAATAATACAGAAATTTACTGCCACCGAATAGCCCAAAATATAACTATCTACCTCAAATTACTTTTAATAATTATTATTATTACTTTAGAAAATGAGTGTCAACAGAAATTGCTCGGTGCACAATTCAAAATGTACAGTCACAGAGGAGAAACTAACCCATATTAAAATAATGAAATAAATTGAACAAGATGTCACAATAAAATTTAACGTCACACACCGGCAGAATATAAAGCACGGACGGTAATAAATCAAATGAAAATACCAGCGTGAACGGAACGTCACGAGAAGCACACACACAAAATTTAGCAGAATAAAACTAAATAAGATGAAAAATAGTCCGCCTCTGTGGTGTATTGGTTAGCGTGATTAGCTGCCACCCCCGGAGGTCCGGGTTCGATTCCCGGCTCTGCCACGAAATTTGAAAAGTGGTACGAGGGCTGGAACGGGGTCCACTCAGCCTCGGGAGGTCAACTGAGTAGAGGTGGGTTCTATTCGAAGTGGTTTTCCGTGGTGTCCCACTTCCCTCCAGGCAAATGCCGGAATGGTACCTAACTTAAGGCCACGGCCGCTTCCTTCCCTGTTCCTTGCCTATCCCTTCCAATCTTCCCATCCCTCCACAAGGCCCCTGTTCAGCATAGCAGGTGAGGCCGCCCGGGCGAGGTACTGGTCATACTCCTCAGTTGTATCCCCCGACCAAGAGTCTGAAGCTCCAGGACACTGCCCTTGAGGTGGTAGAGGTGGGATCCCTCGCTAAGTCCGAGGGAAAAACCGAACCTGGAGGGTAAACAGATGATGATGATGATGATGATGATGATGATGATGATGATGATGATGAAAAATAAAATGGGATACCATCAAAACACACCAAGAGTTCATCGGACAACACAATGCACATACGACGGCTCCAAAATACAAGTCCACATGACGAAAATGAATGAACATAAATTACGCCTCGCAAAAATATGAACACCAAAGAACGACGCGCATACAAAATTTAGAAAAAACATCAACAAATAAATAGAGACGGTACTTACAGAAATGAAGAAAATTGCATTAGCAAATAATCCATAATGAATTAAGCAACCGAACCATCACTATTACTCACTAGGCAAACAATACATTTCAAAACTAATATCACAATATATTCATCTAATTCACTAATGGTATACATATTATTTACAATTCACAATCCCTGAAAGGGATACAGAATGCCTTTCACCCAAAGCCTGAACTAGGCATGTTTAATACACCAGCCGGCATCAGAGAGCAAGTTCTCAGCGTCATTCTCCAGCGAGTTCAAATAGCAGACACCCGTTCCTAAAGCGCCCAGCACACAACCGCAGTTTAGCGAGTCACGCGCTATCTGTCTATCAGCGTTCAAACTCACCACAAGTTCCATTGCGCGCGCACAGATGGCGTTAACGTACACATTTCAGGGAGTTGAATACGCAACGTTACCAACATAGAAGTATAAAATGTGCCGTGCATATGGTCCAACAACACATACGAAAAGTCCAAATATATTATGCAGATATATGAAGACGTACACCGTCAGATTTCAAGTTCATTTATTAATTGTAACACCACATCACCCCGCCTGAAGAAGGACACCAGGGGTTTTAGAGGGAGAGCGTTTAGAATTCCACCCCCAATACAAGGTAATTGTCCATTAGTGTAACACATTTTCATCCGATGTGTCTGGCGTAGGCCACCAGATTCGTTTCATGATGTAGTCGTCATCTAGGCGGTAACGAAGTACCCTGAAATTCATGCAGATAATAGTCATTTTTGGGCACAGTCTTGGCGTTAGATGACATAGAAAGTGTAAACACAGGGCTATTGTTGGACAGTTCAATGTGCAGGAAGACGGTGTACCAATGTCCAGTCAGCACAGCGCACAACGCACCAGATGGTCAACAAACACATGACTTGCATGATACAGCACCACATGTTCAGGTCCAATAGACAGGTTTTCTGGATACACAAGTCCAGCTCAGCGTCTTGCAACGGCAGCTTCAAGAAGGCGCGTCACAAAGCTGCAACAGGAACAAGAAGCAGCAAGCGACGGAACAAGTACAGTCCAAAAAAATAATTAGTCACCAAATTGGTCCACGCACACTCATTAGGGATTTCATTAGTTTCGAACCGAGTTTCAACGACCCACTTGTAATAGTGTTTTTCAAAGTTCATGGGGCAGTGGTAAGCTTAAACACTTACAATGACAGGAGAATCTTCTCCAATTTTAACTTCAAGTTTTGAACATCCATGTCACAAAATTAACTTCAGTTCAGGTCATTTGCCACTTCTGGCATAGACATTTGCCAAATTTTACTGTTATCACTACTAAATATTACGTTTTTCGTCATGTGGAAGTAAGTTACCATAATCAGTTTAAAAGAAACTAAATTAGGACTAATAAATCTTAATAATCTTACAATATTAGAATAAAGCTACCCATATATACTAAGCAAAGAGGGCCTAACTTAACTGAATTTTCCCAATTATTTAATACTTAAGAAAGGGGAATATAATATCAAAAAATTGAGAAAAATGTTTAGAACACAGATGCTGGGTCATGGAACACCGGAGTAAGATACGTTAATTTTGCCCACAACAGGACCAAATATTTAATAAGCTAAACCAGGGCGATCAATATCGCAAGTACAAGGTCGAATACTATTATGAAAAAAATGTTCACGTTCATTATTGCAAGAAACTACTTAGCATTCTTCCGCACCTTACATAATTTAACAGATGAGAGAAACGGATCAGAAGGGAGGCACGATACACATCAGAAATAACAAAACGTCGGAGGATACCTGGAGGGATATAAAGCTGGATGATCACCCAGCGTGACGGACGGAATTCACCATAACGATGTACACTTTACATAATACAAGCTACTTGATAATCAGATAACTCAGAAGGCGAAGACGACAAGCATGAAACAACAAGAAACAGCAAACGTAGTACCCAAATCTTCCATAACCATAACGCAGAAATCACCCGGCAACCGACCCAGAATAACCGAAAGCAATAGATATAACTGGAGATGGAGGAGAGATCTCAAATGTGTGTCCGCAAGAGATCACCATGCAACAGTTACCCAGATCAACCACCACATGACAGCCAACAATAACAGAAAGGATGATAGGGAACACAACAAAAAATGAAAATGTGATAATAGCACCAGGCAGACCCAACTCAAAGCAGCATAAGTAAGGGCCACCTAACACAAAGCAGCAAAAATAAGAGCCAAAATTCAAGAAAATTCCAATCCATATAAACCATCTTCGACAACAACGAGCACAGATGTTCTAGCAAATCCACCAAGTGTTGAGGGAACTTCTGGATAAAATAGGACTAAACATATGGTGGCGTAAAGACAGTCCACCCTGTGAGATTATGCCAATCCACAGACACTATTCCAGCCAGTCGGAATTCACGGGATATAATAAGACATAAACGATGCAGAATAGATAGGTGACACGATGACGAAGCTCTTGAGTTGATGGAGAAAAACATTCAATCGGTCAATTGGGACCCATACCTCCAATGATAGACCAAGAATTTTAGCGACCGACCAGGGAATATCGCACATGATCCCATAATCATTGGAATAGAACCCAGAACACTCAGATGACAAACAAGTGAGAATATAACATTGCGAAAACATGGCGGTTTGAGCAAGAAGCAACCAAATCTCACGAGGAAGTAAACCAGATGATGAGCAGACCAAAGTGTAAACAAAGGAGCAGATGATATGAATAAGCTTGATCGAATGAGACTACATATAACCAGACATCAGGTGCATGGGAAATACTTCTAAGTATACAACTTTTTTCACATCTGACCATACAGATATCATTTTGAAGAAACATAAGTTCTCATATCACACAATATCCAACTAAACATGGTCGAGGCCAGAGTACGTCCATGAAATGACCACAAATGCCCAGACGGGCCTCAAGAAACTTCTTGGGCTAATAATAGTGTGAACTGAATCAGCTGCAAGACATCCCATACTGACTCGTAAACACCTTGCCTACACGAGGACTCAAGGATAAATAAATATACCAGTCAAGACATCGACATACGATAACGGATAAGCCCAAGGTTACACTAGAGAAGACTTCACATCAATTTCGACAACACCGTACACAACTAAATTAACAGCACACACCAGACTGGCTACGATGATTAAATGCTCTTAAATAATTCTTAGCAAAATGAACAGGAAGGGAATAAATAAATGCAAATATGAATTTAAAAGAAGATTCAACAATTACCAGGAAAATGAGTGAGAACCAATAACCACACGACAACTGCGAGACCCACAACCAAAATCCCAGGGTGAAAACACGGTAAAAAGGAATGATCTTATCAGCAATAAGCCAGCCATGATCCACACGGAGACTCCAGCAATGAACCTACACAACCACCAAGTAGCACCAGTAACAGCGTACGGATTTTACAATTACAGGTAGGAATGAGTAAGCGCCAAAACATACAGCAACCAACCAGCACCAGCAAACGAAGTATAAGGAAGAATGAAAATTTACATTCATGCGCAAGGCTAAAACTGACACTCATCAACCAGAACCAGCAGATACACCACATGCATGGCACTAGTCATCCGAAGCAAGTTATAGACAATACAGTTCAGGAGCAGATATTCAATTCACAGATAACAGAAAAAGATGAATGTGAGCGGGAAGAAGCTAATCAGCCGTGACTGCCATTAACCAGCCGAACAAATCCACAGGCGTTAAAGAGGCAAGCATAACCAATAAATTTAGAACCCACCAAATTACAACCTGACCACATACACCAAGTACCAGAAATAACAGGAAGGTAAGTACCACCAGAACAGAACGCAACATGGTAAACATTACCAGTAGAAATGGATCATCGCATGAGAGAATTGACAGCACTACCTGACCTGGACACATCAAATTAAATCAAACCGGGCGAGTTGGCCGTGCGCGTAGAGGCGCGCGGCTGTGAGCTTGCATCCGGGAGATAGTAGGTTCGAATTCCACTATCGGCAGCCCTGAAGATGGTTTTCCGTGGTTTCCCATTTTCACACCAGGCAAATGCTGGGGCTGTACCTTAATTAAGGCCACGGCCGCTTCCTTCCAACTCCTAGGCCTTTCCTATCCCATCGTCGCATTAAGACATATCTGTGTCGGTGCGACGTAAAGTACCTAGCAAAAAAAATTAAATCAAAAGGTCAATATAACCTCTGATGGACCATACAGCCATAGCATATCACCATTCAACCAACGACAACACAGCAGAGTACACCTGAACAAGAGCACAGCCCATGATTACCATCATAACGTAAAATCCACGTGAGATTCATATCAATATATCGCCATTACATCATATATTCATACAAGAATAACACACAAGGCCATAATAACAACACAATATCACCGAGGGAACATGCATAAGACTGCCTATAAGCCCAAATAGGAACAATTTCCCATAGCGCAGTATAAGTATCCATAATACCTACACCATTATTATCAACTGACATCCCACTACGTCAACTAATCTCACTATCACCATACAAGACATGTAGTAACCATGGCGAGTAGAATCACAGACAGAAATTAGCTGAAAAGAAAGGTCTCCATGGGTCAGGATTGTAAATAATTTTTTACACACCCACTGCGAACAGCCAGGCGGGAACACAGTCACTGGAAGAGAAATAACACCATAACAAAATTTTTCAGCACATGATCTGGACCCGAGCGAAGCTGAAACAAAGGTAAAATACTACACGCTAAGCAATAGTAACCAACCAATTTAACACAAGCCCTTAGATCTGTATATGGAGTCGATGGGCCACCAGCTTAGCAACTCCTTCACTAGAAACAGGACATGATAAAATTAACATAATTAATGACATCAAACACCATTTTCTTTCAGTAAAATGTGAGAGAATATTTTGTAAAATTTTAATTTAGATGCAATCACAGTTAAGTAAGCCATATGAGACTATTGATCAATAACATAACAATGGTTTTCGACTCACCAAGTTATCGCAGGTCCTGAATAAGAACAGCACAAGGAAAAGAACCGGATTCCAATACCCATCATAGAGCATTAACTAGAACAGGATAAAATCAACAAGAGGACTCGAACGTAAGCACCACAAGGCCAAGAAAACAGCAAAACAGCAAGGACTCGGCCACACATGAAAACAAACAAACAGAAAAACAAAAATTATTTGGTAACATTTCAGTTTTAGAATTTTAGTTGAATACCTTGTTGTTACACTTCTTCTTGGGTGCTCGTCTGGCCCAATACTACAAGCCGTCAGCGTAGGTTCAACACAAAAACCACGTGACAAGTCTACCAACTGACACGCCCCCTCACACAAGTGATATCAAAATGGTGTCCGGCTAGTGACACCATGGGAAGGCGTATCACAACAAGGATGCAACAAAACCAAAATGCTACCAAACACAGAAAAAATTAAAATAAATGTGGAAGAGTGAATACCGGTATTGAACACAAGGGCCCCATTTCCCAAGGAACAAAAAGGGGTGGGATCAACAAGGGAACCAGAACAAGCATCTACAAGAAAAATTTATACACCCACTTCAAAAAACTACTTTACTGAATCCTTGACTTACCATTCCATCGGTGGTCGGCCACAGCTGCTGCAGTATAGCAATATCGAACTCTTAAATCTTGGGGTCATAGTGGGAATAATTCGCTCACGATCTTAACCAAACGATGAGGTTCAGAAGAGAGCCTAATTACTTGAAATGAGGAGCAAATATGTGCTTACTAACTTTTAATGAATTAATTAACTGCACAAGAAACCATTTATATTAAATCCTTGATCAAAAAATTTAATTATTTAATATTTCAAACTCAGTCACATTACATGGCGATAGTTTTATTAATTACAGTATCGAAGAATTTTCTTCGGAGAAAAGTAGAAATATCACAGATTAGTGGACAGCGAAAACTAGAATCATGAAAAGAATACCTGAAAATCTGGCACCTATTGATCCAAACGGTAACTGAGAATTAATCCACACGATCCGTGGAAAATTTGACCTTCAACAAGTAGAATGCCGGATTTACCATTAACTAAGGTTATCCACCAGTCAAATACCCTGTCGGATATGGAACCACCCGCCGAATGGACACTTAATCGAACCAAATTGACTATCAGTTGCTTTGGATAGGTTGCGAAATATTATTGGAAAGCATGGTGTTCACTACAAGTGAACAGCAGCATTCACAATTGAAAACAAAATTCCACCATGTATTGTCATTTCATGACACCCTTAAGTTATAAAATAATCCCGATGCTGAAACGTGCATCACATAAACAGCTGTTCAGAAGAAACCAACAACAACACGATCTGAGAGGATCTTACGTTACGTCGTTCTGAAGGAACAAAACTGTGAAATACAGGAAACACTTATTCATCACGCATTTAGAAGAAATGCCAAACACTGAAGTTAAATAAAAAGTGGTAAATCTCTTGAAAAATATTATTTTAAAACAGAATTTCAGGTTATAAAGGGTTACGTTACGCTTAATAAAATTACAAGTCTACATGGTAAAATGAAATTAAAACCTAAGAATTCTTTCCTTTACAACAACGACTACTATCACAGATCCATCTACTTATACTTTGTCCCAACATCCTACCTACAAAGTTATTAATCGACCACAATCAACTACGTATTATAAAGTGAAAGAAGGAAAAATTGAAAATAAAATATATTCCCGACTGACGAATCGAAACCGCATTCGTAACTCAAGTCTCACACAAATGAGCTGAGTGTCAACACGTACACTATCAAAGCAAAAGGACGTCAGAACGACAAAACAATTGAGTCCGTGAAATAAAATACTGAAGTTCAATGAACCCAAACACGCGTGGCACACTGCAGTAAGATTCCAATCACCGTTAGCTCAGTGCCCAATACTGGACCACCCTCACGTTCATGCCACTAGTGGTTCCATAATCTTAGGTAAACACCTCCCAGCTTGTAAGGGCCGTGCGCAAACATGGCATCAATATTACTTAGCTAACACTCTTCACATTGCATACACTACTGCAGACACTACCATCGCTCAAGTCATTTCGCAACAACACCTAATCTAAGACTTGAGTGTATACAGCCGATATACTAAACGTATCGTCGTGCCTAACTAATGTCTGCACACCCTAACACTAACCTCTATGTACACACACACATTCCTAAACCTATCGTTGAGCGTGTACTAGGACGTCCCATCATCAATATATTCCTAGGATAACATTTGACGTCCTAAGTCTATTGTCGAGCGGAATTTGCGTTGTCTGCGCTTCCTCTAGAATGTCAGGCGAAATCGTAACTTCCAGCACACGCTTAGATATTTTAGCTGTAAACCTTGCTGAAACTAATAACACACAATGAAACAAATCTTGCCACAGAATGAACGCAAATCGGGAAATGCAACTAAGTCCCTATCTTGTTAATAAAACGTGAAATTGAAAATGAATAAAGCGTGGCAAGCAATCTACAACTCAAACACGAACTCGACATGCGCAATGAAGTTTGAAAAAAATAAAATGACTTTCAACACACGTCTAACATTACGTGAATATCACCCAAAACAGTAATCATCACCCCCGCAAAACTCAACAACGTAACTCTAGGGTGAGGCCCTAAAATTGCCTACCATCTTACTATTCCAAATCTATAACCATGACTATCCAGTGAAGCGAAATACAATGAATCTACACAGCCAAACTATCGCTTTAATAACGTCCAGCATCTCATCCCACAATGTTTCCGATTTAATGATAAATTATCGTCTCGTAATTTACTGACTGGAAAGTTGTCATTACAGTCAAATAACACCAACCGTGTATTCAGAATGCTCTTCTACCCTTGAAGTCGTATAATATAATAGTCATAATGCTGACTTTACGTAAACTAGTCACTTTTATTTAACTACCAAAAGTTACAATCTTCAACAGAAATTGTTTTCTTGTAATCTTACTGTGCCTCACACAATACTCATCTCGAACCGACCTTCGCCCGGTCAGCTGTCCGGATTGTTAGCGGAATATACTACAGCCTACCTCAGAAATATCACATTTAATATACAGCCTGTCTCAAAAATTCTTCGTCATCAGCAAATATAGCCTGTCACAAAAATTCATTCTCATCGCCTCTGGCGGCGGCATTACATGAAATACAGGCTCTCTCTGCCTTCAACATCTATACAACTCTTATCTCAACATATAATTTCGGAACAATCCATTTTTTCTGTTTCAAGACTTTCCAATCCTCACTCCTCTCGAGACAAACAACTTTTATAAAAATATTTTTAATTTATTTTACTATAACTTTCGGACCTCAGGAATACAACAGCACACCGTGATTTCCCATATCACCGACATACACGATGTCACAAAATTACCTTCCCACAGAAAGCATAACCTAATCAGACTTCACTGGATTTCGAGATGAACGCTAATCTTATTGAACATATCTGTTAATACACTTTTAACAAGGAAATTTTTTATCCCGCGGTAAATATTATTTCAACAAATTTTTTCTGAACTCATACGATATTCGAAATTAAGACATTCATCACGGCTACATGATCGTTATCACCTTCCTAATTTCACTCTTTTTGGACAGTATCTCAAAGAATATTAAAACATTATTTAAACTTCGCATTTTATAGTTTCTTGAAGTGAATTTTACAGCCCTGAAGAGTTTCACACGAAGACCAGAAATGTAATACATTCGCCTGATCATTAAAAATAGCAATTTGACACACGCATTGAAAGTTGGATGGGACAAAATATTCTAACTACAACATTGATAAAATATATTTACAGACCTGTAATCTTAGCCATCATCCTGAATTTCTGGCTGCATTTTAGCCAGCAGGCCTTGTGCCTAGCCATCCATGGCTACATTAGACATCATCTTCTTATATATATATATAAAACTTATGATACGCAAAAATTTACACTCGGTGTCGATTAACACAGCAAATATCGCGCTTTTTTGGCGTTTGACCTCCGACGAGCCCGCTCCTCAAATGGCGACTGACCCAGTTTTCCCAGGACCCTGCTGTCGTTTGCCATACTACTGGCCAGGTGTTCCAAACAGATAAGACAATCAGACCTCGCTGCCAGCCTCCATACTTCAATTTTAACAAATATTAAACGCACCTGATTGTAATACAGGGAGAAACTCAGCTACGTATTTTAGCCAAATACCTAAACCTTCAAAGTTATCATCTGCGGCAGTTCAGGATAATTTCTATTACATTTTACTTTAATATTTTACTTGAACCGTTGACACGAACATGTAACAAGTTACTACGAGAACAAAACCCCGCACTTTATTTAAGACGAGTGACGTGAGCTTCGCCGTTCAGAAACCAGAGAGAGTGTGTCAATAGACGGAGGGAGATTTCTTTTATACCCTCTGGGAGGGACGCCACCCTCTCCGCGAGGCTTGATTGCACAATCTGCTAATTCCACATCCCTTGGACCAAATTTCTTGAAATGAATTATTTCTGCCCTGGCGTTTCGCGGGTTTTTCGTCATCCATTGGCCTTGCCACGTGCTGCTAATTCGGGAGCCGGACGCATACTTTTCTCCATGTTTAACTGCATTTATATTTGCCCTGGGGATTCCATCTTCAAATACGGTTTAAGAATAATTTAATCCTTTATTCCTCGATTTACCGTGCCGTAAAAATCTCCCGTTATGAAGGATTCCATGAATTTGACAAATTATCCAATACTCGAGGTCCACCCAAGTGTCCCGGGATTTCACGAGCTCGTGGCTCGCTTGTCACAGATAGCTCTGTTCCCACGAGAGAGCAAGAATCTTGAAATAAAAACATGGCTACACTCAAAAAGTCTTTTGTAGCTGAAATAAATTATTTGGAATTTTTTTCATCGTTGAATTATGGGTTCATTACTATAAATAATTCAAAAATTAACACAAGCTATTACATCTTTAGCAGCAAATAAATAGGTGAAATAAATCAATTTTATCTAGTTAGAAGAAATATTTGAAGTTTCAAGTGAATAAACATAAATACATAAATCATACCGACATTATAATTGTCTTTTTTTAAAAAGGAAGAGAAATTTGGTTAAATAAAGTGCTTTTTAAATTAGAATGAATCATTTGTAAATCCTAAGGTGAGATTTAAAAAAATAAATAAACCATCTCTTAATTTAAATAAATAATTTAGGTAAATTGTACAAAATTTAAGAAAACATAAATATTTAAAACGAAATACAAACTCTAGCGACCTAACTAAGAAAGGAGCTCCTTGAATAGGCCTATAATGAACCATATTACATGCTATCTACACTTAAAAATAAATAATTTTTCTAAGAACATTGTCGATGATGGGTTCTCAGTAACGAACGCATAGCAGGAGAAGGAAAATGTAAAACGCATGGCACGAAATGAATCACATTACAAGTAACAACTCTCATTATTGTTCCGTATTGAAGATGACGTTAGGCAAAGATATCAAGGATAATTTAACAAAAAACCACCTACTCAATACTTCCCACGTTTAATGTGGTTATTATCTACATGATTAGTCTACATAAAATCATGTAGATAATAACCACATTAAACGTGGAAAGTATTGAATAGGTGGTTTTTTATTAAATTATCCTCGATATCTTTGCCTAACGAAATGAATCACCAAGACATATCTTGACGAAAAATATCAGTCACATTAGCATACCACAAAATAGAACCATATTGCATAGTAAAATTAAACACCACCAATATTAAACCCCAACAGAAAGAAATGAGAAGTCATTATTCATATGCCGTACACTTCAAGACAGAACCGGTCAGGCAATGCTCAAAGTTAGTAATTACACATATTCAAGTACACGCTCGAAAGAGAGCAACAACAATAGAGATCCGTACACAACGTCATCCAGAGGCAGACTCTACACGCGATAAGACAATAATAATAATGCAACAGTTACGTAACGACCAGGAAAAGATAAGAGCAGATAAACAACAGTGGCAGACCAGACACGCTTCGAGGTGATAATGCGACTCAATAATGCAAGAATGACGACACGAACGTTATTAAAGCCCTCCATTAACAATGTCCTTACATTCTACAGAAGCATTACACGTAAAATGAATAATACAGAAATTTACTGCCACCGAATAGCCCAAAATATAACTATCTACCTCAAATTACTTTTAATAATAATTATTATTATTACTTTTGAAAATGAGTGTCAACACAGATTGCTCGGTGCACAATTCAAAATGTACAGTAGATCTTACTCTCCTAAACCCGAATTGATATTCTGGGAGGTGCTCTTCTACTGTGTCTCTTATTCTGTCTGTGATTAGTTTTGTGAATACCTTAAAAGGATGGTATTCCAGGGATATTCCTCTATAATAATTTGTGGGCTTTGGGCCTCCTTACCCTCTGAAAATTACATTTACTATTGATTGCCTCCACTGATCTGGTATTGTGGATGTTTCTATGCATTTATTATAAAGTTTCGTCTAAATTGGTCCTAGTAGATGAGCTGTGTCTTTAAAGTATTCATTGTATAGCGTATCCGGTACTGCAGCTCTTTTATTTTTTGTGGGTTCAATAATGTTTAGAACCTCAGTTGTAGTAAGTGGGGACCATGCTGCCGTCTCATGCATTGTATGCACTTGGTTGGTTTCCGGTGTCCCTTCTCTTCCTTCTTTGTTGAGGACGTCTTTGAAATGACTCGTCCATTCCTCCATGCTGATGTAGTGGGTCTGTGCCTGCTTTCGAGGGCGGATTGCTATGAATGGGTCTCTCCTGGCTTCCTCAACTATTCTTCTTCCTTCTTCTTCCCTGTATGCCTTTTTCTTCTCCCGTGTTAGTGTTTTGTAGCAACTTCCTTTCTCGGTGTATGTCTGAAGGAGTGTATGATAATCAGATTCCGATTTTAGTCGGTGTAGAGCTTGAAGCACCTCTTTCCTTAATAGGATACACTCTTGACCGAAACATGCTTTTGCTCTTCGCACTTTCCTGGTGCTGGCTGCTTGTGTTAAGAATTTCTCCAGTTCATGCACGGCTCCTTCTACATTTGAGTTGTCGATTAATGTTTTGATTTGTTCCATCTGTTCTTGGCATTTTTCTTTTCTAATATCCAATCTCTGTGAGAGTGGTCTCCTTTCTTGTTTTTTCTTTGCCTTCCATTCACTTTGTATGTCGATGCTCATTGGAATGTGTTTTCTTATTGGTATGTGGTACGCGCTCCAAAGTGGAATGATATCCCCTTTTATTTCTCCTCTTATGAGGCCGTTGCAGCAAATATATGTAGGGACATTGGTGTCGTTTAGTACGTTGAAATTTTCTTCTTGCAGTGAATCGATTACTAATTTTGTTTTGTGATTTGGTATGTCCAACCGACAATTTAAATCCCCTGCAATAACCAGAGGGATGTATTACTTGCTCTGTGTTATTTGTTGGCCAATTCGTCTATTATATCAATAGCCGTTGCATTTGGCACAAAGTAGTTTGCTAAAATTGTGATGTATTTTGTCTCTATTAGAATGGAATGGTTCTGCTCTGATGTCGATACGATTGGTGTTATCCACGGTTTAAGAAGAACTGTTATTCCTCCTTGGGGTCTTCTTCTTTCTCCTTGTTTCGCTAGCAGGTGTATGCTATTGTATTCCGTGTGCTGCCAATGGTCTGTAAGAAAGTTTTCCGCGAATATAGCTGCGTCATATCCTTCAAGAAAGTCTAGTGGAGCTATACATGCTGCACTCTTTAATCCTTCCACGTTTCATAACATTATTTTCATGCTGCATCTCCCATCGATTTCCCCAAGTCTTGAAATTTCCGAGAGCTTCTGAGTTGTTTCATTCAAATGATGTCCCTGTGTCCCTTCGAATAGACCGAATAAAACGGTAGCGTCCAACTGTTACTCTTGTTAGCCAGAATTCCCTCTTATTTGCACTTTCAGGGAAGTTTAAAAGTATTTCTACCTTGAAAGCTTTTGTACTGTACCTTGTTTCTATCTCTTCGCAAGTAACGTTCTTTGTGATTCCCTTTTTGGCTAGGAATCTTTTTACGGCGTCTTTCGTTGTCTCCTGTTTTATTCTTCCCACATAGAGCCTGGCCCTCTTTTCTTCTGATTGCAATTCATCGTCCTTCGCTCCTGTACCATTCATGGTTTGTTGCTGTCTTTCCGGGCACCTGTGCCTTTTCTCGGTTTGTCTTATCCATTTTTCCTCTTCTTCATCCGTTGTCTGATTATGTTCTTGGTGTTGATGCGATACTTCTGCATACGGCTGTTGTTCTTGCTCCCAGGTGGAATGGTTTCCCATTCCACTACTCTCCTCGGTGGGACGGTTGATTCTCCCACGTATGATGTCGTTCTTATTTATTCTTACAAATTCCGGTGGTGCAGGTTTCTGCTGCTTTGTAACTGCCATTTCCTCTTTAATCATATTTTTGATACTGTGTGTGATGTCTTCTGTCTTTGCTCTCATTTGATAGATTTTTTCGGTAATTTTGTGTTCCAGTGTTCGATGTAGCTCGGGGTTCAGATTATCTGCCGTTTCTCCAGTAGGTGGCAGCGTGTGCTGGGTGCCTCTTGTTAACTCTTATTCTCGGTCTCTAGATGGCGCCAATTGTCCAGCTACACAGCTGTCGTTCTTCTCTTGTAAGCTCTCTGTTTGCGTTCCCTTAACCTCCATTGAAGGAATGTTTTCATAATCGTTTTTTTCCGGGCCTTTTTCAGCACAGTGAAGCAATTTTTCCGTACACTCGCCGCTTTTAGGATTCCCTCCTTCTTTTCTTTCTTCTCATAACTTCCTGTTTCCGCGATATCTGTTAGGTACTGTAGAGTATCTTCTACACGAGCTTCCGTGTCGTCCACCATTTAATTTAATTTTTTAATTTTTTTCCTAGGGGCTTTACGTCGCACCGACACAGATAGGTCTTATGGCAACGACGGGAGAGGAAAGGCCTAGGAGTTGGAAGGAAGCGGCCATGGCCTTAATTAAGATACAGCCCCAGCATTTGCCTGGTGTGAAAATGGTAAACCACGGAAAACTATCTTCAGGGCTGCCGATAGTGGGATTCGAACCTACTATCTCCCGGATGCATGCTCACAGCCGCGCGCCTCTTTGCGCACGGCCAACTCGCCCGGTACCATTTTATTAGATGTCAGCTAAATAAAATAGTCAAGATGGCCAAGTCTAGAATCCCCCTAAATAATTCTACCGACCCAGGCACCCTACTCTTAAAACAGGTCGTAAGAGCCAAGAAGCCGAATACCAGTCTCAAAACATCGCGGCCCTTGGCTAACTTACGATCTGCTTTAACTGGTCACTTCCCCATTTTTGAACTACCTAAATTCAAAATTAATTCCCCCCGAAAAGGCCCGTTTGTTAAGAAAGGAATCTCTCCGCCTCCTCTAATTCTTCTTCCAAAATTTACTCCGAACACATTATTAAAATATTAACAGAGTAGCGATGTGAGGAAAATCTTTTTCTTCATGTCACATAGCTTTTCCCCCACCAGTGCACATGATGGAGATTTTCCGACTCATTGGCCTGCCGTGGAAACAGATGAGTAGAGGGGCATAGTTTTCATCCCGGTACTCTCATGTACTCGCTCTCAACAAAAATGTTCCTTGCACCAGCCCACAGATCCAGGTAAAATCCCTGACCTGGCTGGGAATAGAACCAGTGTCGTCCGGCAAGAGGCATGACGCTACCCTTACAGCACGGGGCCGTCGGTTTACTTTTAGGTCTCTTTATTTTAGAATTTGACTGAAGGCATCCTGCATTCGATTCCTGGCACTGACAGAGTTAAGAAATGCATGGAATGAGGAAGATACAGCCTTGTTTGTGGATGCAAAGAGTTGGCCATGAGTCTTCCGTAATCGAAATATCTACGACCGGGAAGGTAGTCATCTTCACGGGGTGTAGTACCAAAGTGGTTCCCTTTTTCAAGAATACAATTTTAATGAAGATTCTACTTCCTCTCAAACGAAGAACGATATTATCAATTACACGAACAACAGTTTCAATAATGCAGCCGTTTTATGTTAAGAGTACAGAAGTTATGAGTTCGATTGTTGGATATAATTACATGGTAACAATCAAAACCATTATTATCTATGTAAGATTCGTAACCCAATCGGTAGGATCGGCTTTCTCTTCATATCCACCGGGAGAGTTGGCCGTGCGGTTAGGGGTGCACAGCTGTGAATTTGCATCCGGGAGATAGTGGGTTCGAACCTCACTGTCGGCAGCACTAAAGATGGTTTTTCCGTGGATTCCCATTTTCGCACCAGGCATATGCTGGCGTGTACTTTAATTTCTTTAATTTCGCTTTCTTCCCACTCCTAGCCCTTTCCTTTCCCTTTCCCTACGGTGCGATGTAAACCAATTCTAAATAAAAGTAAGAAAAATATTTTCACAACCTTTCTATGGAGAAGTTGTACTCTACTGCATCCACCCATCATTTAAGGTACAACGTAACCCGAAGAATGATTGGATACCTAAAACACACCACCATAAATGATGCGGTTATGGCTCAAAAGTACTAAAGAATGGTAAGGGACAAGATTAGAGTTTAAAGTAGAATGCGAATCAATAGAAAGCGACTTCCCATTTTAAAAATGTTTCAAGCATCGACTGCGATTCAAGCCTCGGCCGTCCTGATGAGAAGATAAAACCACTGGAACTGGTTTATCACGCTCGCTAATTACCAAATAGTTACCCGCTCATTTGATGGTGCCATTTGAGGTTCCAATCAGTCCCCAGGCATTTGACAAAATATATAGGTCTACCGATAGAACATAGACACTCAACTGCGAACTGTCTTTCTACTGTTAGAATAAAAAACTTTTTTAAAACTTAACGAGGACGCACGTAAAATTGGCTTCTTTATGACAAAACGTTCCATTTTCAGAAAAGGTTACTTAAGTTTATTTGTCACAAAATGACGAACTATCGTGCAGCTCACAATACTGTAACAGTCTTCCCAACGCTGCAACTTAAACATAGCACATCTCTCAACCACGTGACAATCCCAGGGTTCCTAGAATATTGTTGTTTCCTGGAACCAATGTGCAAAAGTTGACACGATGTTGAAAGCTTGCAACTGTTTCTAGCCGTGGCCCCCATTATCTCGGTGGTCACGTTGCGGCCCCCTAAAGTGTAATCCCGTGCTAATTGCCCTTTTCCTCATCTCTTGACATTTGTCAACACACGGTTATATTCCCAACAGTGAGGCCTCTACAAGGAAATATCCCCGCGCATCAAAATCCCGTTTCCCTTTCATTCAAGCATTACAAATATGGAGAATTTTGTATGGCCCTACTGAGCCTTGCGAGTAGATTCTTTGTCGCTACGTTAATTTAACATTTCGGCGTAAGTTTTTAAGTTGTTCGTGACGAGCAAAAAAAACGACTGATCCTCGCTCTAGTTTTAGGAAACATTTTTGGGGTGGCCCGGGCCTTGACTACGCAGGGCCCCACCACCCAACGGTTAACCTGTTGTTAGGCGGGGGGCTCACTCCAACACCTATTCACTTCCTTCAGTCTCTTTCCCTACTCCCCTCACTGAAACCTGTACTGAGTGAGGGGAACAACTCTCAGGCTTCCCCGTTGGAACGCCAAACGTAGGAGTCCCCCATTTCACCCTCCCACTTCCCTTGTAAATTCAGACTTGAAGTACCTTACTTTAATTAGGTCACTGTCTCTCCTATTATATTCGTTGACAAAGCTAGAAGAATTATCTTGCGAAGCATCTTCACAACACGTAGTTCTGTCTGTACTCTGTTCATTTTATATATTCAGATATCATAACAAGCCACCGAGATTTTACCATTACCTGTATGTTATATGTTGGTATTCAGCCCGAAGGTTGGTTTGATCCTCTGCAACTCCGCCAACAGCAGTCATAAATAGCCTAGGCGTCCCGGAAGAGGTGTACTAGGGAAATGAGGAGTGAGGTAGTTTCCCGTTGCTTTCCTCACCGAGCCAGCCTCTGATATTACACATCAGTCTGCCAAGCATACTGAAATGCATCCACCAACCGACCCTATGAGCAATATTTTCACATCATTCATAACAGGGACTGGCTGCATAAGGATTGGCATTAATAACATCACTCGTACCTCAGTCAATTTCATATTGTCAAAGCCAAGGATGAGACTGAGACAAGTCAGTGAAAGTAACGAATTTGATATAGCCCATACCAGAAGACATGGTACACTGTAAACACTACATCTCGCCAGCAAAGGCATTACCATTACCTAACGTCGAAATAAGAAGCAAACATAAAAGACCCCTTCATTCCTAACCGCTGTTATACCCTTCACTCCAATAAATATTCTCTACTCTTAATTTCTTAATACACAATTTCCTCAGTGCACTTAAATATTTACATACACTAACCGTACATTTCCATTCTTTTACAAGCCACAAAATAAATGTTTGTACATTACCAGTCTGGCTTAACTTGTTTATCTGATTCTCTCGCAATAACTTTTCTCTCACCCCCTTTGTTTCTTTACACTCGAATATCAGATGGTAATCCATCCTCAGTTCGCTATATAAAATACATACTATTGTATCTTTATTTGTTATCCACCCCTTAGTCTTATACAATCCAACAGCCATCATAAAAACCCATTTCTCACCGATCTGTCTACGTTGGTAATTATTATCCTACCAACTAAATTAATCCTTTTAAATATGTCCACTATCGGTATTTTGCCGGGAATCCTCCCTCCAAGTTCGCAGTTTTATATCCTTTACTTTCCTTATAACGACCTACCACAAGCCTCTCCCCCTTCTACACGTCTTCAGACCACAAGTGCCGTAATCCCAGACATTCCATAATCCTGTTTAGCTTATTATCCCGGCATTCACTATGCCTACTTGCTATCTGATATTGGAAAGCTGCTTTCAACTGTACATACACTAACAATTGAATTATGTTTTGAATAAATGGAAAATCCCAATCTATAATTGTGACTATCATATTATTGGTACCAACATGGAAAATTACCATCAATCAACTCAATCAATACTGATCTGCATTTAGGGCAGTCGCCCAGGTGGCAGATTCCCTATCTGTTCTTTTCCTAGCATTTTCTTAAATGATTTCAAAGAAATTGGAAGTACATTGAACATCTCCGTCGGTAAGTCATTCCAATCTCTAACTCCCCTTGCTATAAATGAATATTTGCCCCAATTTGTCCTCTTGAATTCCAACTTTATCTTCATATTGTAATCTTTCCTACTTTTAAAGACGCCACTCAAACCTATTTGTCTACTAACGTCATTCCACGCCATCTCTCCGCTGACAGCTCGTAACATACCACTTAGTCGAGCAGCTTGTCTTCTTTGTCTCAGTTCTTCCCAGCCCAAATTTTGCAACATTTTTGTAACGCTACACTTTGCCGGAAATTACTTAGAACAAACCGAGCTGCTTTTCCTTGGAAATTTTCAGGTCTTGAATCAGGTAATCCTGGTGAGGTTCCCATACACTGGAACGATACTCTAATTTTTTTCTTACCAGAGACTTATATACCCTCTCCTTTACATACTTACTACAACCCCTGAACACCCTCATAACCATGTGCAGAGATCTGTACGCTTTATTTACAGTCCCATTTACGTGATTACTCAAATGAAGATCTAGATACTTACAATGATCTCCAAAAGGAACTTTCACCCCATCAACGCAGTAATTAAAATTGAGAGGACTTTTCCTATTTGAGAAACTAACAACCTGACTTTTAATCCCGTATATCAACATACCATTGCTTGCTGTCCATCTCACAACATTATCGAGGTCACGTTGCAGTTGCTCTAAATCTCGTACCTTATTTATTATTCTATACAGAATATCATCATCCGCAAAAAGCCTTACCTCTGATACCACTTGCTTACTGATATCATATATATATAAAAGAAAACATAAAGTTCCAATAATACTGCCTTGAGGAAATCCCCTCTTAATTTTTAGAGGGTCAGATTAAGCTTCGCCTACTCTAATTCTCTTCTATTTCCTACATCTTGACTTTTAAACCATTCCAAACCAGCCACATTCTTACGATGAAATACTTTATTTCTAATGGTATATTCTGTCTCTATTATTGTTGGATACACTGCCTTCGTATATAAATTTCAAGCCATTTTTAGTAACCACCACTGTTCTCTGAATGAAACAACTCTTTAAGGTCCGAAAACTTGGCCGCAGTAGTTGTACATTTACAGACTGACTCTGTGCCAACATCAACCTTGACCACCTCATTTAAAACTGCAAATGTCTGATCAATGTTTGGTATAACAAGAGAATGTCGCAGCCCAGAGCAGTAGTTCTGGAGAGTTATTGTTTGTTTAGTTGCAGAGAGTTCTAACTGTTCGAAGACAAATCTTATTTTACTAGTTCTATCTGCATTAAATTGACAGTCTAAGTCAAGTGCATTTCTTCAAAATGTTTATCAAAAGAAGAAGTTTATCAGTGAGACCAATATTATCACAGATTAAAAAATCAATCACTACTGTTCTACTTTTAGGGCTGTCAGATTCCCTATCTGTTGTTTTCCTAGCTTTTCTTAAATGATAGCAAAGAAATTGGGAAGTTATTGAACATTTTCCTTGGTAAGCTATTCCAGTCCCTAACTCCCCTCCCTATAAACGAATATTTGCCTCAATTTGTCCTCTTGAATTCCAACTTAATCCCCATATTGTGATCTTTCCTACTATTAAAGACACCATCCAAACTTACTCGTCTACTGATGTCCTCCCACGCCATCTCTCCACTGACAGCTCGGAACACACCACTTAATCGCACAGCTCGTCTCCTTTCTCCCAAGTCTTCCCAGCCCAAACTTTGCAACATTTTTTAACGCTACTCTTTTTGTCGGAAATCACCCTGAACAAATCGAGCTGCTTCCTTTGGATTTGTTTTCCACTTCTTGAATCAAGTAATCCTGGTGGGCGTCCCATGTACTGAAGCTATACTCTAGTTGGGGTCTTACCAGAGACGTATATTCCCTCCTCTTTAGATCTTCACTACAACCTCTAAATACCCTCATAACCATGTGCAGAGCTCTGTATCCTTTATTAACAATCATATTTAACCGAGCTCGATAGCTGCAGTCGTTTAAGTGCGGCCAGTGTCCAGTATTCGGGAGATAGCAGGTTCGAACCCCACTGTCGGCAGCCCTGAAAATGGTTTTCCGTGGTTTCCCATTTTCACACCAGGCAAATGCTGGGGCTGTACCTTAATTAAGGCCACGGCCGCTTCCTTCCCACTCCTAGCCCTTCCCTGTCCCATCGTCGTCATAAGACCTATCTGTGCCGGTGCGACGTAAAGCAACTAGCAAAAAAAGACAGTCATATTTATGTGATTACCCCAATGAGGGTCTTTTCTTATATTAACACCTAGGTATATACAATGATCCCCAAAAAGAACTTTCACCCCATCAACACAGTAATTAAAACTGAGAGGACTTTTCCTATTTATGAAACTCACAACCTGACTTTTAACCCCATTTATCATCATACCATTGCCTACCGTCCAACTCGCAAGACTATCAACGCCATTTTGCAGTTGTTCACAAACTTGTAACTTATTTATTACTCTGTACAGAATAACATCATCTTCAAATAACCTTATCTCTGATTCCACTTCTTTACAAATATCATTGATATATATATAAGAAAATATAAAGATCCAATAATATTACCTTGAGGAATTCCCCTCTTAATTATTACAGGATCAGATAAACCTTCGCCTACTCTGATTCTCTGAGTTATATTTTCTAGAAATATAGCCATCCATTCATTCAATCTTTTTTCTAGTCCAATAGCACTCTATTTTGCCAGTAGTCTTCCATGATCTACCCTATCAAATACCTTAGATAGGTAAATCGCAATACTGTCCATTTGGCCTCCTGAATCCAGGATATCTGCTATATCTTGCTGAAATCTTACAAGCTGAGCTTCAGTGGAATAACCTTTCCTAAACTCAAACTGCCTTCTGTCAAAACAATTATTAATTTCGCAACCATGTCTAATATAATCAGAAAGAATGCTTTCCCAAAGCTTACATGCAATGCATGTCAAACTGACTGGCCTGTTTTTTTAGCTTTATGTCAATCACCCTTTCCTTTATACACAGGGGCTACTATAGCAACTCTTCATTCATTTAGTATAGCTCCTTCAACCAAACAATAATCAAATTAGTATTTCAAATGTGGTACTATACCCCAAGCCGTTGCCTTTAGTATATCCTCAGAAATCTTATCAATTCCAGCTGCTTTTCTAGTTTTCTACTTTTGTATCTTACTGTAAATGTCATTGTTATCATAGGTAAATTTTAATACTTGTTTAGTATTACTCACCTCCCCTATCTGGACATTATCCTTGTAACCAACAATCTTTACATACTGCTGACTGAATATTTCTTCTTCTTGAAGATCCTCGCCTACACACTCCCTATGTTCATTAATGATTCGTGGAATGTCCTTCTTTGAACCCGTTTCTCCCTTAAAGTACCTATACATACCCTTCCATTTTTCTCTAAAAGTTGTATGACCACCAATTTTGCTTGCCATCATGTTATCTTTAGCTGACGTCTTTGCTAGATTCAATTTCCTAGTAAGTCCCTTCAATTTCTCCTTACTTCCATAACCATTTCTAACTTTATTTCGTTCCAACCTGCACCTCCTTCTTAGACTCTTTACTTCTCTGTTTAATATAGTGGATCTTTACCATTCCTTACCACCTTTAAAGATACAAACCTATTTTCACATTCCATAACAATTGCTTTAAACCCGCTCCAGAGTCTGTTTACATTTTTATTTACCATTTTCCAGCGATCATATTTACTTTTTAAAAACTACCTCATGCCTGTTTTATCAGCCATATGGTACTGCCTAATAATCCCAATTTTAATACCTTCGTTTCTTTTACATTTATTTTTAACTACGACAAAAACAGCTTCGTGATCACTAATACAATCTATTACTTCGGTTTCTCTATAGAGCTGATCTGGTTTTATCAGCACCACATCCAAAATATTCTTCCCTCTAGTTGGTTCCATCACTTTCTGAATCAGCTGCCCTTCCCATATTATCTTATTTGTTATTTGTTGTTCATGCTTCCTGTTGTTCGCTTTACCTTCCCAATTGACATGTAAATTGAGATCACCCACTACAATCACGTTCCTTTCCTTATCGTTTCCCACATAGCTGATTATCTTATCAAATAATTCTTAATCAGCGTCAGCGCTACCCTTTCCCGGTCTGTACTCTCCAAAGACAGCAAGTTGCCCATTATATTTAGAGATGAGCATTACACCCAGATTTTCATTTTTTTCATCCTTAACTTTTTCGTAGCTTGCAAATTCTTCTTTCACCAGAATGAATACTCCCCCTCCTACCATTCCTATCCTATCTCTTCGATACACACTCCAGTTCCGTGAGAATATTTCTGCATCCATTACATCATTTCGCAGCCATGATTCAACTCCTTTTACAATATCTGGTAAGTATATACCTATTAAATTACTTAATTCGATTCCTTTGTTTACAATGCTTCTACAGTTGAGCACTAACATTTTCATGTCATCCCTACTTGATTTTCAGTTCCCTGTTCCCTTAACACCGCTCACTAGGCCACCCCCTTTCTCTGAATGTACCTGCCTATAACCCTTCTAAACAAGATTCCTAACTTATATGTACCATTGCGGTATAGGTGAAGGCCTTCTGAGCGCAGATCCCTGTCTCCTACGCACCCATTAGGATCTAAAAATCTCACTCCCTGTTTCCCGCATACCCACTCCATAGTCTCATTTAAATCCCCAATCACCTTCCAGTCAGCATCCCTCCTGCACATTATTCCACTGATAACAACAGCCGCTTCCTTAAAGTTCATCCGTGCTGCATTTACCAGATCCCACACATCCTCAACTATGTTGGTCCTTACACCTGCTTGTCTTACGTTGGTAGTACCTCCGTGAATCACTACCACCTTCTCCTTTCCCTCCTCCTTCTCTTCTACTTTCCTCGACATCTGCCTCAACCTAATTCCTGGATAACACTCTACCCTGGTTTCCTTTCTTCCACACACTCTCCCCACATGTCTAACGATGGAATTCCCCATGGCCAGAGCCTCAATCCTACCCACCTCATTTGATTTCCTCCCCTCCTGCTCAGCCCTGTCTTCCCTCACTGCTGCAGAAGCTACTTCCTCCTCCCTTTTCTGCCTTCCATGACCCTGTTCCACCTGTCTTTTCCTTTCCAGTACACTAGATTTCCCTTTCATACCTTTTCCCTTCCTCCTACTTACACACATCTCAGCAACAGTTCCCTGTTCATCTTCCCTCCGTTGTTCTACCTGCAGTGACTCGTACCGATTTCTCACAGACACATGTCCTGGATTCTGATGCTGAACAGAGTCCTTAGCCTGCAATCTCCTTCCCCTTAAAACATTAGACCGCCTGTCTTCTACAATTCCCCGATTTCCTTCCCATCCCTCCTTTACACCTACTGGATCATGTACATAATTTGTGGGAGGCCTACTTTCCTTCCTGTCCTCTGAGAGAATCCTTATTATCTCCCTCAAACTCTCCAACTCCTCCCTCATACTCCCTAATTCCTGGCCACACCCAAACTTCCTACACTTGCACTGCGTAGCCATTATTTACGGAATAATTGGAAGAGAAGGAAACATAGAATAACTTATTCTGTCCAAATATAAATGAAAGGAAGGAAATATTGCCTATAAAATTGAAAGGAAAGAAATATTGTCTACGATAGTTTACAAATATCACACAACAACAAGGTAATTAATATACGCTACTACTACACTACAATATGACTTAGTTGTACGATTTTTTTCTACAACACCTTAACAGAATGCAAATTGCTGTTAATTACTGAAAACCGAATATAATACACAAGAATTAGGTCTACACAATCCTAAACTGCAGTTAATTCTACCCTAATTACTGCAACAGAATTCTGGTAAGAGAGTTAATACAGATACAACAGATACTATATCCTACTACACAAATATTTCTCAGTAATAGAATAATCACACTAATTTATAATAAGATACCTACTATAATACACTACAATGATTTTAAACTATGTTAGTTGATTTACCAAAGTGTCACACTTCGTTCATCTGTCACATTTCAGGTTTTAACAAGCATCAGATTCCAATATAAACGTACAATGCTCTATGAGCAAACACACATTTCGGTGAAACACTTGAAATGTAAATTAACATGAAACTTTAAATCTCACTGATGGAAAACAAAAGACTCATCATCCACCTTCACAAACAACACATAATTTTCCTTCACTATTAGAGTGATTGATTTAACGCATTTCTTCGGAATTTCACAGATGAAGGAAGTAAAATCTATAATTTTGTCTTTTTCACACCACTGGAATAACTTCTAAATACTACAAATATCAGAAACAACTGTAAGATATCTAGATGAACAATAAAAGGACACTGCAACACTATTTAACACACAAAAATATTCTGTGGATAATTCCATTGCAAAATGCAAAAACAAGATAACCTCAATCAACCACTTGCGTGCGTAGTATAAACCAAACTGAATGTAAGCTGGACCCCACACGCCAGCTATCTCGTGTCTCAATGTGTCAGATATTTTGTTTCATATCGATATATGCACATAGGTATGATAATATTGTAGGACTTGTACGTCAGCAAACTTCGAGATGAGGTACGTACTATCTGCGCGCTTTTTAGCGATTGATTTGTGTGCGGTTTGAGGAGTAAGGAGGGAGCTCTTCCCGTTCCGTTAGTACTGCCAACCGAATTAAAATGAAATCTGGAATGAATCGGTAATAATTTTCTTAAACTTTGTTATTTTAAGCAACAACTGTGTCACACACACATTATATAACACTTCTCGATACGAATCTTTTTCCTAGAGTGAATTCTATATTTTGGCTTTGCTGTGTAAATAACAGCTGTACAAGTACGTAAAGTGTACGCCAGATGTCGCACCATGTCGCACAGCGATGCATAAGCGATTCATAGTTTGTGTTTTAAAGATTGCCAGTACGAATCTCGAAGATTGCCGAGGTCGACCGCTTCAACACTAGAGTGAAAACAAATACAGGTGTAAATCTATCGCTAAAAAGTTCGTAGATAGTACTAACGAGACTGTCTTTGCTTGGCTTCCATCATCACCTCTGCAATAACAAGGTGTACCACAATCACTGAGCTCTAATATATATATTGAGATCACTGACCACAATTTGATGAAGACTTGCATATGCCAACTGTGTGAGAAAAGGTGTGATCGTTACCAAATACAGTAGAGACTGTATTTGTCGTTACCACGTCGAACAGTGTACAAAGCACTGCCTGCTCGATCTACATCCGATGGCTGCTTATACTGCCTGCTCATTACAACATTTTAACATGGCATTAAATGAAACACTCCCCACCACCCTCAGGAGCCATGCCTCGTTTTGTTATCTTGAATTCCAAGCCATCATCAACTAGTAAAAACTTCTTCAACATAGGCATAGCACCATACTGGATTACATCAACAGAACTGTCTCCTTGACTATTCGTCACGCCTTTCAATGTAGCCTGCAGAGGCTTTTTACAGAAGGGTCCAAGAGCTATCAATACTTCTAAATAATAACCAATACCTCTGAGTTTACAACATTCGTGCTCGATCACTCCACCATACAACAGTCCAGATTGATAATATAATGAGGTGCCTGTTTAATTAACCTCAATTCGAGTCCCATTTGTAATTTTATCCAATAACCGAATGAGGTTCACTTCAAACTCCTTCAGCCCAGGTTCGTCATCTTGCGCCCTGATATCTTTGATTCTCACAGGCTTTCCACTTAGCGTGGAAAGTATCAGACGCTGTCGTAAATAATTGCACCCGGTAAAATGAACAACAGTACTCACTGCAGCCATTTCTCAAATCCACGGATCCACGAAATGCACTCACGCGTTGCGCCGCAAGATCTTCTTCTTAGAAATTTCTTGACCTCTGCTGAATAGCCAATACCCTGTCACTACACTTGTTAGCTTTTATCATCAAGAGAACAGACTTTCAGTTTCCCCCAAGATCCACACCGAACCACACTCCACAACACAGCTCCACAACTTCCCCACGTGGTCCATGTCATCATCATCATCATCATCATCATCATCATCATCATCATCATCATCATCATCTTCTTCTTATTCTTCTTCTTCGTCTTCTTCGTCTTCTTCTTCATCTTCTTCTCCTTCTGCTTCTCAAGTGTTATTGGGCGCTGCACACGGCAATTTACCCAGTCACCAAATGTATATTCCCTGATATTTTCTTAATATGAAAATGTTAATTCCATGCGTAGAGAAAGAGAGTTCATTATTATCGCCAGAATGTATGCTAAAATTAGTAGAATTGGATACACCACGTTTAGTAATTTCAATTGTGGAGGAACAGTCAGAAACAGATGTTACATTGATTTAAGTAGTCCGTTATAGCCGAAACAATTTTGCTTTGTAGGATTGGATACTAGGCGAGAGACACATATGGGAAAGGCAACCCAGGACGAATAGAAATGAATAGTGTGACGACTCCCTCTGAATCACATGTTAACCGACACGGTGTACATCACAGAACACCAATATATAATTATTTATTTAACGCGCACAATCTTTTGCAACGAAGACTAATGTTTTATATAGTAATTCTTTGCACATTTTGCGCGTTAAATAAATTATTATAAATTAAACACTCCGTTTACAAATACCCACAGAGGTGGCAGCACCAACCGGCTCCTGAACTGTCGGAATGTAATAGTGATAAATAGGGTAGTAGTAGTATAGTACTGTCTTTGTTTACAGTGAAAATGGAGTACTGCCGCGTGCCTTTCTGCAAATCAAAGAAAGGGAAACCAGAATGCCGTGGTATTTAATTCCATGACACGGGCTTCTTCAGGAGATCCAGTTGAAGCCATGTTTAGTTCTATAAGAATGGGAAAAGGGTGCAATGACATGACTGACTCCCGGGCTACTCAGAATTCCATAAAGAGAATTCTGAAATCCGGCACCGATGGTGCTAACGTTATCCACAAGCAAAATTAAAAATTTTCTGCCTCAGTATCCTCTCCCGGACTTGACGAAACAGAAAAAGTGATGTCCGCTGAGTATGTACTTGATTTACTGGAAGATGTTTGTGAGCTCCCTGAGTCAGTGTATGTCACTTTTGAAACTGCTTCCCATGCATTAGTGTGTGGTTATTTAGTGCGTGTAATCGAAGAAAAAACAATGCAGCACGTGCTTGAGTAACGTTTCCACCTCAGTTAATGCATCTCCATTGATAAACGTAATCGGACAGTCTCATATAGGAGGCCTGCGCTATCCCCAGGAACGATTTATTGGCCTAATTATGGGGCTACAGAAATTTGTTGAGGCAGCTCTACCGTACTGCAAGAAATCTACAAGTCTGCTCCAGACTATAAAAAACCATGTTCTGCCCTCTTTGTGCCACTGTAAGATTTTAAAGTGTTTTAGTAACAATAAGCACCAGGAACTTGCAGCAGAAACAGTCGTGGCCAAATTCGTGAAACCTCTACTTAGTAATGTAGGGAGGTACCATACAGACAAAGTTTGCAGGTTTTCTTGTTCGTCGAAATCTCGTTCTCGAAAAGTCCTGAAACTATCACTCTCTAGAGCACCACTTTATGCGTTCAATTCTTTAATTTTTCTGTTACTTTCAGATTTTAAATTTTGCTTGTATGGTTATCTAGCTGTATTCACGCGATAACTGGGTACGTCTGGTGCTGCGATCTAGCGGCAGATTGTTTGTAAGTCGTGTTACACGTTTGAATATGGAATGAGCAGGCAGTATAAGCAGCCATCGGATGCAGATCGAGCAGGCAGTGGTACAAAGCGAACAGAAAACATAAGTGAATACGCAAAACTAAGTATTAATGGAAATAATATTTAAATTATTTTTTGTTGTACTATGCACATTTGTGCGCACTTCCCATAATAATAATAATGATAATAATAATAATTTTTTTTTTGCGAGGGAGTGTGGAAAATCTTTCATAAGACGCTTGTGAGGGTCCGCACTCAACAAGTGTGTGGAGATTCTTACCCACTAAAAACCACACTCCCTTTTCCCACGACGTTTATCTCCGCCCCAGAACCGCTCTCGCATTACTTCAGGGCGGATGTCGTGCTTAATGCATCTTGTGCTTCATCTTCCTTCTTCTGCTTTACTATCTGTCGTAATCGTCCAGGTCCTTCTTCTTCTGACGCAGAATATTTTCTACGTAGACTGCCACCTGGTCCCAAGATTCTTGACTTCGTAGCATTACTGACACGATCCCTTCTGGCGTCAATTCTCCGTGCATAACTTCTAAGCATCTTCTTTGTGGCAGCCAATGAACACACACAAAGAAAGTATGTGATACGTCATCGATATCGCCGCAGTATATGCACACCGGACTAGTTGCTAGCCCTAGCCTATGAAGAAATTTTCGGAAGTATCCATGACCTGTCAGGAACTGTGTGAGATAGTAGTTCACTTCACCATGATTTCGGGCAACCCATACGCCCAGAGAAGGTATCAGTCTTTTCGTCCATTTCCCTCTAGAATCATCTTCCCATCTTGTTTGCCATCGTTGCATTCTGCGACTATGAGCCAAAGCCTTTGCCCTTTTCCTTCCTAGCTCTTCTTGTGTGAGCCAAATTTCTTGTCTTTCGAAGGCCAACAAGTCAATGGGAGCTACTGCTGCTACTACTAGAATCGCGGGTTCTGATACTGTGCGATATGCGCAAGCAATTCGTAAAGCTGCTCTCCGTTGTACAGCCGCAATTCTTCTCCGATATTTCACAATTTTTAACGATTCAGCCCAAATTTCCGAACCGTATAGCAGTATCGATTGAACAATTGACATGAGAAGCCGCCTTTTACTAGATATCGGTCCCTTGATATTTCCCATGAGTCTGCTCAGTGCAGTCATGGTTTTCGCTGCCTTATCTGTTACCCGTTGGATGTGGTCCCAATATGTAAGCTTAGTATCAAGCGTTACACCAAGATATTTTGTGCTCCTAGTTGTTTCGATGGCTATCTGTCCGATCTGCATCGGTACAACAGTATTAATCCTTTTCCTCGTCAGGAGGACAGTTTCTGTTTTGTGATCTGCGAGTTCTAACTTGTGATTTATCATCCATTCTTTGACACGTCGCATCACCTGATTCAATTTAAACTGAGCCAGCTCTAGGTTACGGGTTGCTATCACAGCAGCCACATAATAATAATAATAATAATAATAATAATAATAATAATAATAATAATAATAATAATAATAATAATAATAAGAAGAAGAAGAAGAAGAAGAATAATAATAATAAGAATAAGAATAAGAATAAGAATAATAATAATAATAATAATAATAATAATAATAATAATAATAATAATAATAATAATAATAATAATAATAATAATAATAATAATAATAATAATAATCATGTAGTTGTCTTCATTTTTACTTAGACGGTTGATGTATTGTGTCTGGGTGAAATAACGAGCCCAAATCAACTTCACGAACGTTCGTGTGTCTCGTACGGTGCGGATCGTTCTATGGTTGCAGTCTGGTGTTTGCCTGCGTTAACAAGTAGTGTGTGACCGTTTAGCGAGCGTGTGTCTGTGTACGCTTTGGTGATGGATACTGATAGTGGAGGAGATGAGGCACCGGATCCCTCATCTAATGCCAATGTTGGTCGTGAAGAAACTGTGCCGATGCAAACCGATTTGATTAATCTCACTTCAAATATGAATTCATTACAGCAGCCTTTACAACCTCAACAGTCTAATGCCGCTCAGCCGCCTCCTCCACCTCCCCCACCTCCCCCACCTCCTGAAGAGTTGGAGGTTTATCAACAGGCTCATTTCGGTCCATTTATTGTATTTGTTGAATCAACTAAGTCGAAAAATATTGGTGGGCTACATCCCATGGTTCTTGGGCGCTTGTTTTACGATAATGATATTTTTGTGAAAGGTATAACGCCCAAAGGACGAAATAGATTATTGGTGGAATTTAGTTCCGCGATCCAAGCTAATTCCTTTCTACGTCATTCCATACTTGCAACTCACTCATTGAAAGCAAATATTCCCAGTTCCAATATCTTTCGTGTTGGACTCATACGCGGTGTGGAAAAGAATGTTTCTGATTCTGACATTCTTAAATACCTTAAATCTGATGTTCGGGTCAAATCGGTTAAGCGGCTTAACCGTAAGGTTGTGGAGCCCAGTGGAGTGAACTACGTTCCAACTGGAACAGTTAAGATTGTTTTTCGCTCTCAAACTCTTCCTCAATATGTCTCTTTGTTTCAAGTGCATTTAGAGGTTTCCCCTTTCATATTTTCCCCGATTATCTGTTCAAAATGTCAGCGATATGGACACACGATTAAAAACTGTCAAGCTAAGTCACCCCGATGTGGGCATTGTGCGTTACATCACCTTACATCAGAGTGTCAGGAAAATATTCGCCGCTGTGTTCACTGTCATCAGGAACATTATACTGGCTCATCAAACTGCCCTACTCATCAACAGCAAACTGCCCTTAAAAAGCTTATGTGTACAGAAAATCTATCCTTTTCCGAGGCGTCTGCTAGAATACCCTCGACCCAATTTGACATGTCCAATAATACCCATCTTTTTCCACCTCTTCCTTCTACTAGTTCCACTTCACCTGTGGAAACCCCGAGGAAACGTAAATTTACTCAGGTGGTTATGAAAGAGCCCCGTCCCATTCCAACACCTGGTTTCGATAAGTCTGGGTATCTTAATCTCATCCGACCCCCTCCAGTGTCTTCACATACCTCGGTCTTTCCATCCACTTCATCTTCATCCTCCCCGTCCCCGATTCCGTCTACGTCCCGTAATTCTCAGTGTTTACCTTCAGCTCCTTCTCAATCATCTAGTTCCCCTGTACTACGCCAAAAGGCGTATCTCCAAAGTGGTATTCATCAACTATTTCTACAATTTATTCAATTATTAGGGGACCAGCCACATGTTGCACATACACTTTATAAGCTTCGTGACTGTGTGCACACTATGTTCTCTTTAGATGCTACGTATCCTGCAGTGGAATGCTAGGAGTATTACTTCTAAACGGTATGAGTTACAATTTTTGATAAATGAAATTTCCCCATTCATTATAGCATTACAGGAGACTTGGTTTTCCCCATCCTCTGAGTTTTATTTAAATGGCTTTAATGTTGAACGCTGTGATGGTGTTGGTTACGGTGGTGTTGCTTTATTTATTCACCATAGTTTATCCTATCAACGTCTTGATATCTCGTATTGTCTACCCCATACATTTGTTCTTGGTATCTCATATAATCGCCTTTCCATTATTAACCTTTATTGCCCTCCAGATCTTTCTATTTCTCACATTCAATGGTGTCGATTCTTGCAGCAATTTTCTTCTCATAACGAGCTTCTCCTCTTAGGGGACTTTAATCTTCATCATTCTATGTGGGGAAGCAGTAGTGATACTTCCCTGGGTACTTATTTCCTCACTGCCTCCCAATCGCATGACTTTGTCATTTTAAACGATGGTTCTCCCACGCGCCTCACTCTCCCCGGCTCTCCTCCCAGTGCTGTGGATTTATCATTATGTCGTCCTGCAATGGCTTCGATTGTAACTTGGCACCGTCTTACTGATACACATTCTAGCGACCATTCCCCTATTATTCTTACGTATGGTCTTGGTAGGTTTCCTAGTTCTTCTTCCGCTCCTACATGTACCAGTAATGTTCGCTCCCTCCGTCACTTTGATAGAGTATCTTTTATTACTTATGTTACCCATCGTATTGAGCTTATTTCGGATAATATTTTGTCCTTTTCTACTCTCTTTCAATTTATACAAGATTATCTCGATCTTTATCATCCCTATAAACCTATTTCTTCCCACTCTGCTCGCCCCTCTTCCTTTTTACGATGGTGGGACTCAGAGTGCCATAATCTGGTTCTTAAACGACGCCGTTTATTCCGGATATATAGAAAAACATTAGCCCCCCACCATTATTTCCGTCTTAAACAACATATTGCTTATACTAGACGAGTTTTTCTTTCTAAACGCCGTGCTGCATGGCGATCCTTTATTTCCTCCCTAAACGCTCATACTTCGTCTTCTCACTTATGGAGTGCAATTCGTTCTCTTACCCGAGCTTCTCAATACATTACACCCTCTGTCACCCATCCACAGATTCTCTCTTTCTCAACTCCCTCACTCCTGATTATGTCGTGCCCGACTTTACTATCCCCCTGTTTCCATGCTCTTCCCGCTTTTCTGTATTACTCCAACCTATACACCTTTCTGAACTTGAGGCCACCTTGTGTAATGCAAAGAGTTCGTCTCCGGGCACTGATTATATATCATATGATATGCTCCGGATTCTCCCTCTCCGTGCTAAACAAGCTTTATTAGCTCTCTATAATAATATACTTCTCACTACTTCTGTTCCTACCTCTTGGAATGATTTTTTTTTAGTATCTATCCCCAAACCTGGTCAACTTCAAACTGACGCTAATGGCTTTCGAGGGATTGTCCTTGGTTCGTGTATCCGCAAGACGTTTTTAAAAATTCTCCTTCAACGACTCCTGTGGTCTCTTGAATATTATAATTTGGTTCCCAAATATCAATTCGCCTACTTTAAAGGTCGTTGTGCTCAAGATGCTATTAACATTTTACTTATCGATATTTTATTAGCGCAAATTCGTAAGGATTGTCTTATTGCTATTTTTTTGGACATACGAGGAGCTTTTGACTCCATACCACTGCATCTTCTCTGGACTAATCTTGCACAGAAAGGTTTTCCTGCTCATTTTCTCCACATCTTGCGTAATTTGTTTACGTATCGGAAACTTTCACTTAAATCCGCTTATTCTTCTCTTCCTTGTCGTCTGTCATCTGTCGGTGTTCCTCAGGGAGACATTTTAAGTGGTCTGCTTTTCGCCCTGTATATGAGTAATCTTGAACAATTGGTTACCCAAAAAGCTCGCATTCTTTTTTATGCTGATGATATAGTTCTTTATTACTCTCATAGTAATGTCGATGTGTGTCGTCACCATATATATCAGCTAATGGAGCAAGTCATTACATGGCTTACTTTCCATGGTCTTCAACTTTCTACCTCCAAATGCTGTGCAATGTTTTTTACCTCTAAGCGTAGGTTTAACTCTGAGCCACTTGTTTTCGATTCTCATGTCATTCCTTTTTGTTCCTCCTATAAATACCTTGGTGTTATGCTAGACCGCTCGTTATCTTGGAAACATCATATTACTCAGTTACGTAATTCTTCTGATATGTATATTAAAATTCTCCAAGTGGTAACTAGACGATCATGGGGTGCTGACCCTGGCACAGCTCAGTTGTTATATTCCGCTACTATTCGATCTAGACTCGACTACTGTGCGCATGTTATAGATACGGCGTCGGATTCTGTTCTTAACCACTTAAATACTTTACAATTTAAAGCCCTGAGAACTTGTATTGGAGCATTGTTGTCTACCCCTACTAATGCTCTCCTTGTCGAGACCGGTGAGTTCCCTCTTCCCATTCGCCGTAAAATGATAACATCTAAATATTTACTTAAAATATTTGCTCTGGCTCAACACCCATTGCTTCCTAAATTGCAGTTATTAGATGAATATTCTCTTCTTTCACAGGCCCGCCGTCGTAAGATGCCTGCTTTGTTGTATCCATATCAATTGCTTCCTTCCTATAAAAACACTATCTTACGCACTGCTTCTTCCCCCGTTTATTCAGTAAATTTTGATTGTTTATTTTTTGTCCCTTCTATCATTATCTCCCCTACATCTTCTTTTTCCTCTTCTATTCCTGGTTCTTCGTTGACTGGCCCTCCTTTTAAGAAGCTACGTTTTGCTCTAAGTGATTCTGGCGTCCAGATATATACAGACGGGTCAAAAAACTCTTCCGGCGTTGGAGCAGCGTTCTATATTGTCAATACCAATGTTGCTGAACTCTATCGTTTACCCAGTGACTTTTCTATCTACACTGTGGAAATTTTTGCTATTCGTCAAGCTCTCATGTACATTAAGCATCATTCTATACCTAACGCAGCTATTTATACGGATTCCCTCAGTGCAGTTCAGTCGCTCAAGTCATCTCATCTTTCTTTTAACTGGTATTTGTATCATGTTAAATGTCTCATTTATACTTTGCATCAATCTCGGGTGGTTCTCACTTTTGTCTGGGTCCCTAGTCATATAGGTATCTATGGGAATGAACAGGCGGATTTATTCGCGAAGCGAGCTGTTCGTGATGGCAAATCCCTACTTAACCTTGCAGTTCCTCTACCCGATTTTTATCCAGTTCTTAAACATTATACTTATGGTCAGTGGCAAGAAGATTGGACTAGATCAGCTTCTTATAAAGGTCGCTATTATTACAATATTCAGCCTTGTATTCCTCCCTATCCTTGGTATTTGAAGGGTAACTATTCTCGCCGTCACATTACCAACATTATTCGTCTTCGCTTTAACCATGCTCTTACTCCTCTGTATAAACATCGTTTTAACCTCTCCCCCCACTCCTCCTATATATGTGGTACTCTGAGTGCTGATGTAAATCATTTATTATTCCAATGCCCTGTGTATGATTCTTTTCGTCCGGCTTTTATTTCTCGTCTTCTCAGTCTTCAGAAAGCTCTCCCCACCAATGTCTCCTGCTTGCTTACCGAAATGTCTCCTGCTCTAATACATGCTATCAATCAATATTTGGATGACTCTCATCTTCATTTGTAAATTACTGTCTGTTTATTGTTCGCACCGTTACATACTCCTGCTTCCACTGTTTTTTGCTTCTACGCACTTCCTTTGTTATGTTTCGCGTTACTTAAGGTGTGTACATAGACCCGATGCTCAACTGTTCTTGAGACCTTCGTAGTGAAATTCATTGCGTGTGACCTACGTAGTGGACTAATTGCGTGTGATTTCGCATTATAAGTGTGATATCACGATAATAAGTGTAGTGGCTGGGTGAAATAATAGAGCCCATAACCTCTCCTACAACAACAACAACAACTTCACGAACAGAACAGAACAGACGGTTGGCGATATTGGAGCCGGGAAAAAAAAGTCAAGGGGAAGAAGAAGATCTACATTGTGTTGTGTAAACATGGCGCTGAAATTTTGTAGATTTTGGAGATTATTACATGGTATTAAGAATGAAAGTGACTTTTACGTTGTTCCTAGGTCGATTTCTTTTCCCAAAGGAAGTGTTGGTTTTAAAACATCAGTCGGCACTTTTATCAAGGAAAGTAAGTTTACTCTCTCAGTACTGAGCCGTGTTTGTGGGAATATGGAGATTAGGGTTTTAAGTTTCGTATATAAACCCTCTGGAGGTCATTAAGAGGTGTTCTGCAGAAATTCCCTGTGCAGAGTTAGAGCAATTTGTTTCTTAGCGTTTTCTTAAATGATTTCAAAGAAATTGGAAATTTATTGAATGTCTCCCTTAGTAAGTTATTTCAATCCCTAACTCCCCTTCTTATGAACGAATATTTGCCCCAATTTGTCCTCTTGAATTCCAACTTTATCTTCATATTGTGGTATTTCCTACTTTTAAAGACACCACTCAAACTTATTCGTCTTCTAATGGCATTCCAAGCCATCTCTCCACTGACAGCTCTGAACATACCACTTATTACAAATTATTATTCTCATCATTGTTCCGTATTGAAATTGACTTTATATCAAGAATATTACAGGAATATTTATTGATCCACCTATTCAATACATTCCACAATTTGTGGTTAGATTTCTTACATAGTACTACTACAGAGTTCTAAGGTACATGTTTCGCCCTTTGTTTAATAGGCATCCTCAGCATAACTCAACCTTAAAACAATTAGTTGTGGAGCCTATCCTTACGATGTGGTATTAGACTATTAGTGTTGTAACACTGTGGTGTCTTAAAACTAGCAATACGTAACATCTAATAATATAGACAGACACTGATTTTGTTTAAAAATATTGAAAACTTGTGTGGCCTTCAGTGCTCGAAGTTCAGAATGGCTGAGAGAACACTCGACCCCCAAGCAAACTAACACTCTTGTCAAGTGAGAGACCGATGTCTGTTGTATTTACACATCATTATAAAACAGGAGTGGCTGTGCTGTGAGGTATTACCGCTAATGTTGTCAACAAGTCGTAAACTAAATGGATCTTTGGTTGACATATGAAAGTTGTGTGGTTGGATATTATTTGGAACTGCTGCTAAATTTTAAAGGTGATCAGCTGGACCGTGAAGACGGACTTGAGAATACAATGTCCCTTGCAGAGTTATGCAATCACGTGAGAGATTAATTAGGGTGCAAGTCAGGTGCGTGTTATTGTTTCAATTTGTAACAAGTTTTTATTCTCGTAAGACGCACAATAGGCTCTGTATAGGCTCTATATAATCCTATAAGTCTAGTTTTCTCGCTTCTCTTACTTAAAGATTCCTACACAAGTTTCTCTAACTTTTCTGATACACTATGTTTTCTCCTGAAATCCCCTGCCACTTTGTTTGTGGGCACTATTCCACACCCTAGAAATGTTACTGAAACCTCGATATTAGATGCTTTCTATCAAAATTAATCATCATCAGTAACAAATTCGTTATGTAAGAGACAGAGCTGCCGGGCTGAGTAGCTCAGATGGTAGAGCGATCTATCCGCATTTGAAATAGGACAACTTACAATTAATTTGCAGTTATGTTCTCAATATTACACTGATCTTATAACTAATTGATTTTAACTAAGTATATGAAGTAGGTTTAAAGAAACATACCAGTCTCTATTGCACTGTAAGCTTTGTACTGTTTAACATCTATTTCCTGCACACCTTCTTGATGTCTAGCCTAGTATATTTGACATGCACTTAATTTCAATAGGTGGGGCATTTCAGGTGCAACTTGTAGGGGTACGAATGACTTGCTGTACCTAGCTGATTGGTGAATGGGTAGGCCTGTATAGTCCGCGCACCTTTTAGTGATATTTCTTTGTACGGTGGGGGGAGGAAGGAGGAAGCTCTCACGGTTCCGGTTATACTGCCAACCGAACGAAAATGAAATCTGAATTGAATCGATAATATGATCGATCGATATGAATTTTCTAAACCTTCATTATCTTAAGCCAACAGCTGTGTCATACACACTTTATAAACATTATATAACATTTCTCGATGCGAATCGTGTTCACAGCATGAATTCTATAGTTTGGCTTTGCTGTGTAAAGAAGAACAGTACTAGTACTTAAAGTGTACGCCAGATGTCACACAGCGATGCATAAGCGATTCATAGTTTATGTTTCAAAGGTTGCCAATACGAATCTTGAAGATACCCGAGGTCGACCTATTCAGCACTAGGGTGTCCATGTATCGCTAAAAGGGTAAAGGTACGGTACTTAGTATAGAGGCAGATGAGGATCTTGTTTGTGGACTTGTAAAGTAGATGGGGTAAAACTTTACTGACAGAAATCCAAGAAGAATCAGAATGTAATGTAGGTAATGCAGGAGCTTGTTAGTTGCCATCAAGGATGTATTTATAGGTGGAGTCGAGTGGGTCCACATCCCCTCCGAAATTTCCTTGGTCTTTCGGAAATTTTGATGTAGGCCTATTCGTGAATTCCTTACATTACAAGTTGAAGTTGAAGTTCCACTAGAATTGACATTCTCTGTAGAATCAAATAATAGGCTATATAAATCATAAAGCCTATTATAAAATAATTTATACAACAACGTAGAAATGATTATAAACTTCAGTTAGTAGGGTTTTTTTTATGTATCATTGACGCAGGTAGATCTTATGATGAGATAGGAAAGGGCTAGGAGTGGGAAGGAAGCGACTGCGGCCTTAATTGAGGTACAGCCCCATCATTTGCCTGGTGTGAAAATGGGAAACCACAGAAAACCATTTCCAGGGTTGCTGACAGTGGGGTTCTAACCCACTATCTCCTGAATGCAGGCACTTAGTGAGCTGTACAGGAGTTAAATAGTATACTTTCTTGTTTGTTATTTAGATGATTGTATGCAAATTGTAGTATCAAATTCACAAAAAATTGTGTTTAAATTCTTTAGTACAACTACATAGCCTAATAATAATAATAATAATAATAATAATAATAATGATGATGATGATGATAATTCGGCAGTGCTCATTTAGTAGTGATTTGTACATCCTGTTACATCCCCCTGTAAATCTCTTATATGACTACCAGTACTTTATAGATAAACTAGCTGATGTACCCGTGCTTCGCTGCGGGATTCTCAGAAAGACTGACTTGGTGGTTTTCCTAACTGAATTCAACATAGGTCATTACAAAAACGTCAGTAGGAATGTAGCGATTGAAAGCAATGTTATGATATAAAATATTCGATCAAATGAAAAACCGCACACTTTCTCACTTTCAATGAACAGTACTACGGTGCTGATCTAAGAGTTCTAAGTTCCAGAGCTGGAATAACCAGGTCGCAGACTGCCGTGAACACTCCTCTGTCATACATACATACATACATACATTATCATTATAGACTGTTATGCCTTTCGGCGTTCAGTCTGCAAGCCTCTGAGAATTTACTAAATGTCGCCACAATCCTCGATTTGCAACTAGTGTTGTGGCCTCATTTAGTTCTATACCTCTTATCTTTAAATCGTTAGAAACCGAGTCTAACCATTGTCGTCTTGGTCTCCCTCTACTTCTCTTACCCTCCATAACAGAGTCCATTATTCTCCTAGGTAACCTATCCTCCTCCATTCGCCTCACATGACCCCACCACCGAAGCCGGTTTATGCGTACAGCTTCATCCATCGAGTTCATTCCTAAATTAGCCTTTATCTCCTCATTCCGATTACCATCCTGCCATTTTTCCCACCTGTTTGTACCAGCAATCATTCTTGCTACTTTCATGTCTGTTACTTCTAACTTATGAATAAGATATCCTGAGTCCACCAAGCTTTCGCTCCCGTAAAGCAAAGTTGGTCTGAAAACAGACCGATGTAAAGATAGTTTCGTCTGGGAGCTGACTTCCTTCTTACAGAATACTGCTGATCGCAACTGCGAGCTCACTGCATTAGCTTTACTACACCTTCATTCAATCTCGCTTACTATATTACCATCCTGGGAAAAAACACAACCTAAATACTTGAAATTATCGACCTGTTCTAGCTTTGTATCACCAATCTGACATTCAATTCTGTTGAATTTCTTACCTACTGACATTAATTTAGTCTTCGAGAGGCTAATTTTCATACCATACTCATTGCACCTATTTTCAAGTTCTAAGATGTTAGACTGCAGGCTTTCGGCACAGTCTGCCATTAAGACCAAGTCGTCAGCATAGGCCAAACTATTTACTACATTTCCACCTAACTGAATCCCTCCCTGCCATTTTATACCTTTCAGCATATGATCCATGTAAACTACAAACAGCAAAGGTGAAAGGTTACAGCCTTGTCTAACTCCTGTAAGTACCCTGAACCAAGAACTCATTCTACCATCAATTCTCACTGAAGCCCAATTGTCAACATAAATGCCTTTGATTGATTTTAATAATCTACCTTTAATTTCATAGTCCCCCAGTATAGCGAACATCTTTTCCCTCGGTACCCTGTCATATGCTTTCTCTAGATCTACGAAACATAAACACAACTGCCTATTCCTCTCGTAGCATTTTTCAATTACCTGGCGCATACTGAAAATCTGATCCTGACAGCCTCTCTGTGGTCTGAAACCACACTGGTTTTCATCCAACTTCCTCTCAACGACTGATCGCACCCTCCCTTCCAAGATGCTTGTGAATACTTTGCCTGGTATACTAATCAATGAGATACCTCGATAGTTATTGCAATCCTTCCTGTTCCCTTGCTTATAGATAGGTGCAATTACTGCTTTTGTCCAATCTGAAGGTACCTTACCAACACTCCACGCTAATTTGACTACTCTATGAAGCCATTTCATCCCTGCCTTCCCACTATATTTCACCATTTCAGGTCTAATTTCATCTATTCCTGCTGCCTTATGACAATGGAGTTTATTTACTATCCTTTCCACTTCCTCAAGCATAATTTCACCAACATCATTTTCCTCCTCCCCATGAGCTTGGCTGTTTGCAACACCACCATGATGATTTCCTTTTACATTGAGAAGATGTTCAAAATATTCCCTCCACCTCTCCAGTGATTCCCTGGGATCTATTATGAGTTCACCTGAATTACTCAAAACACTGTTCATTTCCTTTTTCCCTCCCTTCCTAAGATTCTTTATTACTGTCCAGAAAGGTTTCCCTGCTGCTTGACCTAGCCTTTCCAGGTTATTACCAAAATCTTCCCATGACTTCTTTTTGGATTCAACAACTATTTGTTTCGCTCTGTTTCTTTCATCTACGTACAAATCCCTGTCTGTCTCGGCCCTTGTTTGGAGCCATTTCTGATAAGCCTTCTTTTTACGTTTACAGGCTGCTCTCACTTCATCATTCCACCAAGATGTTCGCCTTTTCCCATCTTTACACACAGTTGTTCCTAGGCATTCCCTTGCTGTTTCTAATACAGCATCCCTGTATGCCACCCATTCACTTTCTATATCCTGAACCTGCTTACTGTCTACTGTTCGAAACTTCTCACTGATCATATCCATGTACTTCTGTCTAATTTCCTCGTCCTGGAGATTTTCTACCCTTATTCTTTTGCAGACAGATTTCACTTTCTCTACCCTAGGCCTAGAGATACGTAGTTCACTACAGATCAGATAGTGGTCTGTATCATCGAAAAATCCCCGAAAAACTCGTACATTCCTAAAAGACTTCCTGAATTCAAAGCCTGTTAAGACATAGTCTATTATGGATCTGGACCCCTAGCCTCCCATGTGTAGCGGTGAATAGCCTTATGCTTGAAGAATGTATTCGTAACAGCTAAACCCATACTAGCACAGAAGTCCAGCAAACGCTTCCCTTTCCCATTAGCTTCCATATCTTCCCCACATTTACCAATCACCCTTTCGTATCCTTCAGTTCTATTCCCAACTCTCGCATTGAAATCGCCCATTAGCACTATTCTATCCTTGCTGTTGACCCTGACCACAATGTCACTCAATGCTTCATAAAACTTGTCAACTTCATCCTCATCTGCACCCTCACATGGTGAATACACAGGCACAATCCTTGTCCTAATTCCTCCCACTGACAAATCTACCCACATCATTCGCTCATTTACGTGCCTAACCGAAACTATGTTGCATGCAATGGTATTCCTGATAAAGAGCCCTACCCCAGACTCTGCCCTTCCCTTTCTAACACCCGTCAAGTACACTTTGTAATCTCCTATATCTTCCTCCTTATCTCCCCTTACCCGAATATCACTTACTCCTAGCACATCCAGATGCATCCTCTTTGCTGACTCAGCCAGTTCTACCTTCTTTCTTCCATAAGCCCCATTAATATTGATAGCTCCCCATCGAATTCCATTTCGTTCGCCAAGTTGTTTCCAAGGAGTCCCTCGCCTGTCAAATGGGAGTTGGACTCCATTACTCCCATAGGTCCGAGGCTTGCATAAAGTGTTCTGAGCTCGTTAAATTCATGAAGCAGGATGCTGCCCTACTTGCACATAGTCCAAGTGAGGATCTCTCCTCTAACGGGTTATGGACCACCTGTGAATTGTATAGTCCTAGCCGCCTGAGCACAAGGAGGGCCACGACTCAGAATATGTCCGAGATGCCCGCTCCCATTCCATAGCAACTGGTATCCCAACTCTCAGGACCACTTACTAGGCCACTCAGTCGTTGCCCATGGTTCACGAACTAGGACGTGACTACAGTAACCCACAAACATGAACCACCTCTGTCATTATTCCGTTAAATATGCACACTACTCATTCCAATCAGTGCCTCAGAGTAAGGTTTGAATAGCTCGAATACTATGATGAACCAGTGTGTTACGTACCAGATATATCATAAAACGTATGAACCAGAGGAATGGCATGCTAAAGAAGAAAGTTATCTTATTCCCCAGCTACTTCCTGCCAATATACAGGCAGACTGTTACAGTCGGTACGACCAGGCGAGTAGCCAAGGCCGCTTCCTTCACACCTCTATTCATTTCTTATACCATCGTCGCCATAAGACCTACCTGTGTCGGTGCGACGTCAAGCAAATTAAAAAACCTCGGTACGCTGCAGTATTCCTATCCATCGGGGATGAGAGGAAACAGAAGACAAAAAGCACATCACTACAAACAATGGTCAATGTAATGTTATTGTTGATGAAGTTTATGTGCTTTCTATATTGCAGGCCTTCACATTAGTTTTCTTTCGACTCTGTGATATTAGGGTGTCTTACTAAATTTTTTATATCGTAGACTGTAGTTCCTTATTCTCAGTATTTACATACCGATATTAAATAAATTCTGTTTACCCATTATCTCGTGACTCGGTGCTGATATGGACTTAGTAACAAATATCAAAATTCATGAATATCTCTGATTATATGCGGTACGGTAACAATGTATAAGACATAAGTGATCGGAAATTTAATAACTTCTTACATAACTACTACTAATTTACGACATAACTAAAGTTATGTTAGTTATGTAGTATTTATCGATACGACCACTAATAACATAAATAACTTACTTGAGAATTACAATACAGGCCTTCCCCTAAACTACCATTTCACTCAACGTGCATAAAATAATTTGTAGCCTAGATTGCAGTGGTTCATCACCCGACATTACATACCGATTTTCATTAAATTCTCTTCAGCCATTTTCTATTGATGCGTGTACATACATACATACATACATACAGACAGACAGACAGAAATTACGGAAAAGTAAAAAATTCATTTCCTTGTTACTGCGGACATGACAGATACAGAAATATCATTCATTTCAAATTCTCAGCAATGCACAGGCAAAACACTTATTTTATATGTAGATTACATTTCAGTCCTTCCCCTGAACTACCATTTCACACAGTGTTATAACATTATCGATAGCCTAGATTAAAGGGACCTATTCTCCGACTTCGCATACCAATTTTCGTGAAGATACGACCAATAATAAAATAAATATTTGACAATTAAATTTTAGGCGTTCCCCTAAACTACCATTTTTCTCAGCATGTATAGCCTATATTGTAGCGACTTATTTCCCATCCTTGTCAAGCGATTTTCATTAAGACACGACCACTAATAACATAAATATTTGAGAATTAAATTTCAGGCCTTCCCCTAAACTACCATTTCGCTCAGCGTGATTAAAATAATTTATAGCCTAGATTGTAGCGGTTCATCACCCGTCTTTACATTCCGATTTTCATTAAATTCTCTTCAGCCGTTTTCTCGTGATGCGTGTACAGACAGACAGAAATTACGGAAAAGTAAAAAATGCATTTTCTTGTTACTGTGGACATGACCGATACAGAAATACCATTTTTTTTTTTCAAATTTTGAGCAATGTACAGACAAAACTCTTATTTTATATATATAGATTGCATTTCAGGCCTTCCCCTAAACTACCATTTCACTCAGTGCGAATAACATTACTGACAGTCTAGATTATAGCGACCTATTCCCCGACTTTGCATACCAATTTTCGTGAAGATAAGACCACTAATACAATAAATATTTGACAACTAAGTTTTAGGCCTTCCCCTAAACTACCATTTTTCTCAGCGTGTATAGCCTATATTGTAGCGACTTATTTCCCATTTTTGTCTAGCGATTTTCATTAAGACACGACCACTAATAACATAAATATTTGAGAAAATAAATTTCAGGCCTTCCCCTAAACTACCATTTCACTCAGCGTGATTAAAATAATTTATAGCCTAGATTGTAGCAGTTCATCACCCGACTTTACATTCCAATTTTCATTCAATTCTCTTCAGCCGTTTTCTCGTGATGCGTGTACATACAGACAGACAGAAATTACGGAAAAATAAAAAATGCATTTTCTTGTTACTGTGGACATGACTGATACAGAAATACCATTCTTTTCAAATTCTGAGCAATGTACAGACAAAACTCTTATTTTATATATATATAGACTAGCTGATGTACCCATGCTTCGCTACAGGATTCTCAGAAAGACTGACTTTGTGGTTTTCTTAACCTGAAATCAACATAGGTCATTACAAAAACGTAAGTATGAATGTAGCGATTAAAAGCAATGCTATCATATAAAATACTCGATCAAATGGAAAGCCGCACGTTTTATCACTTTTAACGAACAGTGCTGCGGTTAGATTGCGGTGCCAATGTAATAGTCCAAAGTTCCAGAGCTGGGATGACCAGGCCGCAGATTGCCATGAACACTCATCTGCCATTATTCCGCTAAATATGCACACTGTTCATTCCAATCAGTGTCTCAGAGTAGGGATTAAATAGCCCGAATGCTATGATGGTCCAGTATGTTAAGTACCAGTAGTATCAGAAAATTTATAAACCAGGGGAATGTCATGCTAAAGAAGAAAGTTATCTAACTCCCCAGCTACTTCCCATCAATATTCAGCCAGGCTGTTACACTCTGTATGACTGGGCGAGTTGACCGTGGGGTTAGCGGTGCGCAGCTGTGAGCTTGCATCCGAGAGATAGTGGATTCAAACCCCATTGTCGGCAGCGCTGATGATGGTATTCCGTGGTTTCCTACTTTCACACCAGTCAAATGCTGGGCCTGTACCTTAATTAAGGCCTAAGGCACTCCTAGCCCTTTCCTATCCCATCGTCGCCATAAAACCTATCTATGTCGGTGCGACGTAAATCAAATAAAAAATACTCTGTACACAGCAATAATTCTATCTACCGGAGATGAAGGCCAACAGATGACACAAAGCACATCACGACAAACAATGGTCAATGTAATGTTATTGTTGATCAATGTTATGAGCTTTCTATATTGTAGGCCTTCACATTTAGTTTTCTTTCAACTCTGTGATTTGTAAAATATTTTATACCATAAACTGTAGTTTCTTATTCTCCGACTTTACATACCGATTTTCATTAAATACCGTTTATCCATTTCTGGTTACTCGGCGCTGATATGGACTTAGTAACAAAAATCCAAAATCATGAATATCTTTGTGATCGTAGCCAGTACGGTAACAATGTATAAGACATGAATAATAGGAAATTTAATACCGTACTATATAACCCTAGTTATGTAGCATTCATCGATTACACCTCTAATAAGAAATATTTGAGAATTACATTTTAGGCTTTCCCCTAAACTACCATTTCACTCAGCGTGAATAAAATAATTTACAGCCTATACTATAGCGACTTATTTCCTGACTTTGCATACCGATTTTCATCAAGATAGGACTACTAATTACAACAAAATAATTGGGGATTATATTTTAGGCCTTCCCCTAAACTACTATTTTTCTCAGCGTGAATACAATTATTGATAGCCTAGATTGTAGCAACTTATTCCCCAACTTTGCATACCCACTTTCTTTAAAATACGACCACTAATAACATAAATAGTTGAGAATTCAATTTTAGGCCTTCCCCTAAACTACCATTTCACTCAGCGTGAGTAAAATTATTTATAGCCTAGATTGTAGAGGCTCATCGCCCGACTTCACATACCGATTTTCATTAGACCACTAATAACATAAATAGTTTAGAATTCAATTTTAGGCCTTCCCCTAAACTACCATTTCACTCAGCGTGAGTAAAATGATTTATAGCCTGGATTGTAAAGGCTCATCCCCTGACTTCACATACCGATTTTCATTAAATTCTCTTCAACCGTTCTCTCGTGATGCGTGTACATACATACAGACAGACAGAAATTACGGAAAAGTAAAAAGTGCATTTTCTTGTTACTATGGACATGACCGATACAGAAATACCATTATTTTCAAATTCTGAGCAATGTACAGACAAAACTCTTATTTTTATATATATAGATTACATTTCAGGCCTTCCCCTAAACTACCATTTCACTCAGTGCGAATAACATTATTGATAGCCTAGATTATAGCGACCTATTCCCCGACTTTGCATACCAATTTTCGTGAAGATACGACCACTAATAAATTAAATATTTGACAATTAAATTTTAGGCCTTCCCCTAAACTACCATTTTTCTCAGCGTGTATAGCCTATATTGTAGCGAATTATTTCCCATCTTTGTCAAGCGATTTTCATTAAGACACGACCACTAATAACATAAATATTTGAGAATTAAATTTCAGGCCTTCCCCTAAACTACCATTTCACTCAGCGTGATTAAAATAATTTATAGCCTAGATTGTAGCGGTTCATTACCCGACTTTACATTCCAGTTTTCATTAAATTCTCTTCAGCCGTTTTCTCGTGATGCGTGTACATACAGACAGAAATTACGGAAAAGTAAAAAGTTCATTTTCTTGTTACTGTGGACATGACCGATACAGAAATACCATTCTTTTCAAATTCTGAGCAATGTACAGACAAAACTCTTTATTTTATATATATAGATATATTCAGAAAGAATGTTCTTGAGGGTCCACCTTTTCAATATATCGTGTGCTTTTTATTGATTTACATAAATAATATCACATTAAGCGAGACATGTTTTGCCTATTTTTTAGGCATCTTCAGCCGCTGTTCCTAATATCCAAGATCAAAATTGTTTGCTAGGATCCTAGAATACACATAATTTAGGTAAAATATCAACTTGGCAAATGATCCGCACCTCTGCCGAAATACATTTAGTTATGTGCCTGGTTGCCATCTTTTATATTTTGCATTATGGAAATTGACTCCATGATCAAATTGCCTCTATATCAGTCAGTAATTCAAACCAACAATTATTCTATTCCATAAACTGAATAGATTTTATGTATCTTCATACTTTTACAACATTATTATTTCCAGTGCAATTCCATTCACTGCAGTTACCATGTACTTCATTGTTGTGCCATGAAATAAGGAAAGTAGAATATGGAAATTTTGGCAATACATTTGTCGAGGTAACATTTGATTGATTAAAGGTACAAGACTACAAGTTAAAATCCGCACAAGAATAGCCATTGCAAATGTACCATGCTGGTCCATTAATAACTAGAGTAATCGCCTGACTGTTGAATGCAGGCATGCAAACGTGCATGCATTGTGGCGTACAGGTGCCAGATGTCAGCTTGTGGGATGGAGTTCCAAGCCTCTTGCACTTTGTCGGTCAATACAGGGACGGTTAATGCCGGTTGTGGACAACACTGGAGTTGTCAACTTGTGAAAATTTAAAATAGATAATTCCATCTTTACAATACTGTAATGTAACGGGAGTTGTCATCCAATGATGTCCCATATATGCTTGATTGGGGATAGATCGGGGGATCAAGCAAGCCAAGGCAACTAGTTGACACTGTAGCATGTTGGGTTACAACAGCAGCGTGGGGGTGTGCATTATCCTGTTGGAAAACACCCCAGGATTTCTCTTCATGAATGGCAGCACAACAGGCCATGTCACCAGACGGAGTACTTATCTGCATTCAGGGTGCATTGGATAACCACGAAAGTGCTCCTGCTGTCATAGGAAATTTCTCCCCAGACCAGAACTCCTGGTGTAGATTCAGTGTGTCGACGCTTCAGGCAGATGGAATGCAGGTGCTCATCTGGCCTTCTCCTAACCAACACACAGCCATCACTGGCACCACAGCAGAACCAGCTTTCATCGGAAAACACAACGGACCTCCACTCCATCCTCCAGTGAGCTCTCGCTTAACACCACTGATGTCGCAGATGGCAGCGGTTTGAGGTAAGTGGAATGCACGCCACAGGGTATCTGGCTGGGAGCTATCCTTCAAGTAACCAGTTTCAAACAGTTCGTTGCGTCACTGTGGTGCCAACTACCGCTTGATTTGCTGCTGCAGGTGCAGTCCACTGTGCCACAGCCATACGCCAAATACGGATGTCCTCCCTCTCGCTGATGCCATGGGGATGCCCAGAGCCCAGTCTTCTTGCGAGCGTACCTTCTGGTGACCACCGCTGCCAGCACGCATGCACAGTGGACACATTCCTATCAAGTCGTTCTGCAATAGCGCGGAAGGAAATTCCACCTTCACGTAGCTCAGTTATACAGCCTCGTTCAACCGTAGTGAGCTGTTGATACTGGTCTCTTCTTTGTCGTAAAGTTATCCTTGACCCACTCGCAGTCACTCTGTCCAATCTCACAGGTAACTGACGCTCTCGTACAGTACAGCCCATATTTAAAGCAAACCTGATGTGCAGCGTCATGGGGCTGCTACTAGCGCCACGCTAATACACTTTGCAGGAAATTTGAATCAACGTCATCTTTCAGATGTGTAAGCACGCCTATCAACGTTTGTTGATCTAGCACGACTGCTTCTTGGTGTTTAGATAACCGGGTGAGTTAGCCGTGCAGTTAGGGGCGTGCGGCTGTGAGCTCGCATCCGGGAGATAGTGGGTTTGAATCCCACTGTCAGCAGCCCTGAAGATGGTTTTCCGTGGTTTCCCATTTTCACACCAGGCAAATGCTGGGGCTGTACCTAAATTAAGGCCACAACCGCTTCTTTTCCCATTCCTAGGCCTTTCCTGTCCCATCGTCGCCATAAGACCTATCTGTGCCGGTGCAACGTTAAGCAAATAGCAAAAAAAAAAAAAGTGTTTAGATTTTTTTTTCCGCCAGTGTATTTCAGCATATCAGTAGTAAATACCGGTGCAGGAGCTGCTTTTCGGTTTGACCTCCATTGATCGATGAATGGTTGCCTTCTCCGATGATTTGTTAAAGTGAAAACTGTTTTCTTTTTAGTTTCGACTTACGATATAACCTCAAAGTTTTCCAGTCTGTAGGAACGAATGCAAGGTTAATGAAACAAGAAAATACCTGAAAAAAGGAAATGCTGTTCTGTTATTGATTAAATGTTTTATTTCATAGGTATTTTCTAGTTTTATTAATCTTGTATGTGTCTTGACTAACTGGAAAATTACAAAGTTACATATATCAACTTCTCCAATGAGTATTGTTTTCTGCTTAATCATTATTTTATGTTGCGCTGACAGACAGGTTTTATGGTGATCTGCTTAATTGGATGGACGGACGGATGTTGATACGTCTCACATGAGAAATAGCGGGGAATAAACTCCCTGCTATCATTGCTGAAAGAATACAGGCTGGTGGCAGATCCAGTAAGACAGTGCGACATGTCACATAGCTAGAAATGTCCGGCAGTGGTGATATGTACTTCTTGATAGCCTGGAGAGAAGATCCGCCTCGCTCCTTGAGGCTCTTGATGGCACTGCCCGCCATCTCGGAGGTTTTTGGATGGGCAGGCTTGGTGTGAGGTTTCTTGGATGCGGAAGCCTTGTTTTTCTTGGGCGACGCCTGGATAGTACACGACCGAGACTTCAAAGTTCTTCCCTGTCTCCTTAATTCCTAGATGATTTGAACCCATTTTTGCATCTATGAGACCACCTTGATCATTAAGTTTCATATGAGGATCCTCGGCCATGAACACTGCAGCAGCTGCAAGACCCATACAGGCGGCATGGCTGCATGAAGAAAGATTCCTGGTGTTGCTTTTCAAGAAGCACCTTACTGAAGAAGTTATAAAGTTGTATTTTTTCCAATTGTTCGAAAATTGGCCTATGAATGTAGGTTGTATATTTCAACTGTGCATGTATATACACATCGTTTCATTAGCTTGACTTCAAAGACAGTAAGAAAGATATTCTTCTTGTATGTCCAGAGTTAATATGAAAATCAAAATCCACAGCCTGTTTCCAGTCATTCATCCAGGTCAGGAATGGAATGAATAAAGCCCCCATCTGGTGGCGAGGATGGGAATTGTGCCGGCTGCTGAAGCCTGTCACACTCCTCCAGAGTTAATAACTTACATTTTCCTTTACTTGGTCAACTTCTCCTACAGTTAATCGATCTTGGTAAAGATATAATTTTGAAACATTCTTTGAGACAAAAATGTTTAGTGGATACTGTGTATGTATGTTCAGTCCTCAGCCTGAAGGCTGGTTGGATCCTCAACAGCTCCACCATCAGCTGTCATAGATGGCCTAGGTATCACTGAAGAGGCGTACTAGGGAAATGAGGAGTAGGGTAGTTTCCCGTTGCTTTCCTTGCCGAGCCAGAAATTGCTCTTACATATCAGCCTGCAAAGCCCACTGAAATGCATGCAACAACCGAACCTATGAGCAACATTTTTACACCATTCATAACAGGGACTGGCTGGCTGCATAAGGAATGGAATTACTAGCATCGCTCATATCTCAGTCACTTTCATATTGTCAAAGCCAAGGATGAGACAGATCAATGAAAGTAACAAAATTGCTCTAGCCTATACCAGAAGACTTAGTGCACTGTAAACACTAGGTCCCGCCAGCGAAGGCCATGGTAGATGTTATTAACCCTAATTCCATAATTATGGCTGTGACAAAAGATACATTTATATTCCAGAATGAAACAGTTTCTTGTTTCTGCGTATAGCATGCAGTTGGCAGCTTTTATCAGCAGGAACTGACTTTATAGATCCACCACTTCCTAACAAAGAATCTGCATGCATCTTTCTTTTCCTGTTTTTCCCTTTCTTTTACTATATGAGGTGATTGGAAGATGGTAGATTACCTAGGAGAGTAATGGTTGTGGTCGTGGAGGATAAGTGAAGTAGAGGGAGACCAAGATGAGGATGGTTAGACTCAGTTTCTAATGATTTGAAGATAACAGGTATAGTACTAAACGAGGCCACAGAGCTAGTTGCAAATAGAGTATTGTGGCAGAGTTTAGTAAAATCACAGGGGCTTGCAGACTGAATGCTGAAAGGCATAAAAGTTTATAATGAAGATGGATGTGTGTAGTGTATGTATATATGTTGAGAAATGTTTCATTAATATGGAAAAATAGATTCCGTGCAGTTTACAAATTGTGTATCATATCTAGATTGTATTGTACAGTATATACAGATTTTCTGTTTTGAAACTAGTGGACTTCAAAATTATGCACAGTATAGATCCAGAATATTTTTATCAAATACCTCGTTTTGGTGGACATATATTATTCATAATGACTCTAAGCACAGTTCATTAGGTGATTTGTCCCCCAATGCTCAAGTTTAAGCAATCAATTCTTGGCACAGTTGGTTGGCTTTTAAGAGCACTTAATATAAGAGATTTTAGTAGATTTACTGGTATGTTACATTGAAGAACATACATCCCACGATATTATTATTATTATTATTATTATTATTATTATTATTATTATTATTATTATTATTATTATTATGGTTCATGTTTGTGGGTTACTGTAGTCACGTCCTAGTTCGTGAACCATGGGCAACGACTGAGTGGCCTAGTAAGTGGTCCTGAGAGTCGGGATACCAGTTGCTATGGAATGGGATCGGGCATCTCGGACATATTCTGAGTCGTGGCCCTCCTTGTGCTCAGGCAGCTAGGACTATACAATTCACAGGTGGTCCATAACCCGTTAGAGGAGAGATCCTCACTTGGACTATGTGCAAGTAGGGCAGCATCCTGCTTCATGAATTTAACGAGCTCAGAACACTTTATGCAAGCCTCGGACCTATGGGAGTAATGGAGTCCAACTCCCATTTGACAGGCGAGGGACTCCTTGGAAACAACTTGGCGAACGAAATGGAATTCGATGGGGAGCTATCAATATTAATGGGGCTTATGGAAGAAAGAAGGTAGAACTGGCTGAGTCAGCAAAGAGGATGCATCTGGATGTGCTAAGAGTAAGTGATATTCGGGTAAGGGGAGATAAGGAGGAAGATATAGGACATTATAAAGTGTACTTGACTGGTGTTAGAAAGGGAAGGGCAGAGTCTGGGGTAGGGCTCTTTATCAGGAATACCATTGCACGCAACATAGTTTCGGTTAGGCACGTAAATGAGCGAATGATGTGGGTAGATTTGTCAGTGGGAGGAATTAGGACAAGGATTGTGCCTGTGTATTCACCATGTGAGGGTGCAGATGAGGATGAAGTTGACAAGTTTTATGAAGCATTGAGTGACATTGTGGTCAGGGTCAACAGCAAGGATAGAATAGTGCTAATGGGCAATTTCAATGCGAGAGTTGGGAATAGAACTGAAGGATACGAAAGGGTGATTGGTAAATGTGGGGAAGATATGGAAGCTAATGGGAATGGGAAGCGTTTGCTGGACTTCTGTGCTAGTATGGGTTTAGCTGTTACGAATACATTCTTCAAGCATAAGGCTATTCACCGCTACACATGGGAGGCTAGGGGTACCAGATCCATAATAGACTATGTCTTAACAGGTTTTGAATTCAGGAAGTCTTTTAGGAATGTACGAGTTTTTCGGGGATTTTTCGATGATACAGACCACTATCTGATCTGTAGTGAACTACGTATCTCTAGGCCTAGGGTAGAGAAAGTGAAATCTGTCTGCAAACGAATAAGGGTAGAAAATCTCCACGACGAGCAAATTAGACGGAAGTACATGGATATGATTAGTGAGAAGTTTCGAACAGTGGACAGTAAGCAGGTTCAGGATATAGAAAGTGAATGGGTGGCATATAGGGATGCTGTAGTAGAAACAGCAAGGGAATGCCTAGGAACAACTGTGTGTAAAGATGGGAAAAGGCGAACATCTTGGTGGAATGATGAAGTGAGAGCAGCCTGTAAACGTAAAAAGAAGGCTTATCAGAAATGGCTCCAAACAAGGGCCGAGGCAGACAGGGATTTGTACGTAGATGAAAGAAACAGAGTGAAACAAATAGTTGTTGAATCCAAAAAGAAGTCATGGGAAGATTTTGGTAATAACCTGGAAAGGCTAGGTCAAGCAGCAGGGAAACCTTTCTGGACAGTAATAAAGAATCTTAGGAAGGGAGGGAAAAAAGAAATGAACAGTGTTTTGAGTAATTCAGGTGAACTCATAACAGATCCCAGGGAACCACTGGAGAGGTGGAGGGAATATTTTGAACATCTTCTCAATGTAAAAGGAAATCATCATGGTGGTGTTGCAAACAGTCGAGCTCATGAGGAGGAGGAAAATGATGTTGGTGAAATTATGCTTGAGGAAGTGGAAAGGATAGTAAATAAACTCCATTGTCATAAGGCAGCAGGAATAGATGAAATTAGACCTGAAATGGTGAAGTATAGTGGGAAGGCAGGGATGAAATGGCTTCATAGAGTAGTCAAATTAGCGTGGAGTGTTGGTAAGGTACCTTCAGATTGGACAAAAGCAGTAATTGCACCTATCTATAAGCAAGGGAACAGGAAGGATTGCAACAACTATCGAGGTATCTCATTGATTAATATACCAGGCAAAGTATTCACAAGCATCTTGGAAGGGAGGGTGCGATCAGTCGTTGAGAGGAAGTTGGATGAAAACCAGTGTGGTTTCAGACCACAGAGAGGCTGTCAGGATCAGATTTTCAGTATGCGCCAGGTAATTGAAAAATGCTACGAGAAGAATAGGCAGTTGTGTTTATGTTTCGTAGATCTAGAGAAAGCATATGACAGGGTACCGAGGGAAAAGATGTTCGCTATACTGGGGGACTATGGAATTAAAGGTAGATTATTAAAATCAATCAAAGGCATTTATGTTGACAATTGGGCTTCAGTGAGAATTGATGGTAGAATGAGTTCTTGGTTCAGGGTACTTACAGGAGTTAGACAAGGCTGTAATCTTTCACCTTTGCTGTTTGTAGTTTACATGGATCATATGCTGAAAGGTATAAAATGGCAGGGAGGGATTCAGTTAGGTATACATGTAGTAAGCAGCCTGGCCTATGCTGACGACTTGGTCTTAATGGCAGACCGTGCCGAAAGCCTGCAGTCTAACATCTTGGAACTTGAAAATAGGTGCAATGAGTATGGTATGAAAATTAGCCTCTCGAAGACTAAATTGATGTCAGTAGGTAAGAAATCCAACAGAATTGAATGTCAGATTGGTGATACAAAGCTAGAACAGGTCGATAATTTCAAGTATTTAGGTTGTGTGTTTTCCCAGGATGGTAATATAGTAAGTGAGATTGAATCAAGGTGTAGTAAAGCTAATGCAGTGAGCTCGCAGTTGCGATCAGCAGTATTCTGTAAGAAGGAAGTCAGCTCCCAGACGAAACTATCTTTACATCGGTCTGTTTTCAGACCAACTTTGCTTTATGGGAGCGAAAGCTGGGTGGACTCAGGATATCTTATTCATAAGTTAGAAGTAACAGACATGAAAGTAGCAAGAATGATTGCTGGTACAAACAGGTGGGAACAATGGCAGGAGGGTACTCGGAATGAGGAGATAAAGGCTAATTTAGGAATGAACTCGATGGATGAAGCTGTACGCATAAACCGGCTTCGGTGGTGGGGTCATGTGAGGCGAATGGAGGAGGATAGGTTACCTAGGAGAATAATGGACTCTGTTATGGAGGGTAAGAGAAGTAGAGGGAGACCAAGACGACGATGGTTAGACTCTGTTTCTAATGATTTAAAGATAAGAGGTATAGAACTAAATGAGGCCACAGCACTAGTTGCAAATCGAGGATTGTGGCGACGTTTAGTAAATTCTCAGAGGCTTGCAGACTGAATGCTGAAAGGCATAACAGTCTATAATGATAATGTATGTATGTATGTATGTTATTGGGCCTACAATACAATCATCAGTGATGTGCATTTAGGGCTGTCGCCCAGGCGACAGATTCCCTATCATTTGTTTACCAAGGTTTTTCTTAAAAACATTTTCAAAGAACTTGGAAATTTATTGAACATTTCCCTTATTTACTCCAGTCCCTTCCTCCTCGTCGTATAAATGAATATTTGACCTAATTTATCCTCTTGAATTCCAACTATCTTCATTCTCCATTCAAGCTTATTCATCTACTTAAGTCATTCTATTTCCTTGTCATTAGAAGGAAGAAGCTGTGCTGCTCGACTGAGCTCTATGTTCTTAGCTCTCAATTGAGAGATGGCGTGGAATGAGTAGCAGATGGCTTGAATGGAGTTTTTAAGAGTAGGAAAGATCATAATATGAAGTTGGAATTCAAGAAATTGGAGCAGTTGTTTTGATTATAGGAAGAGGAATCAGGGATTGGAATAATTTATCAAGGGAGATGTTCGATAAACTTCCAACTCCTTGAAATCATTGAAGGAAATAATAATAATAATAATGTTTTTTTACTTTGTCCCATTGACTACTTCTTATGGTTTTCAGTGGCAAGAAGGTGAATTTTGTCCTGCAGGTGTTCTTTATGTGCCAGTAAGTCTACAGACATGAGGCTGATGTATTTGAGCACCTTCAAATACTACCGTGCTGGGCCAAAATTGAACCTGCCAAGCTAGACTCAGAAGGCCAGCACTCACCATCTGAGCTACTCAGACCAGCTTTAGGAAAGGCTAGATAAACAAATGATACAGAATCTGCCACCTGAACAACAGCCCTAAATGAAGATCACTGATAAATGAGGATGAATGATGATGATTATTATTGGCCCATAATTTGTCAATGGAGATTTTGTTATTCATCAGACCAAATCAAGTCAAGATTTTTTTAGGTAAAGAAAGAAAATAAATCATTGCTACAACCAGCTGATACTACACATGCAGAAAATATAGAGCAGATGAAGGACATTTTGTAATTTTGACAAAAATTGCACAAATATAACGAGCTATAGCATACCAGCGCTTGATGTTATTGAGGAAGCCAGTGCTGTGAGTCCTGGATTTCATTTTCCGTGTGGTAAAACCTCTGTACATCTAATGTAAATAAAAGTTGTGAAATGTGTGAATTCTATCATAACGTGTTGTTGGAGATAAAACTGAGACAAATTCAGACATCTCTCTGTATTTTCTTCTTCGTAATATAAAGATTACAAAATACCTTGAAAAAATTTGAATGTAATTTTTTTTAAAATTTCTTTTTCTCCTTCATACCATTTTGTTTACACTCTAAGCACTATTGATATGCCTTGAATTATAATTTGAGAAACCAGTAAGGTATAGCAACAAAATCAGGGCTTTAGTTGGGAAAAATCAAGTGTCTCATGAAAGATCTCCCACACTCCCACGTAAAAAAAATTATTATTATTTCCCCCTTGTCCAGCTCCTGCCAGGTCGGGGTGTTGGCACTTTTCCGTTGCCTCTCCTTCCAGCACTTCTCTTCAGTAATTGTATTCCTGTCCAGTTTTCATTTTCTTGACAAGAGTCCATCCATCTTGCTCTAGGCCTCCTCCTTGCCCTCTTTGAGAAACACATCGATGAAATTATAAAGAAATCTTACAGACTGCTGGGGTTTGTCAAAAGGAATTGTAAAGATTTCAGTAATATTGTGTGTGTCAAAACACTGTTTTATTCCCTGGTGAGAGCCTGTCTCGAGTCTGCTTGTGAGGTGTGGCTCCCGTATCAGAAAGGCCACATACACCATCTCGAGAGAGTACAGATAAGGTTCATGAAGTGGATTAATTTTGGATTCCTGGGCATGCCACTCTCTTCAAGCATGTATGAAGAATTTGTAAACATTAAATCAATCACTACTGATCTGCATTGGTCACTCGACATTTTTCACCACCCTTCCACTGCAATTCAGGAAGTTCTTCTCAAGGGTGGATCGTCATAATTTTGTACATTATGTAAATAATCTGTAGAAAACATGTAAAGATTTATATCTGTTTGTATATTTGTATATATATTATTTAATTTAATTTGTTATTTCATTTTCTGTAACATCATCTGTAATTGGGACATCCTGTAGGCGGTAAATAAATATATTCTATTCTATCTTAGCCAACACTTGTTTTGGTATCCTTCCCTCTTGCATCCTCTTAACATGTCCAAACCATCTGAATTTATTCTTCTCGATCATATCACTCAGTTTTTCTATCCCTATTTCTTTTCTGACATGAACATTTTTTATTCTGTCTCTCCTTGTCTTCCCTACCATACTCATCAGGAACTCCATCTCACTGGCCTGAATTTTACTCTCATTTCTTGTTATCAAAGTCTAAGTGTCTGATGTATACATTAATATAGGGGTATAGTACATCTTGTAAATTATCTCTTTGCATTTCATAGGAACTTCTCTGTTCCACACCAGGTTGCTTACATTCTAGTAGAACACATTTCCTGCTTGTACCCTTCTGTTGGTGTCGTTATCCAATCTTGCATTATTATTTGATGTATTTTCAACAACCTCGAGGTTTTGTCCCCTGATACTAATAATTCCTTTCTCTTCTTGTCATCACCACTGTTTTGCTCTTCTCCACAATGATTTAAAGCCTCTAGTTGGATTTGCGCTTCTGTTGATTCTTCATATCACTGTGTTATCTGCAAACAACAATATTTTCATATCCCCTCCATATCTTGCCTTTGTTTAATCCATAATCATTATAAACGTAAGTGGAGACACTACACTTCCTTGTCTTAGTCCAGTTTGGTTTCTAAACCAATCTGTTCTTCCCATTGCAGTATGGACACAACTGGAACAATTCTTATAAATTGCTTTCACTAGTTCCCTTGATTGCCTTCCACATCCTTTTCTTACCAGGGTTTTGCACACCTTTTCTCTGTTAACACTATTGTATGCCAGATCTTTTCCATATTCCCACTGTTTTTCAATCTGTAATCCTGTGATAAATATAGGGTCTGTTGACCTGGTCTGTCAAAATCCACACAGCTCTTCTAAATTTCTTTCCACCCTTACTCTCATCCTCCTTTCTAATTAAGTTGTGTGTGAATTTATATATGATTATGCTGGATTTAGAATGTTAAACTAGTAGTATTTCTTGTCATATTCTCTTTCCCCTTGTTGTACTCTTGCTGTTGTTGGGTAATTAAGTTTTAACTGTATTATTACCTAACTGTAAGTGACCATTGCCACCAGGATATTTCCCAATTGTGATGTATTTGTTAATAATAATAATAAATTATTAGCTCCAATATTTTGTCTACCTGTGACAACAGTGTCATTTGACATTTGTCATCGTCATTTTTCGATAATTGTCACATATCTTCCTGTTACCTGTCATAAATACTGGTATTATTACACTTTTTTTTTCTATTTTGTTTTACGTCGCACCGACACCGATATGTCTTATGGCGACGATGGGACAGGAAGGGCCTAGGAATGGGAAGGAAGCAGCCGTGGCCTTAATTAAGGTACAGCCCCAGCATTTGCCTGGTGTGAAAATGGGTAACCACGGAAAACCATCTTCAGGGCTGCCGATAGTGGGATTCGAACCTACTATCTCCCGGATGCGAGCTCACAGTTGCGCTCTCCTAACTGCAGGGCCAACCAGCCCGGTATATTACACCTTTACACCAATCATAAGGTACTTGCTTTTTCCTCCATCTTGGCAGGTTCGATCCTGGCTCAGTCCGGTGGTATTTGAAGGTGCTCAAATACGACAGCCCCGTGTCGGTAGATTTACTGGCACGTAAAAGAACTCCTGCGGGACTAAATTCCGGCACCTCGGCGTCTCTGAAGACCTTAAAAAGTAGTTAGTGGGACGTAAAACAAATAACATTATTATTATTATTATTATTATTATTCTTTTTCCTCCATATAAACCTTTGCAGCCGATTTAACCATTGTAGACCAATAGGTCCTGCTCCCTTTGTCATTTTCACACATATTTCATCCACCCCCGCTGCTTTTCCTGTTTTCGTTTGTTTAACAGCCATTTCCACCTCTGTCATTGCAATATCGCTATCCATTTCTGGATCATCCTCATTTACCACTACACACTCTTCTGCATCATTTCTCACATTCAAGTTTATCAGAATAATCTTTCCACCTATTCTTTATCTACATTGGGTCTGTTTTTTACACTTCCACTCTCTTCACTTGTTTTGTGTAGATTTTTTATCTCTTACTTATTATCAATCCACACAACAACCTTTTACCACCATTTACATCCTTTTCCAACTCTTGTGTGAATCTCTCCCAACACTTTTTCTTTTCCTCATTTTCCACCTTTTTACAATTACTTTTAGTTTCCTGGTCTCACTTCATTCCTATCTCTATTCCATACTTGCCATGCTCTCTTCTTTTGTTTAACAACCTCCTTCACCTTTTCATTCTACCCAGGTGTCTCCTTTTCCTTCACTCTCGCCGAAGTCCTGCCAGAAATCTTCTCTGCACAGCTTACAAATGTGTTTTTAAATATGGTCCATTCTTCTTGTACACTTTCGGTTTCTGATATAGGGATGTCTGTTTTAATTCCTCCTGAAATTTCTCCAGGGTTCTTTTAATTTCCATACTTTTATTTTCTTCTGTATTATTTCTTTTACCTTCACAATTTTACCTATTTTCAGTTTTGCTACCAATGCTCCGTGGTCTCCATCAAACGCCTCACCTGGTAGTGCTGTTACATCCATTAACTGTTCACAATTTATTTTCTCAACCAAAAAATAATCAGTGTTTTTGTCCTTCTTTCACCCTGGCCATATCTAGTGATCTTTCTAAACCAAGTGTTACCCACAATCGTTCCATTTCTCTCACAAAAATCAGTCAACTTCTCTTCCTCACTGTTTCTCCATATCGAAATGGACCAATCTCTTCTTCATTACCAATTTTGTCATTTCCAACCTGCTCATTGAGGTCTCTCGTGACTGTCACTTCCACTTCGGTGATTACTTCCTCTAGTGTCTTCAAGAATTCCTCTATATTTTCCTCACTGTTTCCAGTTTGGGGTGCATAAACTTAGATGAAATCTTTCACTCCTTCCATCCTCAGTTGCACTCTGATTATTCTATCACTAACGTAGTCTATCCTATTCACAATTTCATCCAGGATTATGTTAACAATCACTCCTACTCCATTCTTTGCCTCAGCTCCTCCACTCCAGTATAGGGTGTACCCTCTAATCATCCTCTTCACTCACTCTCCCCTCCACTTGACCTCACTCAGTACCATCATTGCAACATTCTCCTTCTCCATAAAATCCATCAACTCTTCTGATTTTCCTGTTTGGGTCATAACATTTATTATTCCCACCTTCATAAATTTTTTAAATTTTAACAGTTTGCTTTACGTCGCACTGATGCAGATAGGTCTTATGGCGACGACTTCATAATATTAATTGTTGATTGCCAACGTATCACAGCACCCCCAGCACAAAAACTGCACGTCACTTTTAGCAGGGTACGCCCTAACCTTTTACAAGGCTGATAATTACCACCACTCATTGTATGCTATTGTTACAATGGGGTCGCCACTCCCAAAGGCATTTTAGAGCTACTGCCAGCAATTATTCGGGCCGCCCCTTACGTGTGGAACATACTCCCTTCCAGCCGGCCCTAACTTGGGAAAGGAATGCTCCTGATGAATAGTGCACTCGTACTATTCCCCAAGTACTGGGCTGCCTCTTCCGCAATCTCCACCGTTCCTAAGTCCATCTTCTCTGCTGTGGATACCGTTGAGGTAATACAAAAAAATGTGATGATATTGACTTCCATAGGGAGCCTGAAATATTTGTCCTCTATGAGTAAATTCATAATTCCATTATAAATGGTCTGTTATTGGTAATTATAAATTTTTCAGCTAACTCATTCTTGGTTGCCAGCGTTTTGCCCCAGTGTGCCAATTTGGATGCATCAGTTGGTAACTAGCACACTTACCATGATCCATGGCTTTTGTGTTTAGTGAAGGCCACTGTGTAGGCTACTTGGAGCCACAGGCAGCGCCAGTGCATTATGAGAGTCTTGGTCTCTTTTATAACAATTGATATCTGCTAGGCTATCAGATGATACAGATGTCGTTTCCCATAGGGAACCTGAAATATTTGTCCTGAATGAGTAAATTCATAATTCCAATATAAATGGTCCGTTATTGGAAATTGTATATTTTTCAGCTCCACTATATGCACTTGCCATGCATCTTGCTAGGTGTGCTAGTTACCAACTGATGAGCCCAAATTGACACACTGGGGTGAAATACTGGCAACCAAGAATGAGTTACCTGAAAATTTTATCATTTCCAAAAACGGACCGTTTGTATTGAATTTTTAAAATGTGACGTGAAGTTACCTAGCAACCGTGCAGGCTGTGATGTGACGTATTAATGGACAGCCATGTGTGAGAGGCCTCATCTCACCATACTCTAGATAACTGATTATTTCATACGTGGTAGTTTGATAGGCCCTGAGTCAATTCCCCCTTTCGATGCACTGAATCCTAGACTTGTCAACTCCAATTTCTATACAGATACCTCTCGAAAATGATTCGTTCGATGCAAATAAGTTAACCATTGTAAATTTTGGTTTCTTTTATTGAAAGGCATATTTATGATCATTTGATTTTCAAAACTGAAATTTGACATCATTTTTAAAAATTCAGTTAACAAGGAAAACAACAAGTAAAAGTGGGCTCAACAGCAGAACTTAACAACGAAGGTAGAATATACAAGGTAATCACAAATCAAAGACATTCTAGTTAGGTAACAAGCAAGCAGTAATGCTCACAGAACAATGAGTGATCCTTGAAAGAAAAAGGAGTGCATACAAAGTGGATTTTCAAGTCCCATATTACTAGGTTAGGTACATTTACATACCTAACAGAAAATTCTTGTTAAACACTCAGTAACTATATAGAATTCGTGTGTACAAGAAGCAGGGGATAGAGTCCTATAGTACAAAAGTGGCCTCAAAATCACACTACTCTCTGGGAAAAAAAGATATATTTAGAAAAGGCAAAAAATAGGAACGAGCAGTATATCTCAAAAACATAGGAAATCCCCAAAATGAAATACATAAATTAAAATAAAATACTTGGGGCACGAGTACAAAATTGAACAGGGTTTAAGCCCAAACTATGCTGCGACTAGAAGAAAAGAATGCTAAAATCGTAAACAGTCAACAGTTTTTAAAATACCTAGTCACAGTAAGAGAAAAGAAAGGAGGGTACGGAAGGTCAATCACTGCAATATCCTTGTGACATTCACAGTCAAGGTCTGATGCTTATGTATGCCCTGCATGGCTATATTAAAACTAAAACTTTCACTATTTGTCCTTTGAAAACTCAGAACTTCTCTTCATAATTTAATAATAACACACAAAGTCCGAATCTAACAGTTATATAATATCTTCATAACAATGTTTTAAAATATCTCTCTCAACCACGAGAGGTGTCATCAAGATAGCAATAGTCTTTACATTTCAGTGATACCCTACCTTATGGTGATCAGCCAGCTATTGCACAAGTCAAGTCCAGTCGCACACATAGAAAGACATACAATTAGAATTGAGGAAAGGCTCAACCTATTCAATACTAAGTATGTCGTATAAGATGTTTACAACATGTTATTTATTGTTTCTAGTACCGGTTCCGAAGCATAGTGGCGCCATCTTCAGGTAGAAGTTACAAAGTGGGCAGGGTATATAACATAAAACTGTGTACATAATACATGCAGTGCCAAGTACAAATGGTTAACAATTTTTTACATATAGAGCTAAATGAACAATGGGTAAAATAGGATGGAGTAATGTAACGCATAACAGGCATTATAGTCTAATATGGTACATTGGTGTTAAACAATAAAATTGGTCTGATGAATGAGAGTAAACATCTAGGTATATGTAATAAAACAAAACGATGAGATAAAATTGATGTCCAATCTTCTGTTAATAACAATGGAGATATATAAGTCAAGGTCCAGTGTTGTGTGTGTGGTTGGCAAGGCCATCAAATATTTGTTTATGCCCGGTTCGCCTAAAGTTGTATTGTTGAATAAGGTTGAATTTTAAATTAAAGTTATCTCAGCTCAACATAGGTAGTGAAGCCTAAAAAGAAGGAAAAAAAAGCTAAGTTAATAAAGTGGAGTGCTTGAGATAGGGTAAAGTGAATTCGTGGCCGTATGTGGTGGAATGTGGGACTCGCCTTGCTCAGCGTACTTGTTGTGTGTTGTGAGAAGAGGTGTGGACTGAATGTTAATGGGTATGAGTGAGTTGGGTGTGTGGTAGAGGGGAGATGGAAGGGGCAGGAAGAGGAGAGGGGGGGGAGGGGAAGGGATGGGAAGGCGGAGTTTAAGGCAGGTCAGGGGGATGAAGTGGTGGTGGTGGTGTGCGACGTAGGAGAGTGTTGTGCAGAGCGTAAAAGATCGATTTCTTCTTCGTGGATTTGATGCCTCTGAAGACTTTGATTAGGAAGTCGAAAAAAATATTAGGTTTTTCTGATATTTCATTGAGGTTTAGATTGGAATTGAAAAATTGGTCTAAATGAGTAAAAAAAAATTCCGTAACGTCGAGCAAAGGGCCTTTGTTTATGTCCTTGAGAATTTCTAGGTCTTGTTCTATGGTACTGAAATTATGTTTTGAATCATGGATGTGTTGGCCTATTGCCGAAAACCTATTATACTTAATGGCATTGACGTGTTCTAGGTATCTAACTTTGAAACTTCTTCCGGTCTGTCCGATGTATGAGGAAAAGCAGTTATTGCATTTGAAACGATAAACACCTGACTTTGCAAAAATATCACATTTGTTTATTGATTTGGAATTGTGTACTATTTCTATATTTCTATTGTTGGTTCTGTATGAAATTTTGATATTAAGTTTCTTAAAGATGTTAGTTACACTGTATATATTTTCATTGAAGGTGAAGGTGACATATAGTTTGGGATTCGGTCTTTCTTTGGTTAATGTTGACTTTGGTCTATGTTTACATTTGTTGATAATGCATTCTATGAATGAGGAATTATATCCGTTGTATTTAGCTATGGCACGTATAGTATTCAGTTCTTTCTTTAGATTCTCCTTAGATAACAGTATTTTTTTTTTGCTAGGGGCTTTATGTCGCACCGACACCTATAGGTCTTATGGCGACAATGGGATAGGAAAGACCTAGGAGTTGGAAGGAAGCGGCCATGGCCTTAATTAAGGTACAGCCCCAGCATTTGCCTGGTGTGAAAATGGGAAACCATGGAAAACCATCTTCAGGGCTGCCGATAGTGGGAATCGAACCTACTATCTCCCGGATGCAAGCTCACAGCCGCGCGCCTCTACGCTCATGGCCAACTCGCCCGGTAACAGTATTTTTAGTGCTAGGTCTACCATACTTAGTATTGAATAGGTTGAACCTTTCCTCAGTTCTAATTGTGAATCTCAGTTCAATACGGGAAAATGAAGTTCTTAACTTATAATCACATAGAAAGACACACATTGAGGAAATGAATTTGTCTTTGTAGCTCACTGGATAGTCGTTGATTGGGCACAGGAAGGGGTATCAACTCCGAAAATGAAATTTGTTACCATGTTTTGATAGGTTGCAGAGGTGTAAGAAGGTGCGGGCGTAAATGAGTGGACACAGAAAAGATCGAAGCATAATTTAAAAACACTAAAATTGGAAATTTTATTTCATTCCCTTTTTTTTAAACTGTAAACTTTGGTAAACAACAGCAACAAATCAGGAGCTCATTGGCTCAAATAACAGGAAAGATAAAAGTTCAGGTATACAATGATTTGTAGAAAGAGCTTGTAGCTCCAAAGTTTTCTAATCTGAATTTTACATCAGATCATTACAAACAGTTTTAGTGTCTTATCCGCTCGACAGACTGATTTACCGTTAACTATGAATAGTTAAAATTTAACAGAGGCCATAAGTGCCCATTCTATATGGCATTAGTGATCAAAAGAAAAGGTTCAAGATATCAAAGTTTTACAAAATCGTAATCACCCAAAAACCAAGGTGAATGGGATGATGATGTTGAACTTTACATTAAGAAAGCATTTTGAAACCTTCCCCTCAAGTCAGCTTTCTGAAACTATCACATGATTAAAAGAGGTCTGCCATTACCTTGAGCTGGTGGGCCTTCCAATGACGGGCAATGCTTTCCCCCTGCCTCCACTACGTACGCACTCTAAGCCTCTTGACTGGAGCGATGGAAAAGGCAATATGGCCCAGAAGCTACCAGCTTTTATAGCAGAGGGGAAGGTTCCAGAACACTCTAGGCCGAAGGCCTGTACACACCCTCAATTTCGATTGGCTAATTTAATTAATATCCAAAATTTATGATTGGCTAATAATTTCATGAAGAAGGAAGAGATAGAATGGGTGGTTATCTTAGAACACAAAAAACAATCTTATAAACGCTTCAGTTTAGGAAACTTGTAACTACTAAAATTGTCTTGAAAATTAATTGTCCATCCACCCACCAGAGGGGGCACATAAGTCGACAGTAGAGACATCTGAAGATAAAGTTCGAAACTTCTTCTGATATATAGTTCAAGGTTCACATTACAGATGGCCTTTTAAAAGGCGCTCAGTTTAAATGTACGGAGTATGTATACCTCCGGTACAAAATTCATCATGGTTAAATTATGCTCGAGAGGAAGTACTAGTGTTATGCAGTCTAGGTGTACAAGGAGCAGGCGAATTACAAGGGAGGTCATATCTCATGTCACAGATATATTCTTTGTGTGGTGGAGATGTGAATAAAGCAGTGGCTTTCCACCCAGATAGTTGAGGTGTGTATCCTGGAATATTTTAAGGTGAAAGTTTCATCTGAAATATCACATGGTATCATGAAGGGCACTTGACCAAAAGCCAAAATAAGCCGGGGTGGCTCCAGTAACCTAAGAAATAATTACAATAAGTTGGAAAAGTGTTATTCTTAATAAGAGATCATTAAAGCAAAATATATGTCTTAGTCCAAAAGAGTAGGTCTGATGAATGCATGTATAGAAAATGCATGCGTGTGTGTGTCTATTGAAAGTAGATGCAATTATCAATTTACACTTGTATTCTGTTGTGGATTTTGTTGTGTATGTAAATTTTTTCTTGTTTCAGTTCAAGAAACACGTGATGGAAATGTTCGTGTCATTGAAGGTATTAACCTTCCTTCACCTCGTGAACCTTACATGCTGAAAACAGCTGCTGAGAATGGCTCATGTCCTGTGTGCAGAACTGGTTTAGATATAAAACATACAGTAAGTTGAATGGATCAAGGAAAATGAGTCTTTTCTTTATAACTCTATTTGCGTATTGTTAGTCATTTTGTTTTGCATTTATAGTTACAGGGAAACTCCAAAAAGTTCTTCTATTACATTGATTTCTCAACAAATAAGCAAGGGAACAGGAAGGATTGCAACAACTATCAAGGTATCTCATTGATTAGTATACCAGGCAAAGTATTCACTGGCATCTTGGAAGGGAGGGTGCGATCAGTGGTTGAGAGGAAGTTGGATGAAAACCAGTGTGGTTTCAGACCACAGAGAGGCTGTCAGGATTAGATTTTCAGTATGCGCCAGGTAATTGAAAAATGCTACGAGAAGAATAGGCAGTTGTGTTTATGTTTTGTAGATCTAGAGAAAGCATATGACAGGGTACCGAGGGAAAAGGTATTCGCCATACTTGGGGACTATGGAATTAAAGGTAGATTATTAAAATCAATCAAAGGCATTTATGTTGACAATTGGGCTTCAGTGAGAATTGATGGTAGAATGAGTTCTTGGTTCAGGGTACTTACAGGGGTTAGAAAAGGCTGTAATCTTTCAGCTTTGCTGTTCGTAGTTTACATGGATCATCTGCTGAAAGGAATAAAATGGCAGGGAGTGATTCAGTTAGGTGGAAATGTAGTAAGCAGTCTGGCCTATGCTGACAACTTGGTCTTAATGGCAGATTGTGCCGAAAGCCTGCAGTCTAATATCTTGGAACTTGAAAATAGGTGCAATGAGTATGGTATGAAAATCAGCCTCTCGAAGACTAAATTGATGTCATTAGGTAAGAAATTCAACAGAATTGAATGTCAGATTGGTGATACAAAGCTAGAACAGGTCGATAATTTCAAGTATTTAGGTTGTATGTTCTCCCAGGATGGTAATATAGTAAGTGAGATTGAATCAAGGTGTCGTAAAGCTAATGCAGTGAGCTCGCAGTTGCGATCAACAGTATTCTGTAGGAAGGAAGTCAGCTCCCAAACGAAACTATCGCCGGACTGAGTGGCTCAGATGGATAAGGTGCTGGCCTTCTGACCCCAACTTGGCAGGTTCGATCCTGGCTCAGTCCGGTGGTATTGGAAGGTGCTCAAATACGTCAGCCTCATGTCGGTAGATTTACTGGCACGTAAAAGAACTCCTGTGGGACTAAATTCCGGCACCTCAGCATCTCCGAAAACCGTAAAAGAGTAGTTAGTGGGACGTAAAACAAATAACATTATTATTATTATTTAACGAAACTATCTTTACATTGGTCTGTTTTCAGACCAACTTTGCTTTACAGGAGCGAAAGCTGGGTGGACTCAGGATATCTTATTCATAAGTCAGAAGTAACAGACATGAAAGTAGCGAGAATGATTGCTGGTACAAACAGGTGGGAACAATGGCAGGAGGGTACTCGGAATGAGGTTATAAAGGCTAATTTAGGAATGAACTCGATGGATGAAGCTGTACGCATAAAGTCTCTAAATGGTAAAGGAAGACTTACAGATAAAAATATCGATGAACTTCGGCATTATTATGGAATGACAATAAGAAACAACATGATTGAAAAGAGGAGTGTGTTATTAAACTAATGATTCTGCTGATCAACATTTTACCTGCAAAACGCTGTGTTAGAGCTGTTTTCACTGTACGCCTTAACCTACATCGTAGTAAGAGGTACCGCCCGATAGTCCGTCATTTTCGGTAATCCGGCACCGGGCCGGTCCCGATCGTCCCGGACTATCGGACTTCTACTGTATTCCTGAAAGTAACGAAAGTGACAGCAAAGTACGAGGTGCCTCGGAAGTAATTGAAAATTCCGATAACCGGAGTGATGTTCAAGTTGGTGCAGGTTATATTATTATTGGCAGTACGCCAATATTTGAGGAAACCAGTAATGGGATAAGTGTGAACTGTTGATATTTGTGTAGATTGTTATAAATACTTTGATCACAAACTCACAAAAAAAAAAAGGAAAATGCCCTAAGAAAACTAAGATAAACTGTAGGTTTGAAGTTTGTTAAAATAACTCAATATCCGTTTCAAGAAAAAAATTGCCTTTTACTTAGCTTTTGAAATGAAAAGTGAAGAATTGTCAGGGAAAACGTAAGAACATGCCTGTGTGTTGCAGAATATTATATTTCAGCAATAAATTATCCATCAGAAATTCTTTTCTTAGAGCAAATTATTTCAACAATTCTCTTTGTTCAAAACAGTTATAATTGTGCTTTTTGATAGTTTAGAAATCGTGGAAATTTTTAACCCATTCACATACCATTTAATTCAACTTATTTATGCCTTGGTGTACCATTTATTTTCCTTACTTCACATGATATTATCACTGACACTGGAAAAGCATATTTACAGAAACCTAATGGGAGGAAATATTCAAACAATTGTCAGTTGCACTTTGTAAAGTCTTTATGTGTGTGGTAGATCATAAAACATTCATCTACGTGGAGCGCCACCTTGCACCGGTGGCATTCAAATGAAGATTCCTTCCTCAGACCCCGTGTCACACAGACTTTGCATCTCTGTGACGGGATAACCTTCTTCGTTGTTGGGGGTATTTTGGTTGGAAAGTGTCCCCAGTGCCTTCCCTGAAGTCTCAATGGTGTATTCCCAGGGCTTGGGCGCCCTCGTTTTGGATAGTCAGGCAAGGTCACACTTGCCAACAGCTGTTTGGCCAAATTGATCCGGAAGCTGGTAAAGCCTACTCGCTTCTTGTCAGGGTTGAGGAGGCGATGAATGATGCTGGAATTAAGAAGTGTCATGTCTAGTATGTAGAAGTATATTTTTTTGTATCCTTTTACATACTTCCTCATCAAGGGGAATGATGCGAGTCTCTGGTCATGAGAATCAACACCACCCATTCCGCAGTTGTAGTCAACAACAAGAGTGGGTCTGAACTTCTTCTTGCCATCATACTTCACCACTTCAAGGTAATCTGGCCTGCTATGTTGCGTAGAAAGCATGTGCACCACTTTCTTGTCCATCCATTTCACAGCCAAAACCCCATTACTGGAAACGAAGGTGAGTTCCCCCTTTTTCAGCTTTGTGCTGCTAAGTTCCTTGGACATGAACTTCCTATTTGGCCTCACTGTACCAACAGCATAAGTCTTATTATCCAGAAGATTTCTGAATAATGTTGGTGAACTGTACCAGTTGTCCATGTACAGCGTTCTCCAACAACCCAAAAGCTCTCCGCACATTTCCATAACTACTTTTTCACTTGAAAGTAATCCCACTGTAGTTACTTCACTGCCATTCTCCTTCCCAGTATAAATTCTGAAGTTCCAACAGTACCCATTATCAGATGCACACACCTTGTATATTTTTATGCCAAACCTGGCTCTCTTTGATGGGTTATATTGTACATATGAAAGCCTACCTTTGAACTTCATCAGACTTTCATCTATAGACACTTTTTCTCCAAGCATATAGACCTTTTGAAATCTATCTAAAAGTAAATCAAGCACAGGCCTTACTTTCTTAAGTTTATCACCAGCAGTTTCAGGGGCATCACTGGAAAAGTGGAGGAATTTATTTATAGATTTGAACCTCTTGAAAGGCATGGTTTCTCCAAAAATTGGAGTCTCCATAACCCTGCGCTTAGACCAATTGTCTTGGAGTGAGGGCTTCTTATTTTGTGATGATAAGATGCACAGAGCAAAATGTGCCTTCATTTCATCCACAGATACAGGAAACCAGTGTTCCTTTTCATATGATATTACCCTATTTGTATCCTCGGCAGCAGATACAAGACATTTACTTGCATAAGCATTTGTATCTTTTGTTAGATGTTCCCAAAAGTCTGCTGTTAGAAATTCGTTCACAACTTGCAGTTCATTAGGGCGTTGTCCTAGGCGCCTTTGAACAACACTGTTTATTTCACCAGTTGCGATGCATGAATGATACTCTGGAGTATTACTTACGTGCTCCCAGTTCCATTCCGTATCGAGTGAAAGATGATTAGAAGCCGTTGGTGTAGCATCAGATGTAGGCCTAAAATTCAGTGTTACATTTGACGACAAAACAGCACTTTGTTCACACCTACCAGCACTCACGTCGCTGTCACACGAACTACTTTCACTACATTCACTTCCACTAAATTCTTCATCGCTTATTTCAATATCAATGTCACTATCTTCTAAAAATTCCCTTATAATCTCTTCGTCACTCAACTTCGAGGCAGCCATGATTTCGCTTACGATGAGGTTGCTAAGCTACAGGTTATTCTTTCCACGGAATAACTGTACAGACGAATTTATCGAATACATCGATGGAATAAAACAGTGCTTCCTTCTGTCAATAGTTTACCTTACTAATATCAAATCCTTTCATAAAGGAAACCGGCTTGGAGCGGGTCCGGAAATTAACACTACGCGCGGACGGAGAGATCCGTCTTTGTACCGGAGTGCGATCGAGAGCCTGGACGGATAGATCCGTCAAAGTACGTCAAGTGGTAAAAATTATTTCTGACATCTTCATGTAGACGAATCTTTCAGCTTTCTATTTGTGTATAATATTGATTTATTGGGATTAATATGAGTTTACAGGCATGGTTTTATTTTCAAAGTGTGTATTGAAAAAAATAACTGCAGCATTTCTAGGGTTAAGGAGGTCCTTAACGATGAAGAAAAATATTAAAATAAAATAATTAAAATTAGAAATCTTAAAAAAAAAAAAGCAAATAAATTTGTGCAGTGATAAGCAACAAGATTGGAAGGAAGAAAAATTAAACATAGGCCTACATACCATTTAATTACGAATTCTTAGGAATTAACAGTGGGTATATACACTGACTGACAGAGCAAATGCAACACCAAGAAGGAGTGGTTCGAAAGGGATGAAAGTTGGGGAAAAAACAGAGACGGCACGGACGAATATTTGATGTTTATTTCAAACCGATATGCAGGTTACACAATGCGCACGGCATCGACTCAGTAGGATGTAGGACCACCGCGAGCGGCGATGCACGCAGAAACACGTCGAGGTACAGAGTCAATAAGAGTGCGGATGGTGTCCTGAGGGATGGTTCTCCATTCTCTGTCAACCATTTGCCACAGTTGGTCGTCCGTACGAGGCTGGGGCAGAGTTTGCAAACGGCGTCCAATGAGATCCCACACGTGTTCGATTGGTGAGAGATCCGGAGAGTACGCTGGCCACAGAAGCATCTGTGCGAGCAGTGTGTGGGCGGGCATTATCCTGCTGAAACAGAGCATTGGGCAGCCCCTGAAGGTACGGGCGTGCCACCGGCCGCAGCACATGCTGCACGTAGCGGTGGGCATTTAAAGTGCCTTGAATACGCACTAGAGGTGACGTGGAATCATACGCAATAGCGCCCCAAACTATGATGCCGCGTTGTCTAGCGGTAGGGCGCTCCACAGTTACTGCCGGATTTGACCTTTCTCCACGCTGACGCCACACTCGTCTGCGGTGACTATCACTGACAGAACAGAAGCGTGACTCATCGGAGAACACGACGTTCCGCCATTCCCTCATCCAAGTCGCTCTAGCCCGGCACCATGCCAGGCGTGCACGTCTATCCTGTGGAGTCAATGGTAGTCTTCTGAGCGGACGCCGGGAGTGCAGGCCTCCTTCAACCAATCGACGGGAAATTGTTCTGGTTGACATTGGAACAGCCAGGGTGTCTTGCACATGCTGAAGAATGGCGGTTGACATGGCGTGCGGGGCTGCCACCGCTTGGCGGCGGATGCGCCGATCCTCGCGTGCTGACGTCACTCGGGCTGCGCCTGGACCCCTCGCACGTGCCACATGTCCCTGCGCCAACCATCTTCGCCACAGGCGCTGCACCGTGGACACATCCCTATGGGTATCGGCTGCGATTTGACGAAGCGACCAACCTGCCCTTCTCAGCCCGATCACCATACCCCTCGTAAAGTCGTCTGTCTGCTGGAAATGCCTCCGTTGACGGTGGCCTGGCATTCTTAGCTATACACGTGTCCTGTGGCACACGACAACACGTTCTACAATGACTGTCGGCTGAGAAATCACGGTACGAAGTGGGCCATTTGCCAGCGCCGTGTCCCATTTATCGTTCGCTACGTGCGCAGCACAGCGGCGCATTTCACATCATGAGCATACCTCAGTGACGTCAGTCTACCCTGCAATTGGCATAAAAGTTCTGACCACTCCTTCTTGGTGTTGCATTTGCTCTGTCAGTCAGTGTATATAAATACACAAGAGTCGCAACACGTCAATTGAGGAAAAGACTCATCAACCAACAGATCCCGGTTGGATAGCGGATATATATTATATGCTTCCATTTGATGGCACTCACTAATATCAACAGTACAAAATAACAACTAAGCCTCCAAAAACCAATTACAACCAACATCAAGTTTTATGAGGAAGTCAACCCAAAGAAGATATTTTAAGAGACATTAATAATACATAAGAGGTTCATTTGTCAACATTTTATAAGAGTAATTTTAGGAAATTTGTATATTATTTTATCATCCGTTTTAATTTAAATATCCACTGAACATAACTTCAAACATGTATGGATAAAATATATTGTATTGACCAGGAGGATTTAGTAAACATTTATTTTGTGAAAGAAAAAAATAATAAGGTGAGTCGTAAGTACTTAAAGAGCAATTTCTTTTTTGTAAACGCAGGTTACGTGAACCAATAATATTGCTCAAATTTCATTATTATAAATCTTAACTTGGCCGATAGATGGTACAACTTAGCAGTGGACTATTAGCAACTCTTAAAGCGACCAATAGATGCCTTGGAGTGTCTTCATTGTTTGTTTGCTTCGGTATACAGCCAATTGCGCCAGCACATTTAAGTGTGTCACGTGATGCTAACAAGTCAGTCATTTTATATTAATACAGAGACTCGATTTTTGCTCTTCCACAAACTCAAACTGCAGGAATCCAGAAGCAAACATTAAGAAAGTTTAAGTATAATAGTACTTGCAGGCGATAATATAGATGAAGGCAGGTTCATTGAACTGTGCGTTTTATTCTAACAGTAATTTTTCCAGAAACCTCAACCGCCAGGAGGAAAACTGTTGAACAAGTGCAAAAACGTTGTAAATATGACTATAAATACCTGGAACTGGGATTTACTGTGTTGAATGTTGGATATGATGAGAAGTCCCAGTATGTGTTGTGTGGTGATGTTTTATCAGACGAGTGTATGAAACCATAGAAATGTAAACGGCATCTCCAAACCATGTATGGCATTGCAGCTGACAAGCCAATCAACTACATTCGCAGTAAACTCGCTGAACTTCATGAAATGAAAATATTCACAAATAGTGGTACAGGAGGCAAGAAAAATGTAGTTTTAGCATCATATCAAGTGTTTCTATTAACTGCAAAGCATGGCCAAGCATGTACCGTATGAGAGAAGCTAGTACTACCTGCAGCAAAACGTATGGTAAATACTGTACTTCGTGAAAAGTATTCAAAACAGTTGGGTGCTATATCATTGTCCGATAACACCGTCAAGCGAAGAATAGGAGAAAGGCAGCAAATGAGCGAGATACATTATTGGAACGAGTGAAAACTGGTGAATGCTACGCATTGCAGCTCGACTCAAGCACTGGTATTTGTAACAATGCAAACTTATTCACTTTCATTCAATATTAATTTGAAAACATGATTCATGAGGATTTGCTGTCTTGTTCAATCTGCCCCACAAACGTGAATGCTGAATGTATCTTTGAGGTCCTCAGCACATTTATGACTGAAAATGGACTTAACTGCGAGCAATGCATTGGATTAACTACAGTCTGTGCTAGGGCCTTATCTGGAAAATGTAAGGCGTATTTGTACATGTAGACTGTCACCCCTCATGTAACGTGGACTGATTGTTGCATCCACCATGAAGCACTAGTAACTCGCAATATGTCCGCAGAATTGGATGATGTGCTGAAAGAAGCTGTGAAAGTTATTTCATCAAAGTCAGGCCTCTAAATTCCAAGTTCCAGCTGCTATGCAAAGAGATATGGAGTGACCATGAACATTTTCTATTACATACAGAGGTTTGGTGATTGTAGAGAGGCAAAATTTTGACCTCCTTGTTTGAATTGGGTGATGAAGTTGGGATATTTCTTCTGTATGGGATATGCAACTTCAAAGATTTCTTCAATGATTTCTCATGGCTTGCGAGACTGCTTATTTAGCTGATATATTGTCACTTGAATGAATTGAATTCAAATGTCCTGCTGAGTAGCTCAGACAGTAGAGAACAGGCCTTTTGAACCCAACTTGGTAGGTTCGATCCTGGCTCAGTCCGGTGGTATTTGAAAGTATTCAAATATGTCAGCTTCGTGTCGGTAGATTTCCTGTCATGTTAAGGAACTCCTGCGGGGCAATATTCTGGTACCTTGGTGTCTCTGAAAACCATGAAAGTAGTCAGTGGGGTGTAAAATCAATAACATTTTTCCAATGATGTTTGCATTCAAGCCTGCAGGGAATGCAAGTCACACTCCACACAGTCCAAAACGAAATACTGTAGATGGAATAATAAAGAAAATGAGTATATGAGCATGCCGAATCAACAAAAGTACATTTGATTCTTTCCCAACACTTCACGATTTCCTGTCTGCAAATGGAGAAATACTACCAGTGAGTGTAAGTGATGTAAAAATGAAACACCTGGAATTGCTAAGATCTACATGCTCAGACAGTATTTTCCGTCTCTAGTTGAGAAAATCTCGTGGATCAGAAATCCATTATTGGAAACTGAACATCAACTGCCCACCCCTGAGGAAGATCAACTAGGCTGAAATATCTTGTGACTTTTCTTTGAAGACCCTTCAACTCTGTGTCCCTGATGTATGCCTGGATCCATGCATGTCCCTTATAGCGTGCAATTTCTACAAAGGCAATACTGCGTTTAATGCCTTTCACAAACATACCTGTGTGAGGGTACCTTTTCTGCTTTCACACAAATGAAAACAAAATGCCGAAACAGCACTTCGAGTAACTACAGTATTACCCCGCATTTATGTTTTCCCGTCTTTCACAACATTTGCAACATTTTATTCTTCCCGCCATTTACGCCACGACAGGCCGTTCGAGAGGAAAAATTTGAGGTAAAATGACATCGCAACTAACCTAAAACACTTTGAGTAACCATGGCGCGACGACCAAATCAAACAACCTTGGTCTGTAATAACTCTTAGAACTCTCAGTATTGAACTTCCACGTAACCAACGCAGTGCATTCTTTGATGTCAGGTGTTTTCCACAACCTCCTAAACCTTATTTTCAAATCCGACAACAATAAAGTGCCTATTAATCTTTCAAGAAGAAGAAATCCAACAAGTTGAATTAACAAAACCGCAAAGGAGAAAAAGAATAAGAATAAGGAGATATCAGATGTTTGCTCTATTGCTAAGTACAGTATAAGCCACAAGAAGGAGACGTTAAGTGATTCAGTGTTTGTCTCGCCCGAGTTTGTTATTTTACGGTTATTGTTTTACCATCACTCTCTGCTATGACTGCGCTAATACGCCTTCTCATTCACCTGGTAACACATGTAAACAGGCGAACAGGGCTCAGTTACCAGTTCAGACGCTTGAAGTGCTGAGAAGCTGGCATTAGTCTGCTTGAAGAGATACACTCAGTGATCATTGCTAAGAGTGCTGGTATATTTTGAGCCTCTGTTTACCTTATTTGGCGTTTCTTTGGTCGTGAACCGTTTTAATGTGTATGTACATCATATTGTTTACTGCTGTGTACCCTAATGTAAGATGGAAAGCAGATCGGAAAGTGCGATTTCGTTTCATGAATTTCCTTTCAAAAATGGCTAAATGTTATTTCAAGAAAGAATTTTTCTCTTAATTTCAATTCGAGATCATCGAAGCGATATGTTTGCCACACCGAATAAATCCACACTTTCACCCTACATAGGAAATATATACTGTGAGACTGGAATAACACTCTTAGTAAAGGAGCGCCTCTTTGCAGAAACTCAGCTTCTAAATGAAGCAGAGAGATTGTCTTTGTTGGTAGTCCATCGAACAACAGATGTTGTATGACAGGAAACCCGACACCTTATTTGGTTAGAAAGACTCTTCATTCCATGCTGAGCAAATAAAAACTACTCAAGATGACTGTCGTGCAAGTGAAAGTAGAAATCGAATTACCCTGGTCAATAACTTTCTCTGTTTTATAATTTCTGCTGTGACTACAAAATAAAGGTTGCCAGCAGCATTTTTCTTCTTTAAGAGGCATTTAGGTACAGAGCTACATACTTTAACGCTCACAACAATAAAGGAAGTCGAAGCTTGCGGTGTTTTCGTATTGCGCATTCTGAGTGACAATCATAAGACTAATGTTAGCATGATAAAAAGAATGTCTTCTTCAAAGGACATTTAACCGAAGATCTGTCATCCTGTTGATAGTGACATGCCTTTTCTTGCTTTCGACCAATCGTACATTCTGAAAAAGTAAGAAATTCTTTACTCAAAAAATCTATGTTTGATGGATCCTAGGATATCAATGGTGATTTTATCAAGAAACTCTATCAGATGCAATCAGATGAAACTGAAACCGGTTCATTTTTCATACACGCAAAAACGTCGAGCCGTCTAAGAAAATTAATGTGCGGCGCTCGAAAGATATTTTCACGACTGAAGTAAGAACAGCCCTAGAATATTTAAAAGACCATTCGTATACAGATATGCACGATTTTTTTAATGCTGGTACCACTGTCAAATACATGTTATCAATAAAAAAATTATTCGACATACATGTCAGTAGAAATGTAGCAACATTGCAGCTGGACAACATGGTTGATTATTTTGACAAGACCAAGGTGTTCAACAGTGCTAATGGACTTGATTTGTACAAGAGATTAAAAACAGCAGGCTGCAGTACCAATCTGATTTGGCTTCGAGTCGCACGTTGGCCAGGTCGAAGAGGTGGACGCCGAAAAGAAGTCAATTTACCAGCCAACTGTAAACTACTATAAAGATAAATATCACCTAGACAATATTTCCGTCCATGGACTCATGATCGGAGCTCGAGGCACAATCCCTAAATTTATTGTACAGCTATGGGATTCTCTCGGTCTCAGCCGGACACGACTTCACGACATCGCTATCGCCGCAATATGAGGTTCAGTGACCATACCCCGTAACCATCTGTAAAATATCTGAAGAACCGTATTGCAAATTTATTCCTGAGGCTTGTGGTGATTTTTCTACCTGGCCCACTATCAAAGTCAACAGTAACTTAGAAGACAAAATACTGTGAAGTCGACATACTTTGTCCTTGTGGCAGCCTCCGCATGGGGGAAGTTGTAATAATAATAATAAAATGATAATTATTATTATTATTATTATTATTATTATTATTCATGATTTTGTATTGAAAGCACAACCATTTGTGCATAAAAATCCTGTTGCATCTATGAATGACTATTTAGGGCCAGTAATGTGTGATTTTCCTCACTTCAGTTGTCCTGAAATCGGACGTTCACAGTTATTGAGTGAAGTCATTTCCGAATGTGCTATTCCTGTATTCTTAAGTAACATAGCCACATAAATAACCGAAATATTTGAACGCAAGAACGCTAAACACTTAAACAGAAAAGTGTGTGAAATTACTTATTCTCTACAGTATTTACTAACTACCGTTAACATTCTTTTGTATGGTTTTTCCGCTGCAGAGGGATATGTTCTTCACTGAGTTTCTTTATTAAGGTGTAAGGTGTGATTCAAATATGTTTATCGAGTGATTGTTTATACATTTCAACAGAAATATACAAAACACATAACGTGTGCTGTAATGAACAATCGTGTTTCAATGCCAGCGAAGCAGCGCTCGGTGGTAAAAATGGGAACTAGGCCCATATCGCTCATATCACTGTATTGAGAAGGCGTATTAGCCCAGCGTTTGTTGTTGGAGTTGTTAAATTTATTGTCGCTGATTCGTCACATTTAATGTATTTCTGTTTTTTGTTACGTTGTTTGTTCTTGTTATGTGAGTCGAGCGGTCAGAGTGAATTGCCGCGATCTTCCTTTCCCGTCGTGTGTATTTGTTAATCCTTCTTTGTTATTGCTTTATTGTTTTCCTGCTAATAATGGAAAAAAAGAAGGAAAGAAAAACTTTCACTATGGATGAGAAAGTTTGAATATTAGAAAAGGTTGATTCGTACCGCGGAACACGTGTTTCATTGGCACGAGAAATGCAGCTTCCTGTATCCACGCTGAATACAATTGTGAAAAACAGAGGAAGCATTACATCAAGTGCTTCAGAATGCAGACGAAACTCCAAGGAATCATGGCTGAGAAATGACATAATGGATGCAGAAATTTTCTCACGGCACTGGAGTGTGTATCGTAGAGATAGGATAGGAATGGTGGGAGGGGGAGTGTTCATTCTGGTGAAAGAAGAATTTGTAAGCTACGAAAAAGTTAAAGATGAGACACATGAAATTCTAGGTGTAAGGCTCATTTTTAAAGATAATAGGCAACTTGATATATTTGGAGTGTACAGATCGGGAAAGGGTAGCACTGACGCGGATTCGGAATTATTTTATAGGATAGTCGGCTATGCGGGAAACGACATGGAAAGAAATGTGATTGTATTGGGAGATCTGAATTTGCCAGATGTCAATTGGGAAGGAAATGCGAACGACAGGAAGCATGACCAACAAATGGCAAATAATTTAATATGGCAAGGACAGCTGATTCAGAAAGTGATGGAAGCAACCAGAGGGAAAAATATCCTGGATGTGGTGCTGATAAAACCAGATGAGCTCTATAGGGAAATTGAAGTAATAGATGGTATTAGTGATCATGAAGCTGTTTTTGTGGTTGTTAAAAATAAATGTGATAGAAAGGAAGGTCTTAAAAGTAGGACTATTAGGCAATACCATATGGCTGATAAAGCATGCATGAGGCAGTTTCTAAAAAGTAACTATGATCTGTGGAAAACCGTAAATAAAAATGTAAACAGACTCTGGGATGGGTTTAAAGAAATTGTTGAGGAATGCGAAAACAGGTTTGTACCTTTAAGGGTGGTAAGGAATGGTAAAGACCCACCTTATTATAATAGAGAAATAAAGAGACTAAGAAGGAGGTGCAGACTGGAAAGAAATAGAGTTAGAAATGGCTGTGGAAGTAAGGAGAAATTGAAGGAACTTACTAGAAAATTGAATCTAGCAAAGAAGGCAGCTAAGGATAACATGATGGCAAGCATAATTGGCAGTCATACAAATTTTAGTTAAAAATGGAAGGGTATGTATAGGTATTTTAAGGCAGAAACAGTTTCCAAGAAGGACATTCCAGGAATAATTAATGAACAAGGGGAGTGTGTATGTAAGGATCTTCAAAAGGCAGAAGTATTCAGTCAGCAGTATGTAAAGATTGTTGGTTACAAGGATAATGTCAAGATAGAGGAGGAGACTAAGGCCAAAGAAGTAATAAAATTTACATATGATAACAATGATATTTACAATAAGTTACAAAAGTTGAAAACTAGAAAAGCGGCTGGAATTGATCAGATTTCTGGGGATATACCAAAGACAATGGGTTGGGATATAGTACTATATCTGAAGTACTTATTTGATTATTGTTTGGTCGGAGGAGCTTTACCAGATGAATGGAGAGTTGCTATAGTAGACCCTGTGTATGATGATGTTGCGGATGATGTTGATCGACATAAAGTTGAAAATTACCGGCCAGTAAGTTTGACATGCATTGTATGTAAGCTTTGGGAAGGCATTCTTTCTGATTATATTAGACATGTTTGTGAAATTAATAACCGGTTCGATAGAAGGCAATTCGGTTTTAGGAAAGGTTATTCCACTGAAGCTCAACTTGTAGGATTCCAGCAAGATATAGCAGATATCTTGGATTCTGGAGGTCAAATGGACTGTATCGCGATTGACCTGTCTAAAGCATTTGATAGGGTGGATCATGGGAGACTACTGGCAAAAATGAGTGCAATTGGACTAGATGAAAGAGTGACTGAATGGGTTGCTATATTTCTAGAAAATAGATCTCTCAGATAATTAGAGTAGGTGAAGCTTTATCTGACCCTGTAATAATTAAGAGGGGAATTCCTTAAGGCAGTATTATTGGACCTTTATGTTTTCTTATAAATATAAATGATATGAGTAAAGGAGTGGAATCGGAGGTAAGGCTTTTTGCGGATGATGTTATTCTCTATAGAGTAATAAATAAGTTACAAGATTGTGAGCAACTGCAGCGTGACCTCGAAAATGTTGTGAGATTGACAACAGGGTGTTGATAAACGGGGTTAAAAGTCAGGTTGTGAGTTTCACAAATAGGAAAAGTCCTCTCAGTTTTAATTACTGCGTTGATGGGGTGAAAGTTCCTTTTGGGGATCATTGTAAGTATCTAGGTGTTAATATAAGGAAAGATCTTCATTGGGGTAATCACATAAATGGGATTGTAAATAAAGGGTACAGATCTCTGCACATGGTTATGAGGGTGTTTAGGGGTTGTAGTAAGGATGTAAAGGAGAGGGCATATAAGTCTCTGGTGAGACCACAACTAGAGTATGGTTCCAGTGTATGGGACCCTCAGCAGGATTACCTGATTCAAGAACTGGAAAAAATCCAAAGAAAAGCAGCTCGATTTGTTCTGGGTGATTTCCGACAAAAGAGTAACATGGCGAAAATGTTGCAAAATTTGGGTTGGGAAGAATTGAGAGAAAGAAGAAGAGCTGCTCGACTAAGTGGTATGTGATTGAAATAATAACATTAAGTTATTTATTAGACCACCTAATCAATACAAAATCGTCTTGGATGATTTACATAGATTTGTTAGCTAATAGTGGTACATGTTTCGCCTTCCTTGAAGGCATCATCAGCCATAGTCTTAACCTTAAATTAAAAATAAGCGTCTAAACAACATGTAGTAATGAAATGAATTTTAAAATCTTGAAGAGATTTGAAGTAAAATAACATTAAAAATAACAATGATGGTTTGAAAATACAATGTGATGGAATATAATAGTGGAAGTATTGACAAAATTAACTTAGAAGGCTGCTAAAATAAGTACAATGGATAAAACAACAAATTGTTATACAACAAGTAGTAAGATTGCATAAAAGTAAAGTTGATAGTCTGGCGGTTATAATTAGACGATGGCGAAAAATCATATATATTCAAAGTAAAGAAGAGAGAATAAAAGTCAAAGTTAGTCGAGAGATCCGGAGTTAATCATGATCTTGAAGATAAAAGATGAAAGTCAGATGCATATGGTGAAGTTGTAGAACACGTTGAGGTTATGAAGTTGGTGAATAGAAGTTGAAGAACAGTTTCAAATAGGATCACTATGGACCATCTCAAAATTTGAAGTGATGTTCGCAGTTATAACACACGTAGCAAGAAGTCTACTGATGCAAATACTTCTAACTCATAATGTTACAAGCTATCTTTGTCACCGTCAAATGATTCCACTTTTATATGTTTTTTTCAACTAGAATATCTACAAACTCACAATTTACAACATTTGAACATCACTTCAAATTTTGAGATGGTCCATAGTGATCCTATTTGAAACTGTTCTTCAACTTCTATTCACCAACTTCATAACCTCAACGTGTTCTACAACTTCACCATATGCATCTGACTTTCATCTTTTATCTTCAAGATCATGATTAACTCCGGATCTCTCGACTAACTTTGACTTTTATTCTCTCTTCTTTACTTTGATTATATATGATTTTTCGCCATCGTCTAATTATAACCGCCAGACTATCAACTTTACTTTTATGCAATCTTACTACTTGTTGTATAACAATCTGTTGTTTTATCCATTGTACTTATTTTAGCAGCCTTCTAAGTTAATTTTGTCAATACTTCCACTATTATATCTCATCACATTGTATTTTCAAACCATCATTTTTATTTTTAATGTTATTTTACTTCAAATCTCTTCAAGATTTTAAAATTCATTTCATTACTACATGTTATTTAGACGCTTATTTTTAATTTAAGGTTAAGACTATGGCTGATGATGCCTTCAGGGAAGGCGAAACATGTACCACTATTAGCTAACAAATCTATGTAAATCATCGAAGACGATTTTGTATTGATTAGGTGATCAAATAAATAACTTAATGTTATTATTTCAATCAAATATCATCAATACGGACCAAAAATGATATTTATTACATGTAAGTGGTATGTTCCGAGCTGTCAGCGGAGAGATGGCGTGGAATGACATTAGTAGACGAATAAGTTTGAATGGCGTTTATAAAAGTAGGAAAGATCACAATATGAAGATCAAGTTCAAATTCAAGAGGACAAACTGGGGCAAATATTCATTTATAGGAAGGAGAGTTAGGGATTGGAATAACTTGCCAAGGGAGACGTTCAATAAATTTCCAATTTCTTTGAAATCATTTAGGAAAAGGCTAGGAAAGCAACAGATAGGGAATCTGCCACCTCGGCGACTGCCCTAAATGCAGATCAGTATTGATTGATTGAAAGTATGCGTCATACTGCAAATACGAGAAAATGGAAAATGCTCTTAAGGGAAAAGGCGCTTAAAGTGGCAAACATTCTTGGCATTGAAAATTTCAGCGCATCCAGTGGTTGTTTGTGGGGAATCTGATGCAGTTAGTGATGAAACTGTCAAAGAATGGATCGATAGAAGATTGCAGGAGCTGACCAAGTATTACTAACCCAGAAACATTTTTAACCTAGATGAAACTGGACTGTTTTTCAGTGTGTTTCCCAGCAAGACTTTGGCATTCAAAGGAGATAAATGACATGGTGGGAAACACAGCAAGATGAGGCACACAGTGATGTGGGAGCCAATGCTTATGGCTCTGAGAAGCTTCACCCCTATGTGATAGGGAAATCTAAAAAGCCTTGTTGCTTTAAGAATGTGCGATCATTACCTACTGCGTACGATGCCAACCATAAAGCTTGGATGACCTTAGATCTTTTCCAACAGCAGTTTATTGCTCTGGATTTAAAAATGGGTGCCCAAAATAGGAAGATCCTTCTTTTCATCGACCGTTAGCCTGCACATCCCGTGGATGTTAATTTGAGGAATGTCCAGTTAGAATTTCTGCCTGCTAACTGCACCAGCAAGCTACAACCTATAGATTTAGTGGTTATTCACTCCTTTAAGTCACTTTTAGGAAGAACCTGGTGCAGCGAATTTTATTCCTTATGGATGGTGGAAAGGATCCATCATCATTTAAAGTTTCAATCCTGGATGTGCTTCACTTCATTGCAAAGTCTTGGAAAGCCGTGAAGCAGACTACCATCTCACATTGTTTCTTGAAAGCAGGATTTTTCAAGAATCATCAGGTAGATGATTATGTGATTACTGCAGAGGAAAGAAGTGTGGAAGAGTTGGTTGCTGAGCAAACAGCAGCCGAGTCTCCCACCAGTGACAGTAACGAAGCAGAGGAAGTCAGTGAAGTGATGCCTACCAGTTCTGATGCAAGTGCAGCAGTGGATATTTTACGCAGGTATCTGTCATCTGTAGAGGGTGGTGAAAATAATTTTCATAACCTTTACGAGCTTGAAAAACAAATAGAGCTCATAAGAAATAAGAAGTGTAAACAGGGATCGATTCTGGACTAATTTGGTATGAAGCAGTGATTGTGTAGTTTTCCATCTATATATATAAAATAAGAGTTTTGTCTGTACATTGCTCAGAATTTGAAAAGAATGGTATTTTTGTATCGATCATGTCCACAGTAACAAGAAAATGCATTTTTTATTTTTCCGTAATTTCGGTCTGTCTGTCTGTCTGTATGTACACGCATCACGAGAAAACGGCTGAAGATAATTTAATGATTATCGGTATGTAATGTCGGGTGATGAACCACTACGAGCTCGGCTGTAAATTATTTTATTCCCGCTGAGTGAAGTGGTAGTTTAGGGGAAGGCCTGAAATGTAATTCTCAAATAAGTTATTTATGTTATTAGTGGTCGTATCGATAAATCTATATATATAAGAGTTTTGTCTGTTCATTACTCAGAATTGGAAAAGAATGGTATTTCTGTATCGGTCATGTCCACAGTAACAACGAAATGCATTTTTTACTTTTCCGTAATTTCTGTCTGTCTGTATGTATGTCTGTACACGCATCACAATAAAACGGCTGAAGAGAATTTAATGAAAATCGGTATGTAATGTTGGGTGTTGAACCATTGCAATCTAGGCTAGAAATTATTTTATTCACGCTGAGTGAAATGGTAGTTTAGGGGAAGGTCTGAAATGTAATTCTCAAATAAGTTATTTATGTTATTAGTGGTCGTATCGATACTACATAACTAACATAACTTTAGTTATGTCGTAAGTTAGTAGTAGTTATGTAAGACGTTATTAAATTTCCGGTCACTTACGTCTTATACATTGTTACGTACCACATATAATCGGAGATATTCATGAATTTGGATTTTTGTTACTAAGTCCAAATCAGCGCCAAGTCACAAGAAAATGGGTAAACAGAATTTAGTGAAAATCGGTATGTAAAGTCTGAGAATAAGGAACTACAGTCTACGATATAAATAATTTTGTAAGACACCCTAATATCACAGAGTCGAAAGAAAACTAATGTGAAGGCCTGCAATATAGAAAGCTCATAAACTTTATCAGCAATAACATTACATTGACCATTGTTTGTTGTGATGTGCTTTTTGTCTTCTGTTTCCTCTCATCCCCGATAGGTAGGATTACTGCAACGTACCGAGGTTTTTTAAAAATTTGCTTGACGTCGCACCGACACAGGTAGGTCATATGGCGACGATGGGATAGGAAATGAATAGTGGTGTGAAGGAAGCGGCCTTGGCTTTAAGGTACAGCCTGGTGTGACTGGTGTGAATATGGGAAACCACGGAATACCATCTCTTTTTTTTTTTTTTTTTGCTTAACGTTTCACCGACACAGATTTGTCTCATGGCGACGATGGGATAGGAAAGGTCTAGGAAGTGGAAGGAAGCGACCGTGGCTTTAATTAAGGTACAGTCCCGGCATTTGCCTGGTGTGAAAATGGGAAACCACGGAAAACCATCATCAGGGCTGCCGACAGTGGGGCTCGAACCCACTATCTCCCGAATACCGTCTTCAGGGTTGCCGGCAGTGGGGTTCGAATCCACTATCTCTCAGATGCAAGCTCACAGCTGCGCGCCCCTAACCACACGGCCAACTCGCCTGGTCGTACCGACTGTAACAGCCTGCCTGAATATTGGTGGGAAGTAGCTGGGGTGTAAGATAACTTTCTTCTTTAGCATGCCATTCCTCTGGTTCATACATTTTCTGATATATCTGGTACGTAACACACTGGTTCATCATAGTATTCAAGCTATACAATCCCTACTCTGAGCCACTGGTTGGAATGAGTAGTGTGCATATTTAACGGAATAATGACAAAGGAGTGTTCACGGCAGTCTGCGACCTGGTTATTGCAGCTCTAGAACTTTGGACTCTTAGATCGGCACCATAGTACTGTTCGTTGAAAGTGAGAAATTGTGCGTTTGGTTTTGTTTTTTTTCCATTTGATCGAGTATTTTATATGATAACATTCCTTTCAATCGCTACATTCCTACTGACGTTTTTGTAATGACCTATGTTGAATTCAGTTAGGTAAAACCACCAAGTCAGTCTTTCTGAGAATCCCGTAGCGAAGCACGGAATAAATTTGTGTTAATGTTTTAAATACAGATACAATAGTAGCAATTAATATGTTTCATTCAGAGAAAATATTGCATCTTAGATAATTCTGTAGCCATTCTAAGAAAGTAACTACTTACCATCATCATCATAATTTCTTAATTTCTTCGCTCCAGCAAGCCGGGTGCGGTTGTGTGCAAGCCTCGTCCAATTTGTTCTATCCATCCACAGATGCTGCTCACATATGCGACACCAGTTCACATCTCTAATTTCAAGGTCCTTCATTATCTGTTTTTCCCAAACATCACTAGGTCTTCCTCTTGGTTTCTTCCTAGGAACATTGTGGTCAAAGTATGTTCGAGGAGTCCTGTGACCATATCATTGCAGTCTCTGCACTTCCAGAGTCTCCAGCAAGCTTCTTTCCAATCCAAGCTGTTGTCGGATATCCTCATTCCTTATTTTATCCATTTTTGCTTTTTGTAGACAAGAATGGAGGAACTTCATTTCTGTTGCCTGAAGACAACTCTTTGTTGGTCCAGTAAGTGTTGCTGCTTCCAGGCCATACGTCAATATAGATACTAGATATATTTTATACAAGCTGATCTTGGAAACTAACAGAAATGTTTCATCCCAAAGTATTTGACGTACAGCGTGATAGAATTTGGAAGCTTTCTGTATTCTGTTACTAATCTTCTGATGTATGGTATTGTCTGATGACAGAAAACTACCTAAATACTGGAAGTTGTGTACAATATCCATCTCCTCATCTTCAATTCTTAGATGAACAGTTGGAGAGTTTCTACCCATCACCAAGCCAACTGTCTTCGTTTTGCTGATTTTGAGACCTAGGGTTGTAAAAGCTTCATGCCAGAGATCTAGTCTAGTTTGTACTTCCGCTTCTGTCTCACCCCATACCATTACATCATCATCCTTTCTCTTAACCGCTTTTAAAACTTCATCCATTATGATTATGAAGAGAGGTGGTGAAAGACAATTTCCTTGCTGGACTCCACTCTTCGTTTCAAACCAGCCTGACCTTCCATCCTGGACCTGGACACAACACTTGGTTTCATTTCATCATGTAATCATCGTACTCATGCTATGATGTCATCGGGCACTTTCTTATGTCTCTGACATTCCCATATATGCCTGCATGGTACATGGTCATATGTTTTCTCGATGTCCAGAAAAACAGTTATATTACTTTCTCATAGAGCATTCTGGTGGCAAAAATGAGGTCTATAGTTGATCTGTGAGGTCTAAATCCCTGTTGTTCCTCCTCAAGTGTAAGTTCAACACATTTTCTAATCCTGCTTTCAAGGATGGATTCGTTGATTTTGAGGCCATGTGACAGCAGAGTTATACCTCTGTAGTTGGTACATTTCTTTCTATCACCTTTTTTCAACAATGGGATGATGACTCCTTGCTTCCAGTCATTGGGTATTACATTCTCTTTCCAGATTCTATTTAGTACCCTGTACATCCACTGTTGTCCTACCTCTGTAATATTAAAATAATATATTATACAAATTTTTAACCACCTACCGGTAACCTTCTCCTGGGCAAAGGATGAGCAGAATTACAAAGGCAGTGTAGTTCAACAGTTAATACAGTACAGTAATTAACTTACATGGACCTTTATTTGAAGTAAGTACAGTAAATCGATTAAGATTGAAATACTCTATAAATTAATAATATGCATTTGTGTAACATTTACCTCCTTTTCCAGAGCATTTTTATATATACCTGTACAACTTCTTTCCCACGATTTACACTCCCCCTTCCTTTTACACCAGTATTCTTTGGTCCCTTGAAAATTGTAAAAGAGGGGTAATACTGTACGTTTAAACCAGACCTAAAACGCTTGGTCTCTGGAAAACAGCACCATCCGTCCCATTGAACCAACAAATTTACTAAGTGAATTTTCTCCAAGTAAGTTTCACGATCCAGACTGTTGTAATTATTAGCCAAGTGTCACTTTGTTGTATAATTATGTTTATGTGAATGAAGCTAAATTAAACTTCAAAGTTTAAAAAGACGTAAATATTAGGCTTATAAATTATATGAATAAAATTAAACATGGCGACGTTACTAAATTATGTCTTCTGTTTACTGAATTACGTGTTATGTTTTGTGACTAGAGGGTCCTTGGACATGGATACGATATGTTGAAGGGGCCTCAGGCACATAAGAGGGTGCATTATGAAGAAAAAGGACGGCCTTTAATGGCAAGCCTTTGGACGCCAAGAAATCTTGAACCCACGGAATGAACTTATTATGGAATCAAGTCCTGAAAATATCGCATGTCATCCATGCAGATTTGTTATGACAATAATCTACTGGGAAATATTTCATCACTGCTCCTTTAAAGAACGTGGATTTTTTACTTTACCAACAACAGCTAATTTTAATTTATGGTCGCCACTAGCGTTCGTACAAGACAAGATGGTAACGTGCTCTTTACTAGATTTGTGACCAGGAGCTAATTTCTCTTCAGCAGCTGCTAGTGTTTTACTGGGTAAGCACTTCCAATAAAGTCCAGTTTCATCAGCATTGTACACTTGACTTGGAACAAAATTGTATCTCTTAATTATAAGCTTAAACTCGTATCTAAAGTTTTCTGCTGCACTGCTGTCACCACTTAGTTTTTCTCCTTCGATGTTTGATTCTCGAATGCCATGTCTGTCCTTAAATCTCTGTAGCGAACCATTGGACACTGGTGAGGACCCTGAGAGCCCCATCTTTTTGTGAAAAATTTGTGCTTGCCTTGTTTTCATAGGACCACTAATAGGTACACCTTCGCATCTCTTTTGCTGAAATCACGTGAATAATGCAGCATCCAGTTTTTTAAAAGATGATGCTTTCATTGTCTTTCTTTTAGTGAGTCCATGCAAACTGTCAGAACTCGCCGCGAACTGCAACACTTTGACTTTATTCTTCATTAGGTCCCGCGTCCGACTCGTTGGCTGAATGGTCAGCATACTGGCCTTTGGTTCAGAGCGTCCCTGGATTGGTTATTGGGATTTAAAACCAATAACATAATAATAATAATAATAATAATAATAATAATAGTAATAACGGCCGTTATTCTTGGCTTTCTAGACCGGGCCCGCTATCTCACCGTCAGATAGCTCCTCAGTTCTAATCATGTAGGTTGAGTGGACCTCGAACCAGCCCTCAGGTCCAGGTAAAAATCCCTGACCTGGCCGGGAATCGAACCTGGGGCCTTGGGGTAAGAGGCAGGCACGCTACCCATACACCACGGGGGCCGGCTAGTCCATTGTCACCAAACACTATTTCATGACTCTGGTCAAGGAAAAGCTAGTGGAAGATTTTGGGCAAAGCATGTTGTTCCCAGAAGAGGGGTGGGGCGCAGGGGAGGGGCTTCTGGAACATTGTGGATCCTTCATATTGATTAGGGGATATGATGATGATGATTGTTGTTTAAAGGGGCCTAACATCAAAGGTCATCGGCCCCGTTTGATTAGGGGAGAGCAGGTCAGTACTTCCTCCCTTTTATAATCTAGCATACTGTGCCGTGGAGAAAGGTTGGGGAAGTAGGGGCTGGGAGATGTGAATGTTGTGGAAGCTTCCTTTATCTATTGGATACGGTGGGGGAGGGGAGGCAGGGGGAAGAAGGGCTATTAATCTTCTTCATTTATTAATGTATTTACGTATTACGGATAAGTGCAAGTTGATGATTGAATAAAGTGCTGAATTGAAATGAATTGTATCTATTAGATGTTACTTTTACGATAGATCATACTAAAAAAGCCGTTGAGCACTAATTTAAACAGTAAGTGTTGAGAAGATGTTATGTAAGTAGAGCGAAGTCCAGGGAATTCTTTAAATGTGTATGGTCATTTAGGTTGGTTTCGTTAGCATTTTTTGCGATGTAAATTTCAATTACTTCCATAATATTCAAAGATTTACTTTCATTTTCGATGTGTAAAATTTTTAGGTCTGTGTTTATGTCAGTGAAATGGTGGAACTGTTGCATATGTGCTCTCCAATGGCTGAATGCTGATTATATCTTCTCACTTTTTTGTGTTCTTTGTATCTTGTGTGGAAGTTACGTTTTGTTTGTCTTGTATATGTGGCATTGCAGTTAGGTTATTGGCACTTGAGTTCATTGACTCCTGACTTGGAGAGAGGTTCTTTTTTGTTTAGGTTGCAGTTGCTCACGTGTCTGTGCAGTATGTTGTTCATTCTAAAGGCTACTCTTAGACCTTGTTTCTTGAAAATATTGGCTTCACTGTATGTATTCTTATTAATGTAGTTGAGAACCACATATTTTTCCCTGTCATGTTTGGTGGTTTCCCGGTCATTTTTCTTATGTTTATTTGAAGGTTTATCTACTGTGCCCGGAGGGTGATTGTTCTCTTTCGCAATTTGTTTAATGATTTGTATCTCTTCACTGAAATCCGTTGTGCTTAATGGTATGGAAATAGCTCTCTACTGAGCTCGATAGCTGCAGTCGCTTAAGTGCGGCCATTGTCCAGTATTTGGGAGATAGTGGTTTTGAATCCCACTGTCGGCAGCCCTGGAGATGGTTTTCCGTGGTTTCCAATTTTCACACCTTACTTAGGGCCACGGTCGCTTCCTTCCCACTCCTAGCTCTTTCCTGTCCCATCGTCGCCATAAGACCTATCTGTGTCAGTGCGACGTGAAGCAAATTGTAAAAAAAAAAAAAAAAAAAAAAAAAAAAAGCTCTGTGTATCCTTGTATTCAGCCCTGCTATTTTGTGTGTGTATGGGTGGTTCGACTACTACATAGTGCGTGATGTCTGAGTGGGCTTTCTGTAAACTTTGTAAGACAGGTTTTCATTATTCCTACTGATTGTGATGTCTATAAGTTTATTTATGAAAAAATATAAACCTCTTGGGTCTGTGTTGCTTGCATGTAGTACTCTAATGTGAGGAACACCGTGGGTCTGTGTTGCATGTGACTAGTGTGGTTATGTGTGACATACCCTCGGTCTACATTACCTGTGATTAGTACCACCATGTGAGGAACAGCACTATTTTTTGTTACCTGTGATTAGTACTACTATAGGAGAAACACCATGGTTCTGCTTTACCAGTGATTAGTACTTTTATGAGGGGCTGCTGACCTGGTTTTGGACCCCTTTGGACAGTAAGTATAATCGCAGAAAATAAGGCATTGTGAATCAGATCCACTGATTGTTTTGGAGTCGTGGTCATTTCTTCATCATCATTCAAGTCAGTGGACACATTTTGAAGTTTTAATTATCGCTTCATTTCGTTGCTCGTTGTGTCATTAGGGGCTGATGACCTAGCTGTTAAACAACAATCATCATCATCATCATCAAAATACTTCACAGATTTTTCCAGCCTTCACTGTGTGTGACATATCATCAGTCAATAGTAGGAAACCCCTTCCCTTTTCTAAATTATTTGGCCACAAAATTTCTCAAATATTAATAAAAGTATTAGAATTCATTTACATTTCAATCATGATGTACTAGATTTTGTATGATCGTTTATTAAAATTAATGTGACTACTCACGCATTCCTTCATTGAAGATATTTGCAATTGAAGAATGGTTTGTCTTTTTGTAAAACTTGCAGCAAACAAGAGGAGCTTGACCAGTCCATTCTCACTTAACTTTGCAAGTACACTAGCAGAAAAAAATATTCAAACACCAAGAAGGGGTTGTGCTAGATTAACAAACATTAGTAAGCGTGTTTATACATCTGAAAGATGACTTTGATTGAAATTTCCCGCAAATCTCATTAGCGTGATGTTAGTAGCGGCCCCATTACACTACACATCAGGTTTGCTTTAAATAGGGCTGTACCGTGCGAGAGCGTTAGTTATCTGTGAGTGGGTCAAGAGTGCATTTACGGCGACAAAGTGGCTAGTATCAACAGCTCACTGCGGTTGAACAAGGCCGTATAATAGGGCTACGTGAAGGTGGATTTTCCTTCCGCTCTATTGCAGAACGACTTGGCACGAATGTCTCCACTGTGCATGCGTGCTGGTAGCAGTGGTCACGAGAAGATACACTCGCAAAAAGACCGGGCTCCGGACGTTCCCGTGGTACCACTGAGAGGGAGGACTACAGTATTCGGCGTATGGCTGTGGTGCAGATGACTGCATCTGCAGCAGCAATTCGAGCGGCAGTTGGCACCACAGTGACGCAACGAACTGTTCAAAATCGCTTACTTGAAAGACAGCTCCGAGCCAGACGCTCTGCGGCGTGCATTCCACTTGCCCCAGACCACCGCTGTGTGCGACTTCAGTGGTGACAAACAAGAGCTCATAGGAGGATGGAGTGGAGGTTTGTTGTGTTTACCAATTAAAGCCGGTTCTGCCTTGGCGCCAGTGATGGCCGTGTGTTGGTTAGGAGGCGGCCAGGTGAGTGCCTGCATTCCACCTGTCTGCAGCGTCGACACACTGGACTTACACCGGGAGTTCTGGTCTGCGAAGCAATTTCCTATGACAGCAGGAGCACTCTCGTGGTTATCCCACGCACTCTGATTGCAGATGTTTACGTCTCTCTGGTGATTCGACCTGTTGTGCTGCCATTTATGAACAGCATTCCCGGGGGTGTTTTCCAACAGGATAATGCATGCCCCCATGCCACTGCTGTAACCCCACGTGCTCTACAGAGTGTCGACATGTTGCCTTGGCCTGCTCGATCCCCCGTTCTCTCCCCAATCGAGCACATATGTGACATCATTGAATGACAACTCCAGCAACATCCACAACCGGCATTAACTGTCCCTGTATTGACCAACCAAGTGCAACAGGCATGGAACTCCATTCCACAAACTGATATCCGGCACCTGTACGACACAATGTATGCACGTTTGCATTCCTGCATTGAACAGTCAGGCGATTACACCAGTTATTAATGGACCAGCATGGCACATTTGCGAGGGCTTTGCTCGCGCAGATATTAACCTATTGTCTTGTACCTTTAACTCATTGCGGACCGTGGACGGCGTAAGACATTTAAGTTTGCTCCTATGCTGCGGGCCGTGGACGGCGTAAGATGTTGAATGTTCCGCGTGAAGCAATGCTGTTTATATTCGTCATCTATGCATTCTTATACCTTAGTCAGCATTACTGGTTTCAGCAGGAGGTTGGTTGATCTTTGTGAGATAACCCTCGCGTTGAGTGGGCTCATGTTTATCTTAGCTGTTTTAGCGGGAATATCTCAGCACTTCCTTGCGTGTCAAGACGGTACTTGAGATTCCAATGCAGTGCGTGTCGTTCTTACCGCATGTATGAACTTATTCCTTAAATAGACTCAGATAGTGAAAGTGAGAGTGACGAGGAAATTTCAATTCCCGAATCCGATAGGCCTATAGAGAAAAGTGAAGTGCCTGATACACATCCTAGTTATTGTCCACCCATTCCACCATTTAGAGAATTCAGGTATAAACTTTTCAAATAGAAAATAAGCAGGATATTTTCAGTTACGTGAGCATTTTCATGAATGACGAATTTTATCAGTATGTGTGTGAGCAGACCAATCTATACGTGAGTCAAGTGATAAGAGCGGTGCCCCGGCTTTCACAAAGAATTCGATCATGCAATCGTGGAAACCGATTAGTCCAAAATCCTGATATAAAAATATACTGGACCGAAGACCCTGTTTTTCATACTCCGATATTTTCTAAAACAGTGTTCCAAATACGCTTCCTTCATATTCTTTCATTTCCTCACTTCTGTGACAGTAAACGTTCTGTCGAAAATACAGATAGGGTGTATAAAATTAGACGTATTTTGAAACCTGTGACACCAGATATCGCACCCTAAATATTTGCTAGAGGTAAGCACAAAGTATCATTTTTCTAACATTTATAGTTTAGGAGTAATTGTAAATTGTATTAAGTGATGCACGTCAAGAGGGCCGGGCATGAAAATGGCTGGTCCAGGCATTCAAGTGTCCCGCTCAGAAGCAGGTACCGAACGTGTTAATCAATTAAATATGTTACCTCGACAAATATATTGCCAAATTTCCGTATTCTACATTCCTTATTTCATGATGTTTGGTATTTTTTTCTGCCAGTGTATCAGATTTGAAATATATCAACCTGCTGAGTCTGTAGTTTCGTCCACAGAAGCCTATAGGTTTGAATCTCCTACGTCGCTTCGAATTATATCTAAAACCTACTTGACAAAATCGTAAATAAAATACTATTCATGTAAACAAAGTAAGTTTGAAGTTGTATCCTTTCAAAAATGAAATTTGTGTTTCTAAATAACATTATTGGAGATAATATAAAAAGTAGCATGAATAAATTGATAAAAATCTGCTTTTCTCATACGGTTCCGAGCGAGTTGGCCATGCGGATATAGGCACGCAGCTGTGATTGTGCATCTGGGAGATAGTGGTTTCAAACCCCACTGTCAGCAGCCCCGAAGGTGGTTTTCCGTGGTTTCTCGTTTTCACACCAGGCTGTACCTTAATTAAGGCTACGGCCATTTCCTCCCCACTCCTAGGCCTCTCCTATCCCACCGTCGTCATAAGACCTATCTGTGTCTGTGCAATGTAAAGCAAATTGTAAAAAAAAAAATAATCTCATACGGTTCTGGTCCTTTTGAGATTGGAAGATATTTTATTCTCTAGGTTGTTGATTCGTGTACCGTATACTTCTCTAAAATTATTTCAATACGGAATTTGCCATTTTCCAGCAATATATCAGCCCCCATGAGATCATCATATAAAACCATATAAAATGGCTTTGGGTCTGGCGTAGCCAGTCTTGTATTTAGTAATAAATGTTTGGACATATCCCATTTTGGTTTCTTTTCGTACTTTCATTTTAACAATGTGTGAAACTGAAGTTACACATTGATCAACTTGAACATTTTTGAAAATTTAATATACAAAGGAAACATGTCTTTTTTTTACTTGTGCTTTTTCCAGAAATAGTAAAATTAAAATGAAGTGGGTCACTGCCCAGTATAAGGTGCTAATAGAATAACTTTTTAGAATTAACTATTAAAGGAAAGTTTAAAAGAAAAGCACGGTTAACTTACATCGCTATTGCAACAATCACTATAAACTGCATTTCCATCCGTTCTTAGAAATTCCTTTCCCTCGGGCCATTTAGACACTATGTCTCTTCTTATACTTTTAGTAGATGGCATGACAACACTTCGCAATACGGTCCAATATTGTAAATAAATTACAATCTGAAGCATGCAGCTTCCTAACTGCCTCCTTTCTTTCAATTGGTTTGATCTCATATGTGTGGCAAGTGAGAGTTGCAGGTTGAAAATTCCAGGATAACAACAGAAGAGGGTTCAGTGCAAGACAAAAATTTGTAAGCACTATCTCGGTAATGCGGTATAACAGAAGTGTGGTTCATGTTTTGTTTTGTTCGTCTAACATAATTTAGTTCAGTTTCTTATAATGTACATGCAGATTTACAGATTTAAGAAGCGAAGGCAGAGTACAGGCTGGCTGTAGCCAGGTGGGCCACGAGTGTAGGAAATGAAATGGCGTTCGGCTTTTAGTGCCGGGAGTGTCCGAGGGCAAGTTTGGCTCGCCAAATGCAGGCCTTTTTATTTGACAACCCGTAAGCAATCTGTGCGTCATGGCCCTCGTGCCAGCGAAATTAACCAATTATGGTTAAAATTCCCGACCCTGCCGGGAATCAAACCTGGGACCCCTGTGACCATGGGCCAGCACGCTAACCATTTAGCCATGGAACGGGTGTGGGAGAAGCCAGGTAGCTGGCTGCCCTTGGCTCAGCCACATGTGAATGGTCAGGTTTTATACGGAAAACCCTGTAAATATTGGTAATAATGATATGTAATTCTGTTCAGTGAGTGGAAACTATCCATTCTTAAGCGTGTATTAGAAATGCAAATGTGTGGATGAGGATATCCAAATGTAGCAAGATTGTACCCTCAAGTATCTTTCCAGTGGCATGCTGAAGAAGAACATTTTTGCATCGATTTCAGGTGAGGGATTGTTTTCCCTGGAATGGGTATATGCAATTTTATAATTATATAACAAAAGCTGACAGAACTATGATAATTTTCCAAATGATACCGGCACAGGGGATTGATACCATTTTAAATAGTCTGGGCAGGTAGTGTTACGACCACAGCCCCTAAGTTCCAAATGGAGTGCTTCCTTTTCAGAGCATCGCTGAAAACTCACCTGTGTTTAATTTGAAACAGCTAATGCCCACTTCAGTGGCACTGTCAGTCATTGTCCTTCTGATCCTACAGAAGCAGGTTCAGTCTCAACCGAGGTTGATGACATTTCAGGGTGTCTTAAATTTAAAAATTCCGTGTTGGGCTGGTGTTCTGTATTATAAACTGTGACAGAACGAATGACTGTGTGATTGATTATTCACTTGATGTGAACTTTAGTCCAGCAGTTTCATGTAACACCTGTTACAGTCTACTTTATCCAGCCTGCATGAATTTTCCACTTTCCTTGTTTGTAAACTGGCCATTTTCAGTACTCATAAACCTAAATCAAACGAAGGTTTGTCCGAGATCATTGATGTTCAGGATTAATGGGTGGAGGAATTCTTTAGTTAATATCTTGTTAAATTAGTTTCGTCATCATTCATGCTTTCTCCTAACCGACGTGCAATTTGTCCCTTTTGATACCGATGCCATAGAAAGATGTCTTACAGTGTCCGAATGGATGAGTCAAATGTCCTACTCTTCTTCTGTGTTGGGTTTCTTATGAAGACTTGCATACTGGAGGACCTGTGTCATGGTCAGAATCTGCACCTCCCTGTGGGCTGTTTAATGTTTTATTGTTGTGATGCAATTATTTCTTCTTGCGTATCACATTGTTTCAAAGCCACATATCTTTATCTATCTTTTGCTGTCCCAAGAATGGGAGATCTCACTTTCTTTGACTATGGTGTGGGTGCCAGTGTTATTTGTGCTACAATATAGGCCTCTTCTTTGGAGTGCCACTATTTGATTCTTGCTTGTACGTTGATTTTCTTCATTCATCCATCGACATAGCCAACAACTGTGAGGTAGTAATCTGGAGACTCTTTGACAGTTTTCTTATTGAGCATTGCCCAGAAGGCATCTTTGATAGTTGCAAGCAGCTTTGTTGGGGCAAATGTGTTGAAGAAGTGAACTATCCCTCCACCTTCAGTATAGCAAGAACTTCACCTGTTGGTCATTATAACGCTGGTCTTCGAAGACAACCATCGAACTTTGCTAATACAACTATATCACACCATTTATTGTATTACAAGAATAATAATTATGTATAATTTTGTAACCACATCCAGTGATGTACTGTTTCTCATTTCTCCAAAATATATGAGGGCTGTAAATAAAATAGTGGCAATATTGATAGAATGTAATGTTTAATGAAGTAACAAGTACAATTGCATTACATTCCTTCATTGTAGCCACCTGCAAAGTCTATTGTGTTGAAGAAGTTAACTATTCTTCCTATTCAACCTTTTGCCAAATGTTGGGGAGCCGCTGGGGACCATTGGCAAGGCATTCTCTGTTGATGACAGCGACGGAGTGCCTTACTGCGCGAAGTACAGGTGCCATGTCAGGAAATTGGCGGCCTCGGAGGGGTTCCTTTAACTTCGAAAACAGGTTGCAGTCACAAGGACTCATGTCTGGTGAGTGCGGAGGGTGTTCCAAGACCTCCCAATGCCACCGTTGCAATAAGAACATGACATTGTTTGCATCATGACAGCATGCGTTGTCATGCAACACGATGGGGCGATGGTCGTGGAATAACCATGGACGTTTGTGCTGCATAGCCGGATGCAGATGTTGCTCTAGAAATCTGCAGTAGTAGTCACTGTTGTGGCAGTTTGTCCCTCAGACACAGCATGTGTAAGATTAACATCCTCATAGTCGTATGCTACAATCAGCATAATCTTCACCCGACTGGGTTCCTGTCAACATTTGAGTTTCCGTGGTGAACCTGGGTGACACCATTCGATTGACACCCTATTCAGGCTTGTAGACTCGTGCCCATGTCTCATCAGGGGCAACAGTATGCTGCAGAAATATCTCCTTTGTTGCGGTATCTGTCTGTGACAGGTGTTCTCCTGCTGTCTTCCAGGTACAGCTCATACTGCCTTAACTTACAGGTCATCTCAATTCCTTCCTTCCATTCAGAAACAATGATTTGAAATACACTTATTTACAGGTGCCTGTTCTCTGTATAAAATCTCTCCTTTCCCTTTATGCTGTAGGGCACGAAAAGAATTAAATTCGTGATCTCGTATTATAGATCTGATTTTTTTATTAGTGCAGTTGTCTTTTGTTTTGAGAAGGGTTGGATCAGTTGTTATATCAAGGGGTTGCAGTTTCATCATCTATATTTCTTATTGATTGATATGTAGGTTCTGAGAGCACTTGTGTTGTCACAGTCTATTTAGTTGTTGAAGGGCAGCTTCCCAACTTGTTCTGAACAGTCTCAACCCCTTGCTTGAACTTCTGATACATAATCGTAGAATATGGTGTGCCTGATAGAATCTGTAATATTACTTTTAGTGCACCTTTAATCATTTTATCAGAATCTGACACAAATTTGAGAGGTATATTCTTCAGAGGCAATATTTGAAATTGATAAATTAACATTGGGCAGATGGAAGAGCTCATTATATTGAGTTTCTGGTCAGAGTGCAGAATTGCAAGTAATTAGCAGAGTGCAGAAGTTGTGACTATGTTAGCAGGTCCAGTTTTGTCTGTAAGTCATGCAGTGTACTACATGGACTGAAAATGGGTATGTCAACAAAATTAACACACAAGTAACGATGCATTCTTATGGTGATACACAGGCAATTTTAGTATACTCAAAAATATGAAGATCTTAGTTTTTCAGCTGGTATTACTCTGCAGCAGCTAATTCACCCTAAGCTGTGCAAGTTCCTCAGTTTTGAAAAAATAACATTAGATTATCATTACTTGTGTTATTGTGTTGCCTTTTGATCATGAATTGTAACTCACATAATGAAATACTCCATAAAACCGTTATATAATAATGTTTTTTTTACATACCACTAACTACTTTTTACAGTTTTCGGAGACACCAATATGGCGGAATTTTGTCTCGCAGGAGTTCTTTTATGTGCCAGTAAATTTTCCAACATGAGACTGACATATTTGAGCCCCTTCAAATACCTTCAAATACCATCAGACTAAGCCAGGATCAACCTGCCAAGTTGGCGTCAGAAGGCCAATGCCTCAACTTTCTGCGCCGCTCAGCCCAGCAAACAGTTATTTAAATTCTTTAAATTATTTCCTCCTATTGTAAAGTAGGTACCTTTGTAAATATGAGAATTCTGTGGTGAAATGTATTTTTAAAAATCTCTAATCACATAATCAAATTGTGATTTAAGGCTCTTAAAAATTAGTTTTATAAAAAAGTATTTTTGCCCATAAGTCGTATTTAGTGAAAAGTTTACTGGCTGTCTTCCTTGCGAAAATCACGGTCATCTGGGTTGTCAAATCTGAAGCAAACTAGCAAGATTACATCCTTTATGAGATATCATGTTACATAAAATGTCCCAGCCAGTACTATCAGTAGCAGAGAGTGATTATATGTCTTCTTTGTTAAACTTGAACACTGGAGTAAGTATACAGGGTGAAGCATAATTCGCGCACTCGGGCATCGCAGCGCGACTCCTCACATGCCAGCAATAAAAAAATGTCTCTCACAAAACTTCGTCCTGCGAGTATATCCGGCAGAAAAAGGACGTTGAAGTGTGGCAATCTGGCAACACTGTAACCACATGTAGAGTAACTACCTCTGTCAGCACATATTAGTCATGCTGTACAGTTAGTGCAGTGGGTAGAGTTTTTGGTTGGCATGCAGGAGGTCGATGGTTTGATCCTGGGTTGAGGCGCATTTTTTATTTGCTAATTTCCATCTGACATTACCTACTGTAATACTGTAAGACACCGTTTCTGAGGTCATATGTATCCTACTTTTACAACAACAACATAATAATAATAATAATATAATAATATTAATAATAATGCATTGAGATACGTACTAAACAGCATGCGGTTACCAGACGCAATGTTGAAAGGCAGAATTATTGGGACCGTGGTGATAACACATACAAATTGTAACCGAGTTTGGACATTATTCGCAGAGCACATTGCTAGGCCTACTGGTAACGTAAGGCCCTAACGAAATGTAATGGACCTGAACGAGGCAAGAATAATAGTTGGTACTAATCTATGGGATCATTGGAGGAGGGTACAAAGAAAATAGGTTTCACATCTAGTAGATGAAGTGGTGCGAATAAATTCACGCCCACGACGTGGAAAGGGCGCCTTTCAAAGCTGACCAATGAAAACGATTGTTCATCCATTTCTAGGATCGTAGTATGTAAGTGCAAATGGTTTCTAGAGGACCCACTGCAATCGCTGTTGACGATTAAGATGCCAGGTACCATACCACCTGGACTACATTTACGAAATAAAAAACATACGCCTCAAACCAGGATCGAACACTCAACCTCCTGCATGCTAACCCAAAACTCTATCCACTGCACCAACTGTACAGTACGACTAACTTCTGCTGACAGAGGTAGTTACCCTACATGTGGTTACAGTGTTGCCAGATTGTTACTTTTCAACATCGTTTTTCTGCCGGATATACTCGCAAGACGAAATTTTGTAAGAGACATTTTTTTTATTGCTGGCATGTGAGGAGTCGCACTGCGACGCCCGAGTGCGCGAATTACGCTTCACCCTGTATATCACTAGACCAAAAAACCAGTTTATTTCTTATTGTATTAGTGTGTCAGAGTTCAGGTCGATATGGGTTGGAATTATTTTCACAAACATGCTGCAGTTTATTATTTGTCCATTTTACTACTGTGTCCAACATTACACTACTGAAAATCAAAATTCCATCCAGCATGAGATTCTAAATTGGTGACAAGAATAGCAGAAGATCTCACAGAAGGTATGTCCAGAAGTTCTGACATTCCTTCTTGGTTCTACTGCTGACCAATTGTTTCTATATCTACCATAGTAATTACTCTCTGCTGTGCCACCATCATTACAATCAACAGTCTTGGAAGCATCTTCAAAATCTGTACTGTCATATGACCATTTGAAATGGCATATGGCTTTTAGTGCCGGGAGTGTCCGAGGATAAGTTCGGCTCGCCAGGTGCAGGTCTCCTGATTTGACGTCCCTAGGCGACCTGCGCGTCGTGATGAGGATGAAATGATGATGAAGACGACACATACGCCCAGCCCCCTTGTCAGCGGAATTAATCAATTACGGTTAAAATTTCTGACCCTGTCGGGAATTGAACCCAGGACCCCTGTGACCAAAGGCCAGCATGCTAACCATTTAGCCATGGAACCGGACGTATGACCAGTTTAAACATGTGCGAAGGTCACTTTGCACATTATCCACATCACCGCTGTCAATGCCACTGGTACAGTCTTCCAGCACTGACAAACTTGCTGATTTACCATATGTCTTTCACAAACTTTTAATGACTAATAAAAAGAAAAGTTGCCTCAAATTAGAAAAGTAGCATTATGAAGTCCAGCGGAGCACAAAGTTTCTGCACCCCGTTCTAGAGTGCACATACAGACATTATCCTGGCAGCTGTTAACAGATCATTAGACAGCTGGAAGGTACTGGGCAGAAGGACTGGCACAGAGCAGACAGACAAAAATATTGTGGAGTCCCGTGAACACTACACTGCCTGTTAAGGGTTAATTTGGCCTCAGTTTGAATCTCTGTCGATGCATGCATAATTTTTAAAATGAAAAGTCTCATCCCTGTGACTTGATTCGGGTTAGATTCTGTGTAGAGATTGTGTACATTACAAAATTTTAAGTTATGTAAGTTGCAAGCTTGTTTTATTTTCACAGTATATATGTACACCAGATAAGTTCATTATGAATTAATGTGTACCTTTAAGAGAAAAAACCCATCATTTTGACATACTGTTCAGCTGTTGCAGTAAAATTGACACATGGGTGAAATTATGACTCATTTTACTTAACCATATTTCTGCAGGATCTGTATTTTTTTCTATAATACACTGAAGAAAATGGAAGTTGCAACACCGAGAGGGAGTGGTGCTACAGTGCAGCAACTGAACATGCAGGACGAGTGTTCGGTTGTGCTTCGATGACTACACTTTCAGGTCCCTCTGACCGTAAGTTTGGACAACAATCAATATAGGATGTGCCCACCACGAGCTGCAATACATTGATGAATTCGTCGAGGCATGGAGTCAATAAGGCCCTGGATCGCTTCCTGAGGAATTGTGGCCCATGCTTGCTGCACTGCACGGGTCAGTTGTACCAGAGTTGTGGGTGGCTGAGGACGGTTGGCCAGTTGTCGACCCATCATGTCCCACACATGCTCTATAGTGTACCAGTAAAAGAGCCCAACTTTAAGATTTATTTTCAATGTAAGCATGGAATAGTTCTCACGGCTAAACTGGATGAATATTAGCTAGGGCTTGGTACAGGAGGCAGGGTCCTATCTACAAGAAAAGTTTGAATCTGATTTGATAAGAGTTTATTCATGTAATGCATATTAAATTGCACATCACCTCATGGTAGATAGGGGTTGTCTTCCACATTGTCCTTTAAATGGCCTGGATCTCCAGCTCTCTAGGCCGCACCGGCTGGAACACGTTCCAGAAGATGCCCAAGTACTCCGTCAAGATGCGGACGGACCATCCAGGTTGGTTGCATGGAATACGCCTCAAATTCCCGATGCTCGGGATGACCTCCGATGGTTCCTGACGATGTTGCAGGTAATCACATTACCCAAGTACAATGAGGTTGATAGAATCAATGCCCACAAAACTCCGAAAATGTGTTCTTCGTCACTTGCAGAATTTATAAGTCAAAGTTCATGAAAACCTTGAATAATTAGTTTTCTCACCACTAGTAAAATCACTAGTCATTGTTCATAAAGACTCAAGAATTCACTCTTTAACACTCATGGAAATGACAAGTCAGTGTTCATGAAGACTTTCAATAATGTTATAGTTCATCAATGGGAAAAATTACAAGTCTTTAAGTAATCACTGGCAAAAATCACAAGTCTATGCTCATGAAAACTTCGAATAAATTTAGAGTTCATCACTCGTGAATATTACAAGTCTTTGAATAATCACTGGTGAAAATTTAGAGTCCATCACTGGTAAATATTACAAGTCTTTGAAAAATCACTGGTGAAAATCACAAGTCTGTGCTCTTGAAAATTTTGAATAATGTTAGAGTTCATCACTCGTAAATATCACAAGTCTTTGAAAAATCACTGGTGAAATTTTAGAGTCCATCACTGGTAAATATTACAATTTGAAAAATCACTGGAGAAAATTTAGAATCCATCACTGGTAAATATTACAAGTCCCATTTATAAAGACTTAGAAGAATTCAGAGTTCCTCAACACTCGTAAATAAAGACTTCGAGGAAATTCAGAGTTCCTCAGTGAGACTATAACCACACGAAGATAGCCTCCGACGATTATGGCAGCAAGTAGAGCCACGCTGACTACTCGACTGTGACTGACTGACTGACTGACTGAGATATCAGGCTATATTGAGCCCTCCTTATATTCGGTTTGGGGACATGTACGTCACATATGCCGTGAAGCTGGTTATCTCCTGAATCCCTCGACGGATTTTCTTAAAATTCAAGCATTGCGACATTTATGTGATTCCCTTTAAAATGACATGTTGCTCAAGCCGCTACCATAATTATTATAGGAGTTTTAAATTTTTTCTCCGTCGAATGTTCGGGAAGGTGTGACGCTTGAATCTAGAACATACAAGTTCAGACCAGCTGCACGTGGCATGACAGGTGGGTGATCTAACTAGACCCTGCAGCTACGTCACACATACAGCTGTCCTCAGCTTGCTCGCTCGTCCTGCTGAATGTAAACAAACCAGGCTTGCACGGAGTAATACGTGTGATGATTAAATACAATTAACTCTCAAAAAATATGCATGTACAGGTCGTAACCGGTACAATAGGACTGAGGTCCAGGGATCTGGCGGGCCATTCTAAGGTTGTGATGTCGTGGAGAGCTTCTCTGGAGATGCGTGCAGTGTGAACCCGGGCATTGTCCTGCTGAAACATCCCATTAGCAATGTTCGCCATCATAGGGACAACCACTGGATTGAATACCCTATCAATGTACTGTCAAGCAGTCATAGTGCCCTCAACAAGCACTAATTGTGATTTCACATTAAAGCCAATAGCTCCCCAGACCATAATGCTTGGTGTTGGCCCTGTGTGCCTCTCGGCAATAAGATCTGGGCGGCCCCTCTCCCCGGTACGTCGGCGCACACGATTCCGGCGATCACTGCGGGCAAGACAGAAGCACGATTCATCACTAAAAACGACCCTATGCCATTCGTCGACCCACGTCGATCTTTCTCGACACCAGGCCAGCCTTATGTGTCGCTGTTGTGGGGTCAATGGAACACCTTCTGCAGGGACACGGGCTCGTAAGCCAGCTGCATGCAGCGATTATCAACTGTTTGTTGTGTAACGTGGGGTGCCACAGCTGCTCGAATTTGCGCTGCTTTTGCATGGTGTTCCATCCGGGCCATCCGAATGATGCGGCGATCCTCTGTCACAGTTGTCTGTCACGCTGGGCCTGTGCCAGGTCTACGAGTGTGGGTACCTTCATTTGACCACTGCTGCCGTACATGTTGTACCGTAGATGCCTGTCGGCCAACACGTGCAGCGACGGTCCTTAGCGATAATCCAGCCTCATACAGCCCAGTTATCTGAGCCCTCTCAAACGGCGACAGTTGTTGATAGTGTGCTCTTCTCTGTCGTCGAGGCATATTTCACGGGGAACACTTCACGGCACAGACTGCAAGTCAACTACGCTACACCAGAGTCCGTATACTGGAGTTGATTCCTCCGCGATCAATCACGTGGGGAGACCTGTAGCAACAATCCAATGGGTCTGAAACTTTGATCTTTTACATACCTACATGGTATCGTTCCAATCTTGAAAAATCAACACAAACGACCAATGCCTTCATGGTGTTGCAATTTTCTTAAGTGTACATTCCTTGAATAACCTGTATGTTTGTCCGTTTTGTAAGTTTTCTCACCTTTTGGTTGAATTATACAAATAGACATGTTAAGGGTTCTATTAACCCCCTGTGGGTGGGGGACGCAGGCGAAGAATTCACCCATGGTATCCTCTGCCTGTCGTAAGAGACGACTAAAAGGGGCGACCAAGGGATGATCAAATTAGAACCATGAAGCTACTTGTGATTAGTAACACCATGGGTCGCTTTTACTTGCGCGTAGTACCACTATGTTGGGTACCAAATAGGTTTGTGATTAGTAGCAAACAAGGACTCAACGGCTTTTACAGTACCTGTGATTAGTAGCATTATATGAGCAATACCCTGGGATGAGGGAACCCATGGTTCTGGCTTGCCTATGATTAGTACCCACTATATGAGGAACACCACAGGATAATACGAGTCCCTGTGGTTAGTACACTTAGATGATGAACACCATAGGTTTGTGCTGCCTTTCAATGGCACCGCAGTGCGCAAAACACAGTAGGTCTGTAATACATGTGCGAATTTCATTACCTGTGAGTAGTACCATAATGTGTGTAATACCGCGAGTCTACGCTACTCTTAACTAGTACCACAACATGACAAATATCATAGTTCTACTTTTCTAGCAATAAGTACCATTATGAGGGGCCGATGAGTTCGATTTTGGACTTCTTTCGACTACAAGCATCATCGTTTCAGTATTGTGCTATAAAGGCAGTCCCTTGGTTAGTAATACTATTGTGTTACGCTAGCTTCTGTGCATGTGAGGTACTGTGGGTGGGTTCCACTGATCGTTTTAAATTCATATCCATCCATTCATTCTTCGTCCTCACGTTTTGAATTGTGGTCAGTGGAAGATTGTGGGTTTTTAATTTGTCATTTCATTTCGTCTCATTTCATACCATTAGGGGCCGATGACCTAGATGTTAGGCCCCTTTAAACAACAAGCATTAATCAATCATTGTTGTTAAGCTGCGGTCATTTCTGTCGACATGTTTGAATATGGAAAATTCTAAATTCCCATGGAGGAAATTAGATATTTTTCACCAATAGAGCATGTCAAAAATGTCAAAAACATATCAGATGTAAGGCTTTTCAGGCGTTTGCTCTATTAACCAGCGTTTCGTCTTAGGTCTGACACTAGACTCATCAGAGTGGGATGTGTCAGACCCTACCCACTGATGCTGGGGTGTATGCAGGTGAACTTATCAGAAGCCCTTATAAGAGGCACAGTCTGATAACTGCATACCGGAAATTAATCTCCACAATGGAATTATTGCCCGCCTAGCAATTCCGAATGGAAAATTCTAAATTCCCATGGAGGAAATTAGATATTTTTCACCAATAGAGCATGTCAAAAATGTCAAAAACATATCAGATGTAAGGCTTTTCAGGCGTTTGCTCTATTAACCAGCGTTTTGTCTTAGGTCTGACACTAGACTCATCAGAGTGGGATGTGTCAGACCCTACCCACTGATGCTGGGGTGTATGCAGGTGAACTTATCAGAAGCCCTTATAAGAGGCACAGTCTGATAACTGCATACCGGAAATTAATCTCCACAATGGAATTATTGCCCGCCTAGCAATTCCGAATGGAAAATTCTAAATTCCCATGGAGGAAATTAGATATTTTTCACCAATAGAGCATGTCAAAAATGTCAAAAACATATCAGTTGTAAGGCTTTTCAGGCGTTTGCTCTATTAACCAGCGTTTTGTCTTAGGTCTGACACTAGACTCATCAGAGTGGGATGTGTCAGACCCTACCCACTGATGCTGGGGTGTATGCAGGTGAACTTATCAGAAGCCCTTATAAGAGGCACAGTCTGATAACTGCATACCGGAAATTAATCTCCACAATGGAATTATTGCCCGCCTAGCAATTCCGAATGGAAAATTCTAAATTCCCATGGAGGAAATTCGATATTTTTCACCAATAGAGCATGTCAAAAATGTCAAAAACATATCAGATGTAAGGCTTTTCAGGCGTTTGCTCTAGTAACCAGCGTTTCGTCTTAGGTCTGACACTAGACTCATAAGAGTGGGATGTGTCAGACCTTACCCACTGATGCTGGGGTGTATGCAGGTGAACTTATCAGAAGCCCTTATAAGAGGCACAGTCTGATAACTGCATACCGGAAATCGTCTTAGGTCTGACACTAGACTCATCAGAGTGGGATGTGTCAGACCCTACCCACTGATGCTGGGGTGTATGCAGGTGAACTTATCAGAAGCCCTTATAAGAGGCACAGTCTGATAACTGCATACCGAAACGCTGGTTAATAGAGCAAACGCCTGAAAAGCCTTACATCTGATATGTTTTTGACATTTTTGACATGCTCTATTGGTGAAAAATATCTAATTTCCTCCATGGGAATTTAGAATTTTCCATTCGGAATTGCTAGGCGGGCAATAATTCCATTGTGGAGATTAATTTCCGGTATGCAGTTATCAGACTGTGCCTCTTATAAGGGCTTCTGATAAGTTCACCTGCATACACCCCAGCATCAGTGGGTAGGGTCTGACACATCCCACTCTGATGAGTCTAGTGTCAGACCTAAGACGAAACGCTGGTTAATAGAGCAAACGCCTGAAAAGCCTTACATCTGATATGTTTTTGACATGTTTGAATATATTGAGATTTTACACTAAGATTGTATGTTTACTTTAAGACTACAATTTCGCGTTCTTGAAAGTTTCTCTTTTATTTCCTGCAGGATGTGTTGATTCTCAGTCAGTTTGTAAGACCTGATGGATGTATGCTTCCACGCCGTGTGACTGGTTTGTGCAAAAAGCAGCAGAAGAGAATATCCAAAATGGTTGCCATGGCACAGAAAGCTGGTAATGTATTATTGGATATTGAATAGTATATTGTCACATTAATTTAAAATCTAGTATATTCATTAAGACTGTTAAATCTTTCAGGTTAGAGTGCTAACCCCTGGGAGTGAACTGTTTCCATAATTCTTTGTATACAGCTAGGACTATAGACTCTTTTGCGTCCATGTCTCTTTGCTAGAAGTCATAAAATATGTATAATCTGATGCTGGCTTTCCAGGTCATCCTCTGTTGTTCTTATCCTATATGGCATGTTTCATTGATCTGGCAGGAAACTCCCTCTACTGTTCACCTTCCGTGACCCCAGCACTGAAGATTCATTTAAAGGGTACATTGTAAATGTAGATAATTTTAGTTTTAGCTTTCATTCACGTGCACTCCACTGTTCACCTTCCATGACCCCACCACTAAAGCCAAGCCATACACTTACTGTAGATTCATTTAAAGGGTACATTGTAAATGTAGATTATTTTTGTTTTAGCTTTCATTCACGTGCACTCCACTGTTCACCTTCCGTGACCCCACCACTGAAGCCAAGCCATACACATAGATTCATTTAAAGGGTACATTGTAAATGTAGATTATTTTTGTTCTAGCTTTCATTCACGTGCATTGGCTCCAAACTGTGAATAGTATATCACGGTACCCATCAAGCTTTTACATTCCTGCCTAAAAATTGAGAAGCTTAAGTTAATGTAATCTGTACTGCACTGTATCCGTCCTAAATTGGGCTAGTGTCAGGGGTAAGAGTGCGTGGTTACGTTAGAAAATAAAAGGTGATGTGAAAAAAATCTTTAAATATCTTATTCTAAAGAGTATATGGACAGAATTACGACTGCATTAATTTTGTGAATAAGAAAACAGATTAAGGGTTAAGATGGATTTATTTTACTAAAGACATAGATTTACTTCACACTAAAATATAATACACTGAGTAAGTAAATAAATAAATAAATAAAATCAACCCGAAATCGGTCATTAAAATATGTGTCACGCACATAAGCAAAAATATATCTGACAAGATAATATTGATATCAAACAATCGGGTGACGACCCGGAAAATAAAATACAGAATTTTAATACATTTGAAATGTTGGGTTATCGCTACATTGAGATGGTGTGCCGACTTGGGTAAATTTTCTGCATCCGTGCCCATAGGGCGCAATAAGTAAATCGTCTGTATGCTGCCTCGGTAAGAAAACAATACACTAGCACATGATCCAACTTTACATATATACACTCCAATGACATTGGACACAAAGATAAATGAAACAACTAGTTCAGGGCTATTCCTAACCATCCCAACAAAAAGCACTGATTCTACTTACGGGACCGCCCCATATGCAAATTGACCGGTACAGAAACAGTCATCCCAACAATTAGCCTTCGAGCTAAAACACCTTAATCAACGCTGGGTAACATAATGACACACACATAAATTCAGGACAATGAAAATACACCTACACAAAGAACGTGTAATATAAACACATAAATATATACACTTCTTGATGGAGATTATCGGGATATCATTCCGATAAATATAGGCGCTGGATTTGCATCTTCAGCAAGACAATGTAGCAGTCTATCTCTCTCACTCTCCATGTGGGTCGGATGATCAGCTGTGAGCTAGAAACATCTAACTGGCTGGCAAAAGAATGCAAGGTTCAAGGAAGTTTGCGGTCTAGCCGCGGAACTACTTTAACTTGAAGTGCCCACAGCTCTGTCAGCTGTTTTTAACTACCTGCTATGGGAGATAAATTGTTGGGTCTAAGCCAATCTTTCTTCTTCAACTCGAGACACAAAACCTCTCTTTCAATAAACAGCTACAGCCACTGCTTTCATTACGCAAATACACAAACTGCCTATTTTAACACATAACTCTGTTTATTGCTAATCACTGAATTTACATATACATGCATATTTTCCCTCGGCAGTATCGAGTGCCGTTCTAACAGTTTATCATCTAGCAATATTAAAATTATACGTCAGCCTGCACCTTGGCGTCATCACCATTTCAAACGTCTAGATGGAGGTAACTATCTTTCTACCTTTACTCATAAACGATTTAAACAGTTTGCACTGCACATGCAGTGTGCAGTTGAATTACACAGTCACAAAAAAAGAGCTCGCTTCTAGCGTGCGACTAAGTTCAAAATACATCAACAGACAAAGCGTCCCAAGCAACTCACAAACGAATGAGCAGCAACTCAGCGAATGCGAATGATGGAAATCAAATGAGAGCGTTTGCCCTACCACTCGCTCTTTTAAAGCCTTGCAGAAAACCATTGCAAAGGGGACTCCCCGTCGAATAATGGTGCGTCTCTCTCAACGGCCACACAAGTTCAAACAGCTTTCCGTGAAAATGCCTAATATACTCAATAGAACACAGGTAGTCAATATTCTCATACTCAGGTAGATAGTAATTCTAATCTCGATTACTGAATAGGTCAGAACTGTGGAATTTTGGCTCAGTGACGGACTTCTCCTCTTACAGTCGAATGATCCTACTCCTGCGAAGACAAGGTTGGTCAATCTGGTTTCTTTGTCTGGTGGATCCCAATCTTCAAATATCCTCCCCTCCAGCTCTCGGTCGGTTGAATTTGAACTCGAGAACAAGGGAGCTACGTGACTGCTCTCGCCCAATGGCTCCTTTCAAACTTGAAATAAACGTTTCTGCTGGATCGATACCAGTTTGACTCTAACATAGGCACGGCCCTTCTCTCTTCCGGCCTTTGTCTAACTCCCATGCAATGATGCTATAATAAATAAACCTATAGCGTTATACATAATCAAATATTAATTACTTGGAGCATATGACGGTATGGTTTTGTACCATCACTCCTTTCATACAAAACATCATAGGGAAAAACAACTTTAGTAGTAGTAATGATTAACCTACTCCAGTTTTGTATCTCCTGCCTAGAATTCCAACTTTTGGATCTCTTGTCTACCAATATCAGTTTAGTTTTATATCATACCAATCCTTTAATTTCCAAACATTTTTAACTGCAAGCTTGTGATACTCTCTGCTATTAGAGTCAAGTAATCCGTGTAAACTGAAGTTCTCTCAAAATTTTGAGGAAGTGGAAAAGTGTCTAAATAAAATACTTTGTGCCATAAAGCAGCAGGAATAAATTACCTGAAATGGTGAAATATACAAGTGCATTATATAATCGAATACTCCACTCCATCAAATGATCTGCGTGCCCTAATTTTAGGACAGAAAATTAAAAATAAATTATATTTATTTTGTGTTTTATTTACTGAAAATGAATGCTACATAGTGACGTTTGCCTCATAATCTTCGCATGTTGTTGCAGAAGCATCCAGGACTCTACCTACAACAGCAAAAATAAATAAATAAATGAATTACAATTTTAATCGAATTGCCAAGTGACCATTGGATATTTTATCGACATGGATATTGGAATAAGATGAAATTGATCAATTTAGTAAAGCGAAGATGGCGGCAAGAGCAGACATGCGTAAGTTTAGTGCTGCTGCAGTGTGTGTTGTTTGTGTGGTAATAATCAGAGTTATTGCGCTTTACAATTCTCTGTGCGGTTCTATTTGAGTTAAGGAATCAGTGTGTGAAAGTGAAAAAGTGAGTTCTCCTTTTATATGGCTACTAGCAGAGAGAAACTACTACATTCCGGCATTCTCTCTCACTGGATGTACCGTTTTTCAGACTTATAGGTGCCTCCCTACAGCCTCTGAACCGAACAAGCCTAGGCCTGGTCGCTTGGCGATTAGGGGCTTGCTTTGCCTCCTGCTGGCGGGAGATACCCATATAAACCCCGGTCCCACCATTTGTGAAATGGAAACAGATCTATTGTCAGAACATGCAAACTTGTCTATAAAGTGGTCTTCCCCATCTACAGGACTGTCAGCTAACAACTGTGACACATACATTATAGACAGTTTTATTCATGGCCTCGGACTGAAACAATTTAATATGTACCCAACCCGTGGACCCAACACCCTAGACCTCATGCTCTCCTCAAAAGAACTTAAAACAACAACCCCAAGCAGAAACCATTTCCTCTGTGACCACCAGTCCGTCGATGCTGCATTCCTCCTGCCCCACCCCTCTATAAAGCCCCGCAGCAGGACATCCTCCTGCCCTACCTACATTAGGCACCGTGCAGACTGGCCTGCAGTTTGTTGTGCCCTGGAATTCCTTCCCTAGAGCCTTCTCGAAATAGCTGATATCGAATTGGCTCTTGATTTGCTGTACGACTGCCTGCAAGCTGCAGTTAAAGACTTCGTACCTGCACAAAGGCTTACTACCAGCAAGTATCAGCACTGGATGTCACAAGAGACCAGACTGATACCAAATAATAAGAAGAGAGCTTGGCGCCTGTGGAAAGATTTCCCTAACCCACACACTCACAATACTTTCGTTAAGATCCGCCTCCATGCAAGGTTTATGGTCAGAAGGGACTACAAAACACATGTAGACACAGTCAGTGAAAACGTCCAGAGCAATCCCAAGTGCTACTGGAGTCTCATCAACACAAGGAGAAGGATGGAGCGGATTCCTGTCAGCCTGAAGCACAACAAGCAACAGCAGATGGCCTCGAACGCAATGAACTGTTCAACAGATATTTCTTCTCCAACTTCTCCCCTCGCTCACAAAAGCAACTGCTCCCTCCCGTAGGTACAGTTTCAAATAGAACCCTATCAAACATAACTACCACACCAAGTGAAGTTCATAACCTTCTTCAAACTCTTCTTACAAACAAAGCTACTGGTCCCGACACTATAGGCCCTCTTTTCTTGAAACAGCCCATCTCTAAATTATTTAACAGATGTTTTGCTGCAGTCTATTTTCCTATGACCTGGAAACAGGCAAATATTGCCCCACTTCTCAAATCAGGCAGATTTAATATTTCATCTTATCGACCAATTTCTATTCCCCCACACTCCTTATCTGTGAAGAAATTATACACCAGCATCTCCTCACATTCACCTCCCCCTATATCTCAGCCAGTCAGCATGGTTTTCTACCAGGTGGCTCTTGTCTAACAAACCTGGCCACTCTGCTTAGTTTTACATAGCATTCCATTGCAGCTAAGTCACTGCTGGATATCTGTTATATAGACATTTTGAAAGCATTCATTTCTGTAGATCACACTCTGCTGCTCCATAAACTCTTCGAACGATTTGATATACATAGCAGTTCTGGCCCTTTTTGCTGGCTTCCTAAATAACTGTTGGCAGAGAGTGGTAATATCAGGCACATCATCCTCATGGTTACCAGTCACCTCCGGTGTCCCACAAGGCAGTGCTCTTGGCCCCTTGCTCTTTTCGTCGTCTATGAACAATCTGCCATCCAAACTCAACAAAACATCAAATACCTAAGTTTTTGTTAACGACTGCAAGGTATTCAAGGAGATCAGGAATCCAGCAGATACAGTTCTTCCACAGTCCTCACTTAATGTCCTCTCGAACTGGTGCCATACTTGGAAACTTATCCCCAATCCACAAAAATGCAGCCACATGACCATAACACTACGTAAATCTCCTCTACCGACATCATATTACCTACTCAACAAGCCCATCGCCGTAGTGTCAAAATGGTGTGACAGGTGTAATATTCGATACAAAGTTACAATTCAGGAACCATATAGAAATTTGTACAACCAGGGCTATGAAATAACTAGGTATTCTCTTCCGCTTCACAGAAATTTCTGATCCCACTGCTTTTCGTCACTTCTTCCTCATGATCATTCAACCTCTCTTGAACTATTGCTCTCCGATTTGGACAACAGCCTCCCCCTCCAATATCAACCAATTAGACAGAGCAGTGTCCTTCTTTGCTGCAATTGTTAGGAACAGAAACTCCAAGCTCAGAAATCCGTCTACGCAGCAGGTATTAAGGGCAATAAATGTATCACTGCTGCACATCAGGCGACAGGTAGCTGATCTGAGTTTCCTCCACGGGATCTTAAATGGGCATTACTGCTTGGAACATCTTGTCTCACTCTTCTCTCTCCCTGGTTCCTTCCCGCTCCACCAGAATCAACATCTTCTCCACATTCCCCACACTCAGCCCTCAATACTTCAACGATCTTTCCTAACCCGCCTCCCAACTCTAACAATATTAATATGAGACAAGAGCTTGATATAGCATTAAATAAAAGCATATTCGAAGGGGTGTAAATAGTCTCTTAGGGAGCAGATGATGTGAGGTGGTTATACTGCCATCTTGACCCACGACGACTTGGCTAGGAACATGGACATTCTCATGGTTTTCGATTTGGATGGTTGTTATTAGTAGGCCTGTGCACCTGATCTTGTTATCTTCTGCTATGTTTATTATATTTTATCATGAAAGTTTACATTTGTTAATTAGTCTGTTCACAGTACAAGGTTGCTTTTTTTTTTTTTTTTCTTTATGTTGCACTGACACAGATAGTTCTTACGGCGACTATGGGCTTAGGAATGGGAAGGAAGTGGCCGTGGCCTTAATTAAGGTACAGCCCCAGCATTTGCCTGTTTTGAAAATGGGAAACCACGGAAAACCATCTTCAGGGCTGCCGACAGTGGGGTTCGAACCAGTTGCTTTTTAGTGCTGCCCCGAATGGTTAGAGTCACTTGTAATAATCGTTTCAGTCTGTGTTTGTTTCATGAAAATTTTGTATTCAATTCTTCCTGTTTATTGTGATATCTAAATAGTTTAGAGATTTTCTTTCCCCTGATTCCATTGTGAATTTGATATCTTCATCCATTTCATTCACTAAACCTAATAAATTGTTCGGTTCTACTTTCTTCTCGTCAGTAATAACAAAAACATCGTCTATATGTCTCAGCCATACCCCTAAACTTTATGTTTTGTCAATTATTTTATTTGATTCCAAGTGATTCTGTGTAAATATTAGCCAAAATACCCGATGCTGTGGAACCCATCGCCAGCCCCTTAACCTGTTTATATAATATCTTATTATTGAAAACAGAATAATTATTGTCCAAAGTATAATTTAATATTTTCATGAATTCCTCTATTTCTACTTTACTTAGTTCACTGTAATTTGTCAAATTCTTCTTTATAACTTCTATTGTTTTGAATATTGGTATGTTGGAAAACGTGTCTTTTATATCAAGACTCTGAATTGTGCTACTTTTCTTTAATTCAAAATCCTTTTTTCTTTGCAAAAATCAACTGTTATTGTTGAGACTCCATTGTGAATTTGTTATCTTCATCCATTTCATTCACTAACACTAATAAATTGTTCGGTTTTATTTTCTTCCTGTCAAAAATAACAAAAATATCGTCTACACATCTCAGCCATACCTCTAAACTTTCTATTTTGTCAATTTTGTTAAATGTGCACGAGTAGCCAGTATAATCGCTAAAATACTAACTACTGTATAATGTTGACAGAGACATGGGTTCCTGAATGTTTCAAGGTTACTCATAGAGTTTTAATTCATAAGGGTGGAGATGTGAACGATATAAATTAATGGAGACCAATAACAGTATGTTCAATCCTAAGAAGAACCATTGAAAAGTTATTAGATAAACGGGTGAAAGATGTCATCTCCTTTAATCCAAATCAAGGAGGTTTTACCAGACTTCCTGGAACACACATTAATACTTCAATCATTAGTTCAGTATTGGAGAAAGCTAAACAAGAAAATGGTAATTCAGCAATATTATTCCTTGATATTACGAAGGCGTATGACAATATGGTCATAATCATGCATGTTCCACACTGGAAGCATCCAGTCTGTTATCAGAATTAAGAAGATTAATTATAAATTTACAGTCTGGATACTGCGCTACAATACAGACAATTAAGGGGGTAACAAAACACATTAATATTCAGAGGGGTGTTCTTCAGGGTGCAATACTTTCACCAGCGATATTTAATATGTGTATTGATTTCATAATTGAGTAATTATGTGAAAAATCAGTTACGGAGTCCTTTGGATATCCGCTTGTACCTGAAACTTGACAATCTCTCCATTATATGCTTCGCAGGTGATATTGTGTTGATAGCAAAAGAATCAAGAATCTGTTGAGGAACTGGGACTCAAAGCTATTAAAATGCTTGAAAGCATTGGGTTGGAAGACAATAAATCCAAGTGTTCCTGTGTTATAATAGATAAAGGAAATCTTAAGGAAGTAAATCTCAGCATTGTACCCTTGGAACTGGTGGAGCTGCGGTAATCTGGTCAAGGCTTCTGCCACGGTGCTCTGTAATAAAATATACTTACGGCTCAGAGACTCCCATCTGCATGGGGCGTGCTCATTTCGGAATCCTTCTTCTTCATCGGTACATAAGGGAATTAGATACTACAGGTACTATTTCTACTAAATGAGTGTGGGCCAGACTAAATTTTAACTGGTATTTTGTTTATCATACCATTTTTTAAATGGTTTCCCTTTCGAGAACAAGTGGCCACAAGCTTCCTTCGGTAATTGCCATTGAGGAAGGAGTGTTGTTTTGGATTAATTACGCTCATGGTTAAAATTTACACATAGTGCAGCAATGTACTTACGGCTTTCTGAACAGCCTGCCTCATATTCGCATTCTCCAATCGAAACCTTTCTGGAGGAATTGGTTTGTAAATAACAGGGCACATTATTAGCATCAGTTTTAATTTTGTTAAAAAACAACTACCCCTTCTGCATGATTAAAGATGAAATCCGAATAATATAATAAAATTATCTTATTTACAGTTTAACAGTGTACCCTGTATTATTAATGCTAGTCTCCCTCAAGCACTTTCCCGTGATATCACCGCACACTTCTTTTACATTGATTATATGGTTGCTGCTTGCCAGCATTTCCCCCTTTTCTTTAAGTAGAAATCCTCTGAAGTAGTTTCGGTCCCAGTTTATTTTTCAAAATCCTACGCACACAACAGTCAAAGTGATTCTGCAATCCGAAAGCTATCACACCAACTATTTTCTAGCTCTTCCACTAGAAACGGTATGGTAGAAAACTAGCCCATTTGCACACTCCCTATACTGTTTGTATTACATACATACATACATTCATACATACATACATACATTATCATTATAGACTGTTATGCCTTTCAGCGTTCAGTCTGCAAGCCTCTGTGAATTTACTAAACGTCGCCACAACCCTCGATTTGCAAATAGTGTTGTGGCCTCATTTAGCTCTATACCTCTTATCTTTAAATCGTTAGAAACCGAGTCTAACCATCGTCGTCTTGGTCTACCTCTACTTCTCTTACCCTCCATAGCAGAGTCCATTATTCTCCTAGGTAACCTATCCTCCTCCATTCGCCTCACATGACCCCACCACCAAAGCCGGTTTATGCGTACAGCTTCGTCCATCGAGTTCATTCCTAAATTAGCCTTTATCTCATCATTCCGAGTACTCTCCTGCCATTATTCCCACCTGTTTGTACCAGCAATATTTCTTGCTACTTTCATGTCTGTTACTTCTAACTTATGAATAAGATATCCTGAGTCCACCCAGCTTTCGCTCCCGTAAAGCAAAGTTGGTCTGGAAACAGACCGATGTAAAGATAGTTTCGCCTGGGAGCTCACTTCCTTCTTACAGAATACTGTTGATCGCAGCGGCGAGCTCACTGCATTAGCTTTACGACACCTTGATTCAATCTCACTTACTATATTACCATCCTGGGAGAACACACAACCTAAATACTTGAAATTATCAACCTGTTCTAGCTTTGTATCACCCACCTGACATTCAGTTCTGTTGAATTTCTTACCTACTGACATCAATTTAGTCTTCGAGTGGCTAATTTTCATACCATACTCATTGCACCTATTTTCTAGTTCCCAGATATTAGACTGTAGGCTTTCGGCACAATCTGCCATTAGGACCAAATCGTCAGCATAGGCCAGACTGCTTACTACATTTCCACCTAATTGAATCCCTCCCTGCCATTTTATACCTTTCAGCAGATGATCCATGTAAACTACGAAGAGCAAAGGTGAAAGATTCCAGCCTTGTCTAACCCCTGTAAGTACCCTGAACCAAGAACTCATTCTACCATCAATTCTCACTGAAGCCCAATTGTCAACATAAATGCCTTCGATTGCTTTCAATAATCTGCCTTTAATTCCATAGTCCCCCAGTATGGCGAACATCTTTTCCCTCGGTACCCTGTCATAAGCTTTCTCTAGATCTACAAAACATAAACACAACTGCCTATTCCTCTCGTAGCATTTTTCAATTACCTGGCGCATACTGACAATCTGATCCTGACCGCCTCTCTGTGGTCTGAAACCACACTGGTTTTCATCCAGTTTCCTCTCAACGACTGATCGCACCCTCCCTTCCAAGATGCCAGTGAATACTTTGCCAGGTATACTAATCGATGAGATACCTCGATAGTTGTTGCAATCCTTCGTGTTCCCTTGCTTATAGATAGACGCAATTACTGCTTTTGCCCAATCTGAAGGTACCTTACCAACACTCCATGCTAATTTTACTACTCTATGAAACCATTTCATCCCTGCCTTCCCACTATACTTCACCATTTCAGGTCTAATTTCATCTATTCCTGCTGCCTTATGACAATGGAGTTTATTTACCATCCTTTCCACTTCCTGAAGCATAATTTCACCAACATCATTTTCCTCCTCCCCATTTGCTTGGCTGTTCAAAACACCACCAGGATGATTTCCTTTTACATTGAGAAGATGTTCAAAATATTCCATCCACCTCTCCAGTGATTCCCTGGGATCTATTATGAGTTCCCCCGAATTACTCAAAACACTGTTCATTTCCTTTTTCCCTCCCTTCCTAAGATTCTTTATTACTGTCCAGAAAGGTTTCCCTGCTGCTTGCCCTAGCCTTTCCAAGTTGTTACCAAAATCTTCCCAGGACTTCTTTTTGGATTCAACAACTATTTGTTTCGCTCTGTTTCTTTCATCTACGTACAACTCCCTGTCTGCCTCGACCCTTGTTTGGAGCCATTTTTGATAAGCCTTCTTTTTTACGTTTACAAGCTGCTCTCACTTCATCATTCCACCAAGATGTTCGCCTTTTCCCATCTTTAAACACAGTTGTTCCTAGGCATTCCCTAGCTGTTTCTACTACAGCATCCCTGTATGCCACCCATTCACTTTCTATATCCTGAACCTGCTTACTGTCTACTGTTCGAAACTTCTCACTAATCATATCCATGTACTTCCGTCTAATTTGCTCTTCCTGGAGATTTTCTACCCTTATTCGTTTGCAGACAGATTTCACTTTCTCTACCCTAGGCCTAGAGATACGTAGTTCACTACAGATCAGATAGTGGTCTGTATCATCGAAAAATCTGCGGAAAACTCGTACATTCCTAATAGATTTCCTGAATTCGAAGTCGGTCAAGATATAGTCTATTATGGATCTGGTACCCCTAGCCTCCCTTGTGTAGCGGTGAATAGCCTTATGCTTGAAGAATGTATTTGTAACAGCTAAACCCATACTAGCACAGAAGTCCAGCAAACGCTTCCCATTCCCTTTAGTTTCCATATCTTCCCCACATTTACCAATCACCCTTTCGTATCCTTCAGTTCTATTCCCAACTCTCGCATTGAAATCGCCCATTAGCACTATTCTATCCTTGCTGTTGACCCTGACCACGATGTCACTCAATGCTTCATAAAACTTGTCAACTTCATCCTCATTCGCACCCTCACATGGTGAATACACGGACACAATTCTAGTCCTAATTCCTCCAACTGACAAATCTACCCACATCATTCGCTCATTTACGTGCCTAACAGAAACTATGTTCCGTGCAATGGTATTCCTGATAAAGAGCCCTACCCCAGACTCTGCCCTTCCCTTTCTAACACCCGTCAAGTACACTTTATAATCTCCTATATCTTCCTCATTATCTTTCCTTACCCGAATATCACTTACTCCTAGCACATCCAGATCCTCTTTGCTGACTCAGCCAGTTCTACTTTCTTTCTTCCATAAGCCCCATTAATATTGATAGCTCCCCATCAAATTCCATTTTGTTCGCCAAGTTGTTTCCAAGGAGTCCCTCGCCTGTCAAATGGGAGTGGGACTCCATTACTCCCATAGGTCCGAGGCTTGCTTAAAATGTTCTGAGCTCGGTAAATTCATGAAGCAGGATGCTGCCCTACTTGCACATAGTCCAAGTGAGGATTTCTCCTCTAACGGGTTATGGACCACCGGTGAATTGTATAGTCCTAGCCGCCTGAGCACAAGGAGGGCCAGGACTCAGAATGTGTCCGAGATGCCCACTCCCATTCCATAGTAACTGGTATCCCGACTCTCAGGACCACTTACTAGGCCACTCAGCCGTTGCCCATGGTTCACGAACTAGGACGTGACTACAGTAACCTACAAACATGAACCAGCTGTTTGTATTAAGTTTCTGGAAATCTTGTGCTACATAAATTAAGCCTACATCGACTTTTAAAGATTATGCTGAATTCTAGTATATGGTTTTCAATGTATCGATTCTCAAAAATTGTTGAATGCATTTATTCAATTCTGCCTGTCACTAAACACAAGCAAACTGGAAAGAGAAAAAAAATCATCCAAACTCTAGAAATGTTGATATATTCGTGACCTTGACCTCAGCTGGAAAGCGTGTTGAGACACTCGCTGCACAAGCCAGTGAGAGTGGGTAATGACAAACTGGAGTTTTCATAAGGACATTTTAACATAGAAACATAAACATAAAAATCATCTTATATTAGGACCAAAACAGTAATAGGCAATCCCAAGACTCCCATGGCTTTAGGTATCCAAGGTGCAACATCTGTTCTGGTCTCCAATCATATTAAAACACTAGCTTTATGTTGGGAAGGAGCAATTTCGACTCCCGTCTGAAAGCCCAGCGACTGCTTAGTGCCCTAAGGAAGTGCCGAAAACCTGTTCGGTGATACAATTCATGAAAGTAAAAAATAAACGTTAACACTGAACATAATGTGCTGGTGGATGTTTTACCCTCTTCAGGGCTGCCGATGGGATTCGAACCCACCATCTCCCCAATGTAAACTCACAGCTACGCGACCCTAACTGCACAGTCAACTCGTTTGGTAACAATAAAATTGGAGTTGAAGGTAAGTTACAGACGTTGTGTTTAAGAATAGTTCAAACAGAGAAAACAACGTGTATTTGCCAGTCAAAAAGCCCATCGAATTAAAACACTGGGGAATGCTGATTATGTAGAGGTTGCAAGGCAGTTACGGAAGTAGTACAGATATATGAACAGCTGTTGCATAGTTGAAGTTTTTGCATTAAAGAAGATCCCAGATGGATTAGATGGCCAATATCTGGTAGAAATTAAATGTCCTTTTTCATGTAGGGACAAGCCCATTTTTGTTCACTTTAATTGTAGCCTATCTTATCTTTACTTATTATATACATGAGACATCAAATTAAAGAGAAGTCACACGCAGGCCTACAACGCATAGGTAAAAGTATCTCTTTATGTGTTAAGTTGCTTTATTTATTTATTACCTAAGGGGAAATGTACAATAAGGGTACACAGAAATGAAGTATTCTTGTCTGCATCTGAGTATTTACATTAGAAGAAAAGCAAGAATTAGAACATGCATTGTTGAAGTCCTCTGTTTCTAGCTTACTTTGCCTGAGCTTTAGTCTTATACTTCTCTGAAATTCTCTCGGCTGCATCTGGTCATATGTTACTAGTTTTGAGCAACACATACAGATTTGGCTTGTATCCAGGGTTGACATTGACAAAAGATCTGCTGCAAACAGGAGAATACGGAGTAGGAGTTCATTGTCTCCCATCAACTGTATTCCTTTTCCGCACTGTATCCCAAGCTGTCCTTCTCAAACTGTGTTGCTTTTCATTTGAAAACCTGAAATCATGGTTCCAGCTGAATTGTCCTGTCTTGGTTGCACCCAACTACAGCACAGTATTGCTTCACAAGCTTCACCTCACAAGCTGAAGTGTAGGTACACAACAAGCTCGCATATCAAACACATCTCAGCCACACCAACAACAATAAATATAACATCACTGCACAGCTACAAATGGGAAAGGAACCACTACTTTGAACCCAATGTCACTCAAATTTTATGGACGTCACAGGACAACATGATTTGATTTTAACATAAGGCAACACACACAGCAGAGCTGAACATATTTTAGCCTAATTTTAACTACACGTCTGGCACTTTTTTTAAATTGGAAAGTGTTTTACTCTATGTACATACATGAAGACAAAATGTTTTACTTATACAATTTTACAAGCAAAGCATATCATTTAAACTCCAGGAACAGCAGCTGAGTGTACAACTGTGTAAATAAGACTTGAACACGGGAGTCAGCCAACAAGCAAGACACGTATATTGTATTCATCTTGTACATATATATATATATATGTTAGTTTTAAGTGTACCGAGCTCGATAGCTGCAGTCGCTTAAGTGCGGCCAGTATCTAGAATTCGGGAGATAGTAGGTTCGAACCCCACTGTCAGCAGCCCTGAAAATGGTTTTCCGTGGTTTCCCATTTTCACACCAGGCAAATGCTGGGGCTGTACCTTAATTAAGGCCACGGCCGCTTCCTTCCCACTCCTAGCCCTTCCCTGTCCCATAGTCGCCATAAGACCTATCTGTGTCGGTGCGACGTAAAGCAACTAGCAAAAAAAAAAAAAAAAAAATAGTTTTAAGTGAGATGTTTTATCAACTAATTTTAAGATCTTAAACATACTATTTTAGACATACAATGCATTGTTGTACATAGTGACATACTAGCTGATGTACCCGTGCTTCGCTACGGAATTTTATATTGTGTATAGAATTCTGGGTTAGGCAGAGTACGCGTTGTGAGCAAGATTGTATTAAATTGCATAGCTGTTAACGTTACCCTAGAAACGCGACGGGAAGTCCCAAACGTCATTTCTCATATGAAGAATGAGTTAGGGAATTTTCATTGTAATGGTAGTCACGCTTTCCTACCATCAGTCACAATCACACTCCACCTGCATTTCTAAGTCCTCAGAAAGACTGTTTTAGTGGTTTTCCAAACTGAAATGAACATACGTCATTACAATGACGTCAATAGGAATGGCACGATTAAATGCAATGCCTTCGTGTGAAATACTCGATCAAATGAAAAACCACACATTTTCTCACGTTTAACGAACAGGACTACGCTGCCGATCTAACAGTCCAAAGTTCCAGAGCTGGAATGATCAAAGCCGCAGACTGCCGAGAGCCGTGAACACTCTTCGTCCCTTTTCGGTGGGGAGAGGATCGAATATTAGCGACTCCCAGGGCAAAAACTATGCCCTTTTACTAATGTTTCCTAGGAGTACCCGATGAGTCGGAAAGTATCAATTCACTACACTGGCGGCGGAAAAAAGGCAAATTTTTCCTCCATGCCAGGGAAGAAACCCCCTCTTCACTGCTAATTTGGATTAAAATGAATATATAATTGAACAAAAATGAATAATAATAATAAGAAGAAGCTTTTCTTAAGAAATGTCTCTTTCAGAGTTGAATTTTGAGTTATTTAGTGAATTGTGGTGCTATAGTTTGGAATAGGCGTAAATTGTTATTCTAGACCAGGCCATACTACTACTACTACTACTACTACTACTACTACTACTACTACTACTACTAAGTAAGCGCCTTAAGTGTGTACATAGCTCATTCAAAACAGCGCGTCAGAGTAGGGATCGAATGCTGGAATACTATGATGACCAATGTGTCACGTACCAGCAGTATCAGAAAATGTATGAACCAGAGGAATGGCATGCTAAAGAAGAAAGTTTTCTAACTCCCCACCTATTTCCCGCCAGTATTCAGTCAGATTGCTATACTCAGTACGCAGCAGTAGTCCCATCTATCGGAGCTGAGAGGCAGCATAAGAGACAAAGAACATCACAACAAATTATGGTCAAAGTAATGTTATTGTTGATCAATGTTATGCGCTTTTGATATTGTAGGCCTTCACATTTAGTTTTCTTCCGACGCTGAAATACCACTCTTACCATAATCGGTACGGTAAAACTGAATAAAACAAAAATGATCGGAAATTGCATTCTCTATAACTTTTGCTGTGTAATACTTTTAGATACAAACGTATTTAAAAATTACATTTTAAGGGCCTTCCCCTAAACTACAATTTCATCCAGGGTGAATAAATTTTTTATAGCTTAGACTGTTGTTTCTTATTCCCCGACTCTATATACCGATTTTCATTAAATTATGTTAACCAGTTGATATGGACTTGCCAACAAAATTACAAATTCATGAATATTTGTGTTATCATAGCAGTTACGCTAAAAATATATAAGACATAAATGGTCGGAAATTTAATTCTATATAACTTTAGTTATATAGTATTTATCGATAGGACCACTAATAATATAAATATTTGAGAATTAAATTTAGGCCTTCCCCTAAACTACCATTTCACTCAGCCTGAATAAAATTATTTATAACCTAGATTGTAGGGGCTTATTTTCTGACTTTGCATACCAATTTTCATTAATATAGTACCACTAATAACATAAATATTTGAAAAATAAATTTTAGGCCTTCCCTTAAACTACCATTTCTATCAGCGTAATTAAAATTATTTATGGCCTAGATTGTAGCGACATATTCCCCGACTTTACATACCGATTTTCATTAAATTTTCTTTAGCCGTTTTCTAGTGATGCGTGTACATACATACAGACAGACAGACAGACAGAAATTACGGAAAAGTGAAAAGTGCACTTCCTTGTTACTGTGGACATGACCGATACAGAACTACCATTCTTTTCAAATTCTGAGCAATGTACAGACAAAACTCTTATTTTATATATATAGATTACATTTCAGGCCTTCCCCTAAACTACCATTTCACTCAGTGTGAATTACATTATTGATAGCCTAGATTATAGTGACCTATTCCCAGACTTTGCATACCAATTTTTGAGAAGATACGACCACTAATACAATAAATGTTTGAGAATTAAATTTTAGGCCTTCCCCTAAACTACCATTTTTCTCAGCGTGTATAGCCTATATTGTAGCGACTTATTTCCAATGTTTGTCTACTGATTTTCATTAAGGCACGACCACTAATAACATAAATATTTGAGAATTAAATTTCAGGCCTTCCCCTGAACTATCATTTCACTCAGCGTGATCAAAATAATTTATAGCCTAGATTGTAGCGGTTAATCACCCGACTTTACATTCCGATTTTCATTAAATTCTCTTCAATCGTTTTCTCGTGATGCGTGTACAGACAGACAGACAGACAGACAGACAGACAGACAGAAATTACGGAAAAGTAAAAAATGCATTTTCTTGCTATTGTGAACATGACCGATACAGAAATACCATTATTTTCAAATTATAAGCAATGTACAGACAAAACTCTTAATTTATATACAGGATGAAGCGAAATTCGCGCACTCAGGCGTCGCAGCGCGACTGCTCACATGCCAGCAATAAAAAAATGTCTCTCACAAAAGTTCGTCCTTCGAGTATATCCGGCAGAAAAAGGGCGTTGAAGAGTGGCAATCTGGCAACACTGTAACCACATGTAGGGTAACTACCTCTGTCAGCACGTATTCGTTGTGCTGTACAGTTGGTGCAGTGGTTACAGTTTTGGGTTAGCATTCAGGAGGTCAAGGGGTCGATCCTGGGTTGAAGCGTATTTTTTTTATATCATAAATGTAGTCCAGGTGGTATGGTATCTGGCAACTTAATCGTCAACAGCCATTGCAGCGGGTCCTCTAGAAACCCTTTGCACTTACATACTACGATCCTACAAATGGACGAACAATCGTTTCCCTTGGTCAGCTTTGAAAGACGTCCTTTCCACGTCGTAAGCGTGAAATTATTCGCACAAATTCATATACTAAATGCGAAACCTGTTTTCTTTCTACCGTCCTCCAACGATCTCATAGATTAGTAGCAACTGTTATTCTTGCCTCGTTCAAGTCCATTGTATTTCGTAAGGGCTTACGTTACCAGTAGGCCTAGCAAGGTATTTGTTGTGTTCAGCGTTACAAAATGTTGTAAACGTAGGATACATGAGACCTAAGGTACGGTGTCTTACTGTATTACAGTATGTAATGTCCGATGGAAATTAGTAAACAAAAAATTGCGCCTTAACCCAGGATCGAACCCTCTACCACCTGCATGCCAACCCAAAACCCTATCCAATGCACCAACTGCTCAGCACGGATACACGATGCTGACAGAGGTACTTACCGTATATGTGGTTACAGTGTTGCCAGATTGCCACTATTCAACGTCCTTTCTCTGCCTGATATACTCGCAGGACGAACTTTTGTGAAAGACATTTTTTATTGCTGGCATGTAGGGAGTCGCACTGCGACGCCCGAGTGCGTGAATTTCGCTTCACTCTGTATATAGATTACATTTCAGCCCTTCCCCTAAACTACCATTTCACTCAGTGTGAATAACATTATTGATAGCCTAGATTATAGCGACCTATTCCCCGACTTTGCATACTAATTTTCGTGAAGATAAGACCACTAATACAATAAATATTTGACAATTAAATTTTAGGCCTTCCCCTAAACTACCTTTATTCTCAGCGTGTATAGCCTGTATTGTGGCGACTTATTTCCCATCTTTGTCTACCGATTTTCATTAAGACACGACCACTAATAACATAAATATTTGAGAATTAAATTTCAGGCCTTCCCTAAACTACTATTTCGCTCAGCGCGATTAAAATAATTTATAGCCTAGATAGTAGCGGTTCAACACCCGACTGTACATTCCGATTTTCATTAAATTCTCTTCAGCCGTTTTCTCGTGATGCGTGTACAGACAGACAGACAGAAAGACAGACAGACAGACAGAAATTACGGAAAAGTAAAAAATGCATTTTCTTGTTACTGTGAACATGAACGATACAGAAACGCCATTCTTTTCAAATTCTGAGCAATGTACAAACTCTTATTTTATATATAGATTACATTTCAGGCCTTCCCCTAAACTACCATTTCACTCAATGTGAATAACATTATTGATAGCCTAGATTATAGCGACCTATTCCCCGACTTCGCACACCAATTTTCGTGAAGATACGACCACTAATACAATAAATATTTGACAATTAAATTTTAGGCCTACCCCTAAACTACCATGTTTCTCAGCGTGTATATCCTATATTGTAGCGACTTATTTCACATGTTTGTCTACCGATTTTCATTAAGACACGACCAATAATAACATAAATATTTGAGAATTAAATTTCATTCTTCCCCTAAACTACCATTTTACTCAGCGTTATTAAAATAATTTATAGCCTAGATTGTAGCGGTTCATCACCCGACTTTACATTCCGATTTTCATTAAATTCTCTTCAACCGTTTTCTCGTGATGCGTGTACATACATACAGACAGACAGACAGAAATTACGGAAATGTAAAAAATGCATTTTCTTGTTATTGTGAACATGACCGATACAAAAATAGCATTCTTTTCAAATTCTGAGCAATGTACAGACAAAACTCTTATTTTATATATATAGATGTGCCAGTTCACTTTACGACGTGCCCCATTTGGATGTGACCTAAAGTTTATTATCATATGGCATTCCTTTGACAATACTATCTTAATCATAGCTTCATCACATAGATATGTATGCATGGTTCAGCTGAGGATGACCTTATGTAAAGGGTCGAAACCAGTCCTGTAGCATAATAAGTGCAATAAACAAGTATTGATAGGTGGAAATCCTTTCCTATTTCTAAACTATTTTCTTTTGGGAATTTTCATACTTCAGGAACAAAGTTATTAAAATAAAACATTCTTAAACAAAAAACTGTCTATCCATGTACTCTTTGTGGTCAATAAGCCACTGGCATTGAATTGTGGTTCACATATTTTAGCGCTCAGGGATTCTTGGATTTTCTTACAATGCCCTTAAAACATCATGCCTTATCGAACTTTCCTATGACGAGGGAAGAAAGTCTCTCACTTCCGTCTGCATTACAACACAGTACAGTGACTTATCCTTGTACGATTTCCTGCCATGGCACTTCTCGTAATTCAGAAATGCCAATCCTTGCCGTGTCACAAAGTATTGTAGGACCCATTAATGCATGCAATCACCTTAATTCACAGTTTAAACCTTTCAAATGCCACGGAAAACAACTATTTCCGAAATGTATCCAACAAGTGCATTTACATTATAAAAATAATGTACTTGGATAAATCACTGGCAAACATAACCTCATGCAACAAAAGAAAAAGCACACGATGCAAAGACGAGGATAAATTATGCTGGCTCCCCTGTGTAAATGTTTTATTTTTGGATTACTGTACTGTCTGCATTGTTCAGATGCCTTGTACTTGCATGGAAAGTGCCTGACGTCCTTGAAAACATCGTGACTTATCTAACTTTCCTATAATGTGGGGAGGAATTCTCTTGCTTCAGTGTGCATTGCAACACAGTACAATGACCCCCACCCTTGTACGATTTCCCAGCTGGCACTACTCTCCTTTAAAACCATTAAGTACGTTTGGGCTTGGCATTTTTAAAAATGCAGTTTCATTGGCATTGACAATATTGTTCAGTGCGTACGAATTGATCATATGAGCCACGTATTTTTGCCACCTGTCGGCATCGCCATTGTTCACGGATTCTGCTTCTCCACATGCTACCTGCTACGTGATATTGTGGCGTTCCTTAAAACGCTGAATACAAGAAAATAATGATTTTACTTGAACTTAGCAAATATGAAGCACACTGTAGACACACCAAAGTGAGTGAAAGTATGGAAAGCTACCCCAGCACATTCCGGAAGATGCATTCTATCGTGATGCGGATAAATTTTGAATTTAAATTACTCTCTAAAGTACTACTTTTAATAATAATACTAATAATATTGTGTGGCTATTTCTAGTCGGGTACAGCCCTTGTAAGGCAGACCCTCCGATGAGGGTGGGTGGCATGTGCCATGTGTAGGTAACTGCGTGTTATTGTGGTGGAGGATAGTGTTATGTGTGGTGTGTGAGTTGCAGCGATGTTGGGGACAGCACAAACACCCGGTCCCCGAGCCAAGGGAATTAACCATTTAAGGTTAAAATCTCCATTCTGGCCGGGAATCGAACCTGTGGCCAAAGGCCAGCGCGCTAACATTTTAGCCATGGAGCTGGACTTTTTTTTTTTTTTTTTTTTTAAATGTAAAGGCAGTTTTGATTAAAAGTCTGAATTTCGGTAATGGGACCGGCGTTGTTCTTCGAATTATGAATTATCCGTATAGGTGAGCAATAAAACTTTGATTTCCACCTATTCTATACATTATAAGCAGTTATAAATCTAGGATCTCATCCTTATTTTATTGCTTAATTGTTAAAACATAGGACATGTTTCGTTCATATTTTAAACATCTTCAGCTATAAATATTCCTACAAGGTTAAACCGGTAACATTATTCTAGAACTTACACTTATGGTTTGCCGTTAACGAACTTATCCATAATAAACTTTAAAAATCTCTTAAATATAAAGCATTTATATATTACGTCATCTTATTAAAAACAATATGACTATTTGCTGAGTTTGAAGCTTTAAAACCTTATTCTAATATTTAAAATACAATGCCATTAGTTAGTCTCTGTATAAATACATTTACAATCTGTTAAAATTGCTGAATGTCTTAAAATTATTTGTTGAAATACACATTAAAACATTTTGTTACAATTGGCATGAGCTTTTCCACACGTTGTACCATATGGAAATGAAATTTTAATACACTCTCAAAACAGCTGAGTTTAGGCGTGAATATTATTAATTTTGTCCATAAAATGACAAAACTGATGCACACTCTTGATTATAGGTTATGAATTTTGTCGTACTTTAAATATTTCATAAAATAAACTTCATTATAAAGCCCGTATTGTCGTGAGTATACGTTGAAGGTTAGGTCAAATGTTCCACCTTTACAATACTAAGATTCTTTATTAACTAAATATTTACATGATTTTTAATTATATCGGGACATGTTTCGTCTACCTTGTAGACATCATCAGCCATAAAAACTTTTGAGAAAAAGCTACAAGGACAAGGACAAAGTAACACATTAAAATAATTCGGATAACCGAATATGTCATTTAAAATGGTGAAGAATTCAGAACTGTTTTGAGCACAGCACTTAAGAATACCGTTGACATTAAAATTAAAATTGTCCACATGGGATGATTCAGTAAAAACTTTGCGTTAAAATTCTTCCTTTTTGTGTGATATGTTAATATATAATATTCTGTTATGTCGTGAAGGCTTGATAATGAATTGCACAATGTTCATTCTAATAGGATAATAACGATGTATAAGAAATCCAGCGAGCATATGTTAAAGCCGTCTTATTGGTGTAGTGTTGGCATTTCCTGTTGAAAAGTTAGGTGGAAAATTTGAACGTGATGACGTAATGTGGAATGTGCAATAGAGGGCCCTAGAATAAGAAAATAGCTGTTGTTAGTGTTAAAATAGGCAAGTTTTTGTGTCTTGAGATGTAAAGTAATGAAAAAATGAAAAATGAGAAGTGCGGCACATCTGATTACTTACGTTCTCGCCTGTCTGACAGCGACTAGTTCAGTGTGGAAGCCTGTGGTTGACTGAGAGCGAACTATGGAGGTCGTGTGTGAAGGGAGCCGCCATGAGGGGAAATTAGGGGAAGGTTAGGATCAGTAGGTGGGAAGCCGTCACATGGAAGCTTGTTAGTGGGTTTGTCAAAGTAAGAACTATTGAGCAATGCCTCAAAAATTACGTTCGCAGTTTCGGAAATTTCATTCAAATTGTGAAAGGGATTGCATTTATGATCTATATTAATATAGATGTTTTCTAAAACATTGAGTAAAGTGCTTTTATTATGAAAATAAAGAATTTTTAAGTCCTGTTCTATGGAAGTGAAGGAATGATTGGATTCTGTCATGTGAGTACTCCCCTAATTTCCCCTCATGGCGGCTCCCTTCACACACGACCTCCATAGTTCGCTCTCAGTCAACCACAGGCTTCCACACTGAACTAGTCGCTGTCAGACAGGCGAGAACGTAAGTAATCAGATGTGCCGCACTTCTCATTTTTCATTTTTTCATTACTTTACATCTCAAGACACAAAAACTTGCCTATTTTAACACTAACAACAGCTATTTTCTTATTCTAGGGCCCTCTATTGCACATTCCACATTACGTCATCACGTTCAAATTTTCCACCTAACTTTTCAACAGGAAATGCCAACACTACACCAATAAGACGGCTTTAACATATGCTCGCTGGATTTCTTATACATCGTTATTATCCTATTAGAATGAACATTGTGCAATTCATTATCAAGCCTTCACGACATAACAGAATATTATATATTAACATATCACACAAAAAGGAAGAATTTTAACGCAAAGTTTTTACTGAATCATCCCATGTGGACAATTTTAATTTTAATGTCAACGGTATTCTTAAGTGCTGTGCTCAAAACAGTTCTGAATTCTTCACCATTTTAAATGACATATTCGGTTATCCGAATTATTTTAATGTGTTACTTTGTCCTTGTCCTTGTAGCTTTTTCTCAAAAGTTTTTATGGCTGATGATGTCTACAAGGTAGACGAAACATGTCCCGATATAATTAAAAATCATGTAAATATTTAGTTAATAAAGAATCTTAGTATTGTAAAGGTGGAACATTTGACCTAACCTTCAACTTTAAATATTTAACGTCAATTTTTCAAATTCACAAATCGTCTCTTGCATAACAAGAGCTTCTTCGAATTAGGCGGGATTTTGAATTATCGAGGTTCTGCTATATATGTATCGGTCCAAACTTGCAGCCTTCGTCATGTAAGGTACATAGTAATAAACAAAAACAAAATTGTAGTGATGTTAGACATATTGGAATATTACTAGTGAATGAAGGGTATGATATGGTAATGTGTAAATGTGGGAAAGATATTGTTATGAATAAAACACTGCCTGTTTCAATGTAATTTAATTCAGGATGACCCAATTAGTACACACACAATTAAATTTAATCATGAATAATGACTACACTACACTAATTGCTGTCTGTTTATAAATCTCTCACATGAGGACTCTAGCTGGGCAGTCGTTATCTGGTACAGGCTATAATCCTTATCGAGAGGCTCACCTTTCACTTTTGCTCAGTGCACTCAGTCCCTTCTACAGCAGGTGTATGCAGACAGGTTTGAACACAGTGCTGCTGATCACCCCACACAGTGAACTACACTACACTTGACAACTAACCAGTGGTCACACAAAAGTAACAACTCTTTAGTGCTAACCAGCAGTACGATACCACTCACAAAATGTAAGTGAACCAGTCTACTCACACCAACTCTTCCACACACAGAATCAATGTTGGGCTAGAGTCCACAGTAGTACACAAACAGAACTCCGCTCAGCACTGCAAGGCAGTCCACACCGTACTTCGCTTAGTACACACAATATTATGACTCAGGTGGAAGCCTGACAACAGCCAGCACTACTGCCGTCCCAGTCATACTATTGACTGACTGTTCATGGCTAGCCTCCCCTTCCCAGTGTGTACTTGCGGTCGACATCTTACCGTGGTACACGTCCTTGTGGATTGCACGGATCTCGCCAATTTGCACCATAGTCTCAAACTTCCGAGTACAATTTCCCTCATTCTATATGACAAACAGCCGGTTTGAGGAATAGTGGCCTGTTTTATCATGTTTAAAACTCTTATATTTTTATTTCATATTTTACTGTTAACCACTTTTTATTCAATATAGTCTTTGTATTTATGATGTATTTTTTCAACTTTTAATTGAAACAAAAAATATGATTTTATTTTGTTTCATTTCATACAATAGGGGCTGATGATCTAGATGTTAGGCTGCTTTATAAAACCACCACCATCATGTGCCTTCCTTGTTGATCAGTTGTTTCATCATTTTACATACATTTTACTCTATTTAAAAATCATTTTATAAGAAAATACGGCATTGCAATGAATTTTGCTTTACGTCGCACTGACACAGGTAGGTCTTACAGCGACGATGGGATAGGAAAGGCCTAGGAGTGGGAAGGAAGCAGCCATGGCCTTAATTAAGGTACAGCCCCAGCATTTGCCTTGTGTGAAAATGGGAAACCATGAAAAACCATCTTCAGGGCTGCCAACAGTGGGGTTCAAACCCACTATCTCCCAGGTGCAAGCTCACAGCTGCGCACCGCTTACCGCACAGCCAACTCGCCTGGTAAGGCATTACAAATTAGATTCACTTATTATTTAAAATTTATGTTCATTTCCTTCATGATCATCTTTCATTTATTTATTTATTTATTTATTTATTTATTTATTTATTTATTTATTTATTTATTTATTTATTTATTTATTTATTTATTTATTTTATGCCTTTGTATGTGGCGAAGTTAGGGCTTAGAGCCCTCTGTTACGCTTAACCATAACATACAGTACATTGCTAAATAATTTATAAGGTAATAAGACTGTATAGAGTATCTGGAAACTACCTAAATTAATGGAATAAAATAGTATTATAAGTATTACAATAGTTATTTTGTTAACGTATATTATCTATATATTACCTAATAATAGCTCTAAATTATACTTCCGTCATTCACTCTAACATTCGTACATGCTGTTTACGTATTTAAGAGGAAATCTCGACGAGACCATTTAAATGAGACTGTTACTGACAGGGAGAGTGTTCCATAGCCTTGCTCCAGACACCTGGAGGGAGCAGCTGTATACAGATGCGTGATCAAAGGGTATAATAAGGGTAGAAGCCGATCTGGTACAGTATTATGTCCATGGATAGAAGAGAGGAAGTTAAAATTTGAAGACAGGTAATCAGGTGTAGATACGTTCAGAATTTGAAATATTAATGTAGCAGTATGTAGGTTTCTTAGTTGATCGATTTTCAGCCAAGATAGCTTCTCATTATAAGGGAGAGTTATGTATTTTAAAGTTCAAAGAAAATATAAATGTAACGCGAGAGTTCATAATGTCATTCCATGCCATCTCTCCACTGACAGCTCCGAACATACCACTTATTACAAGTCATACATCTCATCTTTTAGAAAGACATACCACTTAGTCGAGCAGCTCGTCTCCTTTCTCCCAAGTCTTCCCAGCCCAAACTTGCAACATTTTTGTAACGCTACTCTTTTGTCAGTAATCACCCTGAACAAATCGAGCTGCTTTTCTTTAGATTTTTTTCCAGTTCTTCAATCAAGTAATCCTGGTGAGGGTCCCATACACCAGAACCATACCCTAGTTGGGGTCTTACCAGACTTATATGCCCTCTCCTGAATGCCTCAGGGCGGCGTGTGCATGTTCATGTTTATATGTGAGCACGGGAAACACTCTTCACAATATTGTAACCAACAGCCACATGAACAGAGTTTTGTATTTATAAAAATATAGGAGACTTTTTTTTTCTTTTTTTTGGAGGTGGGGGGATTACCCTCGTATAGCCACCCATTCAGTCACTCTTTTGTCTAGTCCAATAGCCCTCATTTTTGCCAGTAGTCTCCCATTTGACATCCTACAAGTTGAGCTTCAATGGAATAACCTTTTCAAAACCCGAACTGCCTTCCATCGAACCAGTTATTAATTTTGCAATCATGCCTAATATAATCAGAAAGAATGCTTTCCTGAAGTTTACATGCAATGCATGTCAAACCTACTGGCCTGTAATCTTCAGCTTTATGTGTATCACCTTTTCCTTTATACACAGGGGCTACTATAACAACTCTCCCACCGGGCGGATTTGCCGTGCAGTTAAGGGCGTGCAGCTGTGGGCTTACATCCAGGAGATAGTGGCTGCGAGCCCAACTATCGGCAGCCCTGAAGATGGTTTTCCGTGGTTTCCCATTTTCACACCAAGCAAATGCTGGGGGCTGTACCTTAAGGCCACGGCCGATTCCTTCCCACTCCTAGGCCTTTCCTATCCCATCTGTGTTGGTGCAACGTAAAGCAAGTTGTAAAAAAAAAAAAAAAAAAAAAAAAAAACTCTCCATTCAGTTGGTATAGCTTCTTCATACAAACAATAATCAGATAAGTACTTCATATATGGTACTATATCCCAACCCATTGTCTTTAGTATATCCCCCGGAACCTTATCAATTCCAGCTGTTTTTCTAGTTTTCAACTTGTGAATCTTATTGTAAATGTCGTTATCATAGGTAAATTTTAATACTTCTTTAGTATTAGTCATCTCTGTAACCAACAATCTTAACATACTGCGGACTGAATACTTCTGCCTTTTGATGATCCTCGCATACACACTTCCCTTGTTTATTAATGATTCCTGGAATGTCCTTCTTGGAACCTGTTTCTGCCTTCAAGTACCTATACATACCTTTCCATTTTTCACTAAAATTTTTAAGACTGCCAGTTATGTTTGCCATCATGTTATCCTTAGCTGACTTCTTTGCTGGATTCAGTTTCCTAGTAAGTTCCATCAATTTCTTCTTACTTCCACAGCATTTCTAACTGTTTCTTCCAACCTGGACCTCCTTGTTAGTCTCTTTATTTCTCTGCTATAATATAGTAGGTCTTTACCATTCATTACCACCTTTAAATGTACAAACCTGTCTTCACATTCCTCAGCAATTGCTTTAAACCCATCCCAGAGTCTGTTTACATTTTTATTTACCATTTTCCAGAGATCATAGTTACTTCTTAAAGACTCCCTCATGCCTGTTTTATCAGCCATACCGTACTGCCTAATAGTCGTACTTTTAAGACGTTCCTTTCTATCACATTTACTTTTAACTACAACAAAAACACCTTCATGATCACTAATACCATCTGTTACTTCGGTTTCTCTATAGAGCTCATCTGGTTTTACCAGCACCACGTCCAGAGTATTCTTCCCTCTAGTTGGTTCCACCCCTTTCTGAATCAGCTGTCCTTCGCATATTACATTTTTTGCCATTTGTTGTCATGCTTCCTGTTGTTCGTATTACCTTCCCAATTGACATTTGGTAAATTGAGATCACCCGCTACAATCACGTTCCTTTCCATATTGTTTCCCACATAGCTGATTATCTTATCAAATAATTCTGAATCAGCATCAGCGTTACCGTTTCTCGGTCTGCACACTCCAAAGACATCAAGTTGCCTATTATCTTTCGAGATGAGCGTTACGCCTAGAATTTCATTTTTGTCATTTTTATCTTTTTCATAGCTCACAAATTCTTCTTTCACCAGAATAAATACTCCCCATCCTACCATTCCTATCCTGTCTCTATGATACCCACTCCAGTTCCGTGAAAAAATTTCTGCATACATTATGTAATTTCTCAGCCATGATTTAACTCTTATAAAAGATCATCTACCCTAAATAAGATGTGTATAGTAATTAAGGGACATTGGTGTTACTCTTCAAAATGTTTTATCAATGACATCAAAGAATCGTGAACTTTTAAAGTGTCTTGTTTCGTTACATATTGTAAATGTATTGTGTTTTTCAGTGTTTTTTAAAAAATTTGCAATTTTGGTAGTATGTAATGGCTGAGGATGACCTAGAACTATCATCATCATTATCATCATTGTAAAATTTGTTGGTTTTTTAATCTGTTGTAGAAATTTAGTTTAATAATAATAATGTTATTTGCTTTACGTCCCACTAACTACTTTTTTAAGGTCTTCGGAGCCGCCGAGGTGCCGGAATTTAGTCCCGCAGGAGTTCTTTTACGTGCCAGTAAATCTACCGACACGGGGCTGTCGTATTTGAGCACCTTCAAATACCACCGGACTGAGCCAGGATCGAACCTGCCAAGTTGGGGTTAGAAGGCCAGCGCCTTAACCGTCTGAGCCACTCAGCCCGGCAGAAAGAAATTTAGTTTTGTTTGGTCCATATATGTGGTGTTTCAGTTTGTTGCTTGATATTTGACTTCATTGAAATTACGCTACCATTTTCATTATTTTATTATTATCGTAATTTAAATATTGTTTTTAAAAACTGTTTAGGGGTTGTCAGATGAGCTTTGAATGGGGTGGCTATTTTTTCTGTTATACCATTTTCATTTAAGTGAATGCCATTCAAAGAATTATTTTCGTAGTTTTATTATTACCATAAATTTTATTATCGTTGTTGCTGTGTGTTTGGGATTAAATTTGTGTTAATAATTTCATGGTTCATGGTGTGAGTTACTGTACCTACGTACTTACTCCTTGGCGCTACAGCCCCTGTAGGGCCTTGGCCTCCTCGACAAACCCCACCCACTCTTCTCTGTTGACTGCTCTGGTTCTCCATCTTCTAACTCCCATCCTTCTCAAATCCTCCTCCATACTGTCCAACCATCTGATCCTCAGTCTTCCCGTCATACAATGTCCTTCTGGTTTCCTATCAAAGACTTTCTTTACTGTCCTGTTCTCTGTCATTCTTTCTACATGTCCCAACCATTGCAGACTACTGCTCTTTATTTCTGCATCTATATCTGGTTTATTATACAACTCTCTGATTTCCTTATTATTTCTGATTCACCAGAGTCCACCATCCTTCATTGGTCCATCGACTTTCTTAAGTATCTTCCCTTCCCATCTCCATAGCAACTCCTCATCACCTTGTGTCATAGTCCAAGTCTCCACACCATACATCATCACAGGTCTCACTACCGTGCGATAAACTGTCAGCTTCAGAATCCTACTATGACTCCTTGCTTTAAATACTTTGCCTAAGGCAAAGTAACTCCTATTACCAGCTGCTATTCTAGCATGTATTTCTTCCTTCATATCATTGTCTTCAGCTACCATTCACCCTAGATATTTAAAGTTTTTGCAGCATTCATATTCTTTCCCATTCAAATTCACATATTTTTCTCCTTCATTATACTTTTCCTAGACTTTAACATGTACTTAGTTTTTGACTGATTAATCGTTGGTCCCATCTCAGCCCCATATTTTTCTAGTTTTCCAAACTTCTCTTCCAGATCCAGTTTCCTCCCAGATAGCAAATCAATTCTGTCTGCGTATGCAAGGTCTTGTGTAACTTGATTAAACAATGTTCCACCTGGGTTGCTCCTTTGTATTATTTGCATTACCCTCTCCAAAGCAATGTTAAACAGAAGGTTGGAGAGTACATCATCCTGTCGTAATCCTTGGTTAACTTCAAAAGCTTTAGATGAAGTACCCTCAACCTTTACTTTACATACTGTTGTTGCTAGAGTCATTCGGACCAATCTTGTCAGTTTGTTAGGTATTCCTGCCTCTTCATTGCCTTCTATAACTGATCCCTTCTGATACTATCATACACTTGTTTAAAATCAATAAACAGCTGGTGAACATCAATGTTATACTCGCAACATTTTTCAAGGATTTGTCTGATAGTAAAAACCTGGTCCGTAGTAGATCTGTTAATTCTGAAACCGCACTAGTAATCTAGATATTCTTCAACAAGTGGTCTTGGCCTTCCAGCTATGTTTTTTACTAAGATATTATAAGCAATACATGGCAGTGCTATTCCTCTACAATTCCCACAATTTCCTTTGTTATGTTTCTTATGTATAGGGCAGAGTATTGCTATATTCCATTGTTCTGGCATTTTCTCCTTTTGCCATGCAACCACCTTGTTAGTTTCTCACCTCCATATTTTATCATTTCTGCAGTAATGTTGTCTTCTCCTGGTGCCTTATTGCTTTTAAGAGCATTGATTCAATCTTTAACTTCTTGCAATGTAGGTTCTTTCATTGATTCCAGGTCCACCTCTTCTCTACTTTGTTCCTGCGCACTCTCTTCTGTCTGCACATCTTCGACCTCACCTTCAAATCCTGATTCCTTATTCAGCAGTTCACTAAAATATTCCACCCATCTGTCTAACATTTGATCTTTACCTGCAATCAGATTTCCCTCCTTATCTTTCACAGAAAACTGTTTTGGGTTGAAATCCTTTCTTATATCTTTTACCCTTATATAAAACTGTCTAGTTTCCTGAGCAGTCTTTCTCTCTTCTAATTCTTCAATCCACTTTTTGTCAAAACCATTGCATATTGCTGTGCTATATTTTCATCCTTTCTTAACCCGTATGCACCCGTACGCGGACTGGTACGTGCTCGAGCAGCTGGGCCAGGACTCCACAAGCGGACTGGTACGCCGGGATGCAAGGTCGCATATTGGAGACATTTGTGATATCTGTTGGCTTTTTCGGAAACATTTCTAATTGAAATCTGTTCTTGGTGTCTCAAAGTGTCACCAGAATGCTCTGGTATTCTTCTTTGGCAAAGAGAATTGATTAAAATATCGATCGAGAAATCTGTATTCTGTTGTTGACAAAATGGCTGAGAAGGAAGTTGCTTGCTCGTGCGAAATGTTGAGTAATAGCGAAATTCAAAGCATATTTGATGTTTTAGGCTCTGATTTCAACAGTGTTAGTGAGGAAGAAGTTATTAGTGATCCTGTGCATGAAAGAACACGAAATATATCACCAGAGATCTTTCGCGTAGTAATATCGTACGACATGGAATATCGAATGAACTTTCTCCCGCTTCTCAAGATCGGATTGCGACTGCCGGATTTGAACCTACGATCTTGGTACCTGGATGTGAACACTTTACCACTGATCCTCACACTGAATCTTAATAATAATAATAATAATAATAATAATAATAATATTAATAATACACCGAGTGAGCCATACAGCTGTAAGTTCGTATTTGGGATATAGGTTTGAATCTCATCATTCGCTTACTCGTGATTTGTTTCCCATTCGTTCCTTATTTCCAAATCAGGCAAATGTTAGGCTCATGTCATATTGGTTTCCTATTATTTCCTTATTTCAAAATCAGGCAAATGTCAGGCTCATACCGTATAATTAAGGCCATAACACACACTAAAGAACTTCCGAGGTGAGATGAGTTAATGAAAAATTTAAGATTTCAAAGGGAGTTTTTTAATGTGTTATATTTCTGTATTCTGTTTTTTGTGTCATGAGCAATAGTGTGGAATTTCTCAATAATATAAAACAGGTTCCGTGATAATACGCGCAGTCGATCACCCACTATACTATTTTAACCGAAAGCTTGCAACACCCAGGTTGCATACTAAAAAAGTTGGCCGATTCCTAGCATTGTCAGAGCAAAGGGCGGGTGGGTGCATATAGGTTAACTTAGCATCATCAAACCTGGTTATAACAGCATTCTTAATCTCTCGGTAGTTGGGTATCCTTTGTCTGTATTTGACTCTTACCAGATAATGATCACTATTTCCATCTGCGCCTCGACAGCTATCCACTTCCAGGATATCTGAAGCATGCTGTCTGTCTATAAGCACATGATCAATTTGGTTGCTTGTGATCCCATCAGGGGAGCACCATGTTACTTTCCTTATATTCTTCCTTTGCATCCACGTTCTTTTAATAAGTGCGTGTTATTACCCGTAGCAAAATCAATCAACCTTATACCATTATCATTCGAAACCTCATGAAAACTCTCCTTACCAGCTGTTTTCCTGTAAGCATTTTCTCTTCCCACTTGGGCGTTAAAGTCCCCCATAACCACTTTAACATCATATGTTGTCACTAGTGCTCATTCTTGTTCCAGTTCATAAAAGATATCGTTCTCTGCTGACTCTGCATCTTCTGTTGGTGCATATATACATATGAAAGATATACTGTATTGAAGAAGCGGGCTTTTACTCACAAATTCTGTCATTAACAAGCTTAAAGTTAAATATTACATTCTAACATGCATTATCAACAAGGAACCCTGTACCTCCGTATTCTCTGTTACAACATCTATAGCACAAGATGTGTGTCCCAGTTGCAAGTACTCCACTTCCATTCCATTTTATTTCTTGTACTACTATCACCATCACTTTATATTTCTTCATTTCTTTCTTCAGATTCAATAATCCTCCAAGTTTATACAGCGTTCTTACATTCCATGTCGTAATATCAATTCATGTGCCGTTTACTTTGTCCTTTGGTTCTGTAACAAGAGGTTTTTGGGGGGGGCAGGGTTGTTGACCCCATGCCCAGCCCCCAACCTGGAGGACCAGGGTACTGCTGTTAGTGTGGCTCATCGCCTGAAACCTGTCGAGCTTGGGTGGCTCTACCAGGAGACGTAGCTTCCGTTGACGTAACTCTAAGGGTCATTTGAGCATGCAAGCCTCCAGAAACACCCGGCAATGTCACATTGCCTTCATCAAGGTGGCAGTACCTGCGGGAGGTGTGGGTTACTCTTGTTACGTCCTAGTTCGTGAACCATGGGCAACAGCTGAGTGGCCTAGTAAGTGGTCCTGAGAGTAGGGATACCGGTTGCTACGGAGTGGGAGTGGGGATCTCGGACATATTCTGAGTCATCTCCTTGTGCTGAGGCAGCTAGGGCAATACAATCAACCAGTGGTCCCTAAACCGTTAGAGGAGAGATCCTCACTTGGACTATGTGTAAGTATGGTAGCATCCTGCTTCTTGCAGCCCTGAAAATGGTTTTCTGTGGTTTCCTATTTTCACACCAGGCAAATGCTGGGGCTGTACCTTAATTAAGGCCACGGCCGCTTCCTTCCCACTCCTAGCCCTTTCCTGTCCCATCGTCGCCATAAGACCTATCTGTGTCGGTGCGACGTAAAACAACTAGCCAAAAAAAAAAAAAAGCATCCTGCTTCATGAATTTTCTCAGCTCAGAACATTTTAAGCAAGCCTCAGGCCTATGGGAGTAACGGAGTCGTACTCCCATTTGACAGGTGAGGGATTCCTTGGAAGCAACTTGGCAAACGAAATGGAATTCGGTGGGGAGCTATCAATATTAATGGGGCTTATGGAAGAAAGAAAGTAGAACTGGCTGAGTCAGCAAACAGGATCGTCTGGATGTTCAAGAAAGGAGAGATCAGGAGGAAGAGATAGGAGATTATAAAGTGTACTTGACGGGTGATAAAAAGGGAAGGGCAGAGCCTGGGGTAGGGCTGTTCATCAGGAATACTATTGCACACAGTATATAGGCACGTAAACGAGCGAATGATGTGGGTAGATTTGGCAGTTGGAGGAATTAGGATGAGAATTGTCTCAGATTATTCACCATGTGAGGGTGCAGATGAGGATGAAATTGACAAGTTTTATGAAGTATTGAGTGACATCATAGTCAGGGTCAACAGCAAGGCTAAGATATGCTAATGGGCAATTTCAATGCGAAATAGAACTGAAGGATACGAAAGGGTGATTGGTAAATGTGGGGAAGATATGGAAGCTAATAGAAATGGGGAGTGTTTGCTACTTCTATGCTAGTATGGGTGTAGCAGCTATGAATACATTCTTCAAGCATAAGGCTATTCACCGCTACATGTGGGAGGGTAGGGGTACCAGATCCATAATAGACTATATCTTAACCGACATGGAATTCAGGAAATCTGTTAGGAAAGTTTTTTTTTTTTTTTTTTTTTTTTTTTTTTTTTTAGGATTTTTCGATGAAACAGACCACTATCTGATCTGTAGTGAACTAAGTTTGTCTAGGCCTAGGATAGAGAAAGTGAAACCTGTCTGCAAACGAATATGGGTAGAAAATCTCCAGGATGAGGAAGTTAGACAGAAGTACACGGATATGATTAGTGAGAACTTCCGAACAGTGGACAGTAAGCAGGTTCAGGATATAGAAAGGGAATGGGTAGCATACAGGGATGATGTAGTAGAAACAGCAAGGGAATGCCTAGGAACAACTGTGTGTAAAGATGGGAAAAAGTGAACATCTTGGTGGAGTGATGAAGCGAGAGCAGCTTGTAAATTGTACGTAGATGAAAGAAACAGAGCAAAACAAATAGTTGTTGAATCCATAAAGAAGTTGTGGGAAGATTTTGGTAATAACCTGGAAAGGCTAGGTCAAGCAGCACGGAAACCTTTCTGGACAGTAATAAAGAATCTTAGGAAGGGAGGGAAAAAGGAAATTGAACAGTGTTTTGAGTAATTCACATGAACTAATAATAGATCGCAGGGAATCACTGGACAGGTGGAGGGAATATTTTGAAAATCTTCTCAACGTAAAAGGAAATCTCCATGGTGGTCTTGCAAACAACCGAGCTCATGGAGAGGAGGAAAATGATGTTGATGAAATTACACTTGAGGAAGTGGAAAGTATGGTAAATAAACTCCATTTTCATAAAGCAGCAGGGATAGATGAAATTAGACCTGAATTGGTGAAGTATAGTGGGAAGGTAGGGATGAAATGGCTTCATGTAGTAATAGGATTAGCATGGAGTGTTGGTAAGGTACATTCAGATTGGACAAAAGCAGTAATTGCGTCTATCTATAAGCAAGGGAACACGAAGGATTGCAACAACTATCAAGGTATCTCATTGCTTAGTATACTAGGCAAATTATTCACTGGTATCTTGGAAGGGAGGGTGCGATCATTGGTTGAGAGGAAGTTGGATGAAAACCGGTGTGGTTTCAGACCTTAGAAGGGCTGTCAGGATCAGATTTTCAGTATGCGCGAGGTAATTGAAAAATGCTACGAGAGGAATAGACAGTTGTGTTTATGTTTCATAGATCTAGAGAAAGCATATGACAGGGTACCGAGGGACAAGATTTTCACCATACTGGAGGACTATGGGATCAAGGGTAAATTATTAAAATCAATCAAAGGCATTTATGTTCACAATTGGGCTGCAGTGAGAGTTGATGGTAGAATGAGTTCTTGGTTCAGGGTACTTACAGAGCTTAGATAAGGCTGTAATCTTTCACCTTTGTTGTTCGCAGTTTACATGGATCATCTGCTGAAAGGTATAAAGTGGCAGTGAGGGATTCAGTTGGGTGGAAATGTAGTAAGCAGTCTGGCCTATGCTGACGACTTGGTCTTAATGCCAGATTTTGCCAAAAGCCTGCAGTCTGATTTCTTGGAACTTGAAAGTAGGTAGAATGAGTATGGTATGAAAATTAGCCTTTTGAAGACTAAATTGATGTCAGTAGGTAAGAAATTCAACAGAATTGAATATCAGATTGGTGACACAAAGCAGAAATAGTTAGATAATTTCAAGTATTTAATATGTATGTTCTCTCAACATGGCAATATAGTAAGTGAGATTGAATCGCAGTGAAGTTAATGCAGTGAGCGTGCAGTTGCAATCAACAGTATTCTGTAAGAAGGATGTCAGCTCCTGGTCAAAACTATCTTTACATAGGTCTGTTTTCAGACCAACTTTGCTTTATGGCAGCAAAAACTAGGTGGAGTCAGGATCTTATTCATAAGTTAGAAGTAGCGAGAATGATTGCTGGTACAAACATATGGGAACAATGGCAGGAGGGTACTCAGAATGAGGAGATAAAGGCTAAGTTAGGAATGAACTTGATGGATGAAGTTGTATGCATAAACCGGCTTCGGTGGTGGGGCATGTAATGCGAATGGAGGAGGATAGGTTACCTAGGATAATGATGGGCTGTATTATGGAGGGTTAGAGAAGTAGAGGGAGACCAAGACGACGATGGTTAGACTTAGTTTCTAGAGGTATAGAACTAAATGAGGCCACAGCACTAGTTGCAAATAGAGGACTGTGGCGACATTTAGTATATTCACAGAGGCTTGCGGACTGAATGCTGAAAGGCATAATGGTCTATAATGATGTATGTATGTTTCATAGAGCAAAATATGAATTGAATTATAGTGTATCTTGTAAAACATTATTTTATTGATAATTGATAACTAGGGCTCGGAAGTTGAAGACCTATAAATTGCCTATAAAAGACCTAATACTGGCAAAAATGGTGTAAAAGAATGTGTTCCAAATTCATTCATAATTTTAGTTTTAATTACATATTTATATATTTGCAGTATATCACAATAGTTATATCCAGGCTCTTAGGTGTAAAAGAATGGTTTTCCATGGTTTCCCATTTTCACACCAGGCAAATGCTGGGGCTGTACCTTAATTAAGGCCACGGCCGCTTCCTTCCAACTCCTAGGCCTTTCCTATCCCATCGTCGCCATAAGACCTATCTGTGTCGGCGCGACGTAAAGCCCCTAGCAAAAAAAAAAAAAAAAGGTGTAAAAGATCATCGGTTTTTAAACAGCATGTTTTTTTTTTTTTTTGCTAGGGGCTTCACGTCGCACTGACACAGATAGGTCTTATGGCGACGATGGGATAGGAGAGACCTAGGAGTTGGAAGGAAGCGGCCGTGGCCTTAATTAAAGTACAGCCCCAGCATTTGCCTGGTATGAAAATGGGAAACCACGGAAAACCATCTTCAGGGCTGCCGATAGTGGGATTCGAACCTACTATCTCCCGGATGCAAGCTCACAGCCGCGCGCCTCTACGCGCACGGCCAACTCGCCCGGTAAACAGCATGTTGCAAAACATTGAGAAACTTCTCTCTATATCAGCGGATATTAAGGGTTCGTATTTCAAGCGAGACCTTCCTCTTCAGAAACACACACCAAAATGTTCTCCTTTCAATATTACAATTATGTTGCTCATAATTTGATACCCTTGGTTTTTCAAGCATTAGTTTCATTTTAATTTCTCTCTTACTACAGAATAGATGTTTAAGTGGTGATGGATGAACTAATGATTTTTCAAACTGAGAATGGGCAGTACAAATGTATTCAAAAGAAGATGAAGATGCAATAAAAGGCATTTAAGACCTTGAAAAGGGCTAAAAAAAAAAAGTCCTATATGCCAAAAAACACCAAATAAGGAAAAAAAGACAAATAAAACCCACAATTTTTTTGGCCTACAATGACCCAGAATGAACGTATATTATGTGGGGACTCATCTTCAGACACTCGAGAAAAAGAGGATTTTTCCTCAGCTCCCGAGCCCTAGTGATAACCTACTAAACTGTATGGAGTGGCCAAGATGCTGTGTAAATTACAGATGAGATTATCCTAACCCACATTCCAACCTTTAGGTCAATCAATCATCAATGATCTGCATTTAGGGCTGTTTCCCAGTTGGCAGATTCCCTATCAATTGTTTACCTAGTAGCTCTTTTCTAAATTTTTTTTTTTTTTAAGAACTGGGAAATTTATTGAACATTTCCCTTGATAATATATTCTAATCCTCTCCCTATGAATGTGCTCCAATTTGTCCTTTTGAATTCCAACTTTGTCTTCATATTATGATCTTTCCTACTTTTAAAAGCTCCACTCAAGCTTATTCATCGTCTAATGTCATTCCACGCCATCTCTCCACCGACAACTCGAATCATACCCCATACAAGAAATGTGTTTCATTACTTACCCGTATTGTCAACCTTGCAATTATAAGAAATAAGGGAATGTCCACCTCTTCAATACAAAGTAATATTTGATGTAAGTTACATTTACATTACAGGACAGATTTTGACCTATTAAGGGTCATCCTTAGCCATTATAAATAAAATTGACAATTTATATACAGTGGTAAGAATAGAACCTGTATGCTTAAAATGAACGCTTTAAAAATTATGGACTATATTATTAATTTACAGAATAAAAATACGACTTACTCAGTCTTAACTTCTAAAATTTGTTGATTTTAAAGTCTGCTTGTTAAGTTTACATCAAGTTTGACATAACTATTTTTGCAGTAAATAAATAATCTAATATTAATCACTTCCATGTTAAAGACATTTTTAAAATTGGATCTATGACCTATTGTGTTTGCATCTGGAGACAAAATGTGATTTTGACAGACTTAGCTGATTACAGTCTACTGCAGTTAGCAACATTATTTATCTTATGAGGCTTATGTTATGTATTCCATTTTTTTTTTTTTTTTACATCGCACCGACACAGATAGGTCTTACGGTGACGATGGGACAGGAAAGGGCTAGGAGTGGGAAGGAAGCGGCCGTGGCCTTAATTAAGGTACAGCCCCATCATTTGCCTGGTGTGAAAATGGGAAACCACGGTAAACCATTTTCAGGGCTGCCGACAGTGGGATTCGAACCTACTATCTCCCGAATACTGGATACTGGCCGCACTTAAGCGACTGCAGCTATCGAGCTCGGTGTTGTGTATTCCATATAGCTTGGTTTTCAACAGATGTTCTCATAATTAATGTGCTTAAATTGGTGACAAATATGTTTGGCTGAATGAACCTTGTAGGACAGGAGATATTAGATTCAAAATATTTCAATAATGGACCAGTTATATGTCAATGTGGGGCTTATGCATGGTACATTCCTTCAAATTGTATTGCCAAAGTGTGCCTTTTTTCTTCCTGGAGTTTGTTGATTACAGAAGTACAGGAGTCATCACACTATCACCAAATATGTCAATACGCCCTTCTGGTCTGAAGCTCTCGATATGATCTGCCAATGGCAACAGACTTTGTGATGTCTGAACAAATAAAACAGGGATTGGAAACGGGAGAAGTACATAATTGATTAACTCATTCATACTTGTACGCCTGCCAGGCGCATGCAGTGAACATTTATACGGACACCTGGCAGGTGGTCTGCTGGGAGGTAAGCTTTCTGCAACTAGTTCGAGCTTTATAGATGGCATGACATGCAGTATACCATCTGAAAAGCTGAGAATCTGCTCTCTCTCTTGAAGTTGGAATGAACATCATAGATTGTGTTATGCAGCAGGCAATTGCTCTCCAGGTAGGGTGATTATCCGCTTGATAATCAGCAGAAATGGCCGACCCTAGTAAACATTGTATTACAAGGAATAAAATCGAACATATATTATGGGATAGTCAAAGTGAATTGGGCAGTGATGTAGTTTTAGAAAATTAAACAATTTATTTACTAGCAGTGAAAATTATGGCAGCATAACAAAAAATTTCACGTGACAGTGATGACGCGTTGAAAGTGATGCTGATATTGAAGCCCATGCTGCCTACAAAAAGACAAAGCAAGGTGGCTGGGAATGGAGTAAAAACAGGTGATAAACCATCCAATTATGATTTTACATGAAATGCTGGAATAAAGCCCATCATAAACTGGACCCTCCCTACAGAAAGACTTTATACGAAGATGGGTTAAAGCAGTGTGGAACTATGGAAACAGGGCACATGCATCAAGAAATTGACACAGAACGTGAATTTGAATGAAAGTTGGCAGGTTTGACCTTGGTCGGTCCAGTGGTATGTGAAGATACTCAAATACATCAGCCTTATGTCCGTAGATTTACTAGCATGTAATAGAACTCCTGCGGAACAAAATTCCTGCATCTTGGCACATCCAAAAACCATAAAAATAATTAGGACATAAAACCAACATAGTCATTATATTTCCACACAAGCACTTCAGCTCTTTATTAACACAAAAGTATGAGTTATGCTGTACTGCTGGACTTTGCTGTCTACTTCTTTTCTTATACATGTTCTAAGAGCACTATAATTTTCAAAAACACACATTCAAATTTAGTCTTTCTTGGGTCATCCTAGATTTCAGAAGAATTAGGCAGACCAAGGAGGTTGAGATTGTGTTATGTTAGAAGAAACTTGGATTGGAACACAGTTGATGAGGAACAGTGGTGATTGGGTAGAGGAAGAAGGAAATGTGCCTTAAACATCCAAACCCGCAAGAGATGGACAAGGGAAATTGGTGATGATGATAGGCATATTGTTCTTTTTATAATATTTTGTTTCTTTGTTTAGAACCATTCATAAAATATATATATGCTTTCTTGTTTTAGGTTTGATGTCTAATCTGACCCCGGCTAATTCCAAGAAAGATCCTAAGTTAAGGTATCGATGGAAAAAATGTAATTCCTACTATGATGAGTCAACTATTAAATCATGGTAATTCTCTGTAATGTAAACAAGATACTTTGTAAATAAATACTTTATCTCCAAGTTGTTTATTTCTTTTATATTGTTATGTTTTAATTGCATACATATAGATTTAGCTCAAACTGATGCACTACATATGATTAGATAACCATTAGTGGCAGACGTGTCCGACTCGTTGGCTGAATGGTCAGCGTACTGGCCTTCGGTTCAGAGGGTCCCGGGTTCGATTCCCGACCGGGTCGGGGATTTTAACCTTCATTGGTTAATTCCAATGGTCTGGGGGCTGGGTGTTTGTGCTGTCCCCAACATCCCTGCAACTCGCACACCGCACATAACACTATCCTCCACCACAATAACACGCAGTGTCCTACAAATGGCAGATGCCGCCCACCCTCATCGGAGGGTCTGCCTTACAAGGGCTGCATTCGGCTAGAAATAGCCACACGAAATTAGTGGCAGGCGTGTGTTATACAGGTTGTTATATACACCAATACTCCTATTCTAGTTACCAGAGACACACAGTTTCCAAAGGGAGCATGAACAATTACACATAATTATATTTGGTAGTTTGAAGTGTAAAGTGGTTTTTTTTAACTTCAAGGAAATTGTGGACAGTAGGAATACAGTAGTCATTTTTGAGAATGTATCATGTGCATTGGTCATTCTATACAATGTTCAGAATTAATTTTATATTGATTAATAATAAACTTAAATGATGGAAAGACATGGTAAGTTACTCTTATCAATTATAATTTTTGACAAGAGAATTCTAGGTTTTGCAGGGTCAAAGCTTTCTTTACAATATCTTCCTCTTCTCCTGCTCCCAGTTACTTGAGGTTTGGCACGGGCGAGTGAGTGAGTGCAGCAAGCGAGAAGTGTCACCAGCAACAAACTGAGCTGCAGATAATTCCGATGGTGTCACCAGTCGTAGCAATACTAGTGATAGAAGTTATAGAAATGATTGCTGGATGGATATGTGGGAGCGTTTGGCTGGGAAGAAATGGAAAAGTATGAATCATAACAGAAAAAGTTGTGGTGAATTCTAATGAAGTGAAATTACTAAAGGCTAATGTGAAGGGGTTAGAAGAAGTATTGAGACAAGTTAAATGGCAAGAGAAAATGATCAGCCAAGAAGCAACGTATAGCAAAGAATGAAAATGTAGATTTGAAGATTTAGTGAATAAAATGTTGGACTTGACGAATCACTGTAGTGAAAATGACACTGATTATGTGCAAAAAGGGGGAGAAACCGATTGGCTCTGATGGCAAACAGTCTTACTGAATGGAAAACATTTAAAAGGGAAAAGTGTATGGGTGTTACGAGAAATGGACAGAGAGACTTACGTTTCCTATTAGGAAAAGCAAGAAATTCTGGACGTAAGGACTACACAAGAGGCAAGCGCCTTACAGTAGATGACGGAACTTGACCGAGAACTTGGGTTACAGCTCAGCTAAAGGAAATGGATAAGCAGGTGAGTTCACTGACTCCAGAAGAGGGTACTTGCAAAGAATGTGCTAGCTAGCTAGATAGCTGGGAGTAATAATTCTTGCTTGCAAAGCACCAGCTGACAACAGGGATCAGTTCGTTACAGGGCCGTCCAACAGAAGAGGATAGACAGCTGAAATTGCAGAAGTGGTGGATGTGCGAGCAGCTGAGCATAGGCTCAACCCAAGTCCAGGGTCCAGTGGAGGAACAGAAGGCAGAAGAAAGGAAATGGCAGGCGGAGGTAAAAGTTCGAGTTTAAAGGCCTTCTGGTCCAAACAAGTTAAAGCTCAGGACGATAATATGGACAAGGAAATTATTAGTTCTCCAGAAGGCAGCATTTTAGTACTGGAGAAAGTGAGAGTAATAAGAAGTAAGATTAGCAATTTAACACGGGTAAAAGTAAAAAATAACCAGAACTGAGACTAGGATGTGTCAATATAAGGGGATTTTTTAATAAGATGGGGAACAAACAGGTGAAATGATTAATTGTCGAAATGCATGTTATTACCTTTGTTGAAAATTGGATTACATAAGCTTATGAAGCACATACTGAAGGTTTTAAAACAAAGCAAGGCAAGACATAGGAGACCTCATAAAGGAAGATATCCTGTTGGAATACTAACCTTAATAAAGGAGAAATACATGAGAAAATTGAACATGTAGAAACAGAAATACTTTGGGTGAAAACAAAGATGAATCAGAAGGGAGATATGAACTTATGCTTCAGTTCTGTCTACAGCCCTCCCAAAGGCTCGATATTTGCAAATAAAGATTTTTTCACTGAGTTAGCAATAGAAATGAATTGATAAGCAATGTGCATGAGGACACAGATGTTGTGCTGATGGTGGGACTTCATTGCAAAGGTTACAAATTGAAAACAAGTAAATTGTAAAAAGGTAGAGGAAATAGTAATTAAAAAGGAACAAGTTAAGATAAAGTGTATAATAAGTATCGTGAAAAACTACTTGAGCTGTGTGGTACAGAAGAACTGTATATTATGAACAGGTGGTGGTCAGGAGAAGAAAGGGTAATTTTATATATACAAAAGAAATGGAGGAAATATTATAGATCTAGTACTATGCTCAAAGTAGGCATAATTACTCGTTAAGTGGATAACAGCTGAAAGATGGTGAGAATCTTATCACTTACTCCTATTTATAAAACTAATAAATAAGGAGGAAGTGTGGCTTAACATCATAGGAATATTACAAGAGAGGTTAGTGCCCAAATACAGATTGAAAGAAGACTTCAAGGAATATTTCAAAAGGAGAACTTCCAAAATGAAGAAATTATTAGTGGTTGAAAATAATCAAGTAAATGAGGCAATAAAGCTCACAGAAAATGCTGTATTGATTGCAGGATAGAAGATGCAGGTGCAGCGGATAAGAATGCCAAGAAATAGTGGGTGGTACAATAAAGAATGCAGAAAGAAAAAGATGGAAGTATCAAAATCATTAAAGACATATAAGAGGATAAAAGGACCTGAAACAACAATTGCATTCTACAGTAAAAGAAAAGAGTATAAAGGATTAGAACACCAAACACTTGTGGCAGAAGAAACAAGCTTATAACCTAAATAGAGATTCTAAAAATAAAGACATTAAGAAAGTGTGGTATAGAATAAATCAAATCTGTAGAGAAAGTATAACACAGGTAAACATAAGTCATCGAGAATGGAAAAAGGAAATGAGAGGGTTAATTTGGTGATTGATAGGAGTATACAAGAATAAAGCCTGAAGAGAAGAAAAAATCAGGAGAATCAATGCATTGTATGCAACAAATATATGGAAATGGCACATCTGCTAAAAGACTAAAGAAACTAGAAAAATCAGAGAGAAATATATAGTTAAGAGTCCAGAAAAATCCTCAGAATTCTAAAATTATTCAAATTTTAAAGATATTTCCAAGTATCTATCATCAATGATCTACATTTAGGGCTACTGCCCAGGTTGCAGATTCCTTATCAGTTGTTTACCTACCTTTTCCTTAAATGTTTTCAAAGAACTTGGAAATTTATCAAACATTTCCCTCGATAATGTATTCCAATCCCTTACTCCTCATCCTGTAAATGAATATTTGTCCCCTTGAAATCCAACTTTACCTTCATATATTTGATCTTTCGTACTTTAAACTCCGTTCAAGCTCATTCATCTACTAATGTCATTCCATGCCATCTCTCCGCTACAGCTCGAGACCCCCTGAGTTAGTTTTTATATAAGGCACACTCCTTATTCCCTCAAAATAAATGATATGTATTGCACCAGTAACACTACTACAGTGATTATTATAAGTTGAAATTGCAGAGTATTTGCAGTGTGTTCAAGTACAACTACAAAACTTCCACTGAAGAGCATATGACGTCTGCCGTGTCACTTCCGGCTTACACCGAGATGCACATTACCCAGAATCAGCTTATGTTACATTTAATTTAATATTTCCATAAATAATTGTGAAAGAATGAACCTGACAACTGCAACAAACGTATTCATACAACACCCAAAGGAATGATCACATTTCAGAACGATCATGACAATCCCTTGACACATAAATAAAGAATTATAAAGGCTGGTGCAACATGGACAGGCTATGACTCGCAGTACTTGCTATCTGGCTATATAACAGGGCTGGCCACAACGAGGCTCGCGAGCCACAAGCAGCTCTTGAGTCAGTCTCGTGCGGCTCTTGACACCAACCTTAGAGTAAAATTAAATGATATAATTAATGGAATTTAACAACATTTCGTGGCCAACGGCAGTCAGTAGCAACGATGTGCGACTTAACGTTATTAGCGCTGTAGGACAGTGGTGAGAGATGGGAGGTGAATATAGTTCCGGGGCCTTCGTTTAGATAGTGTTTTGAGCTGGAGAGTGTGTCAGTGAGTCAGTGTCGTGAGGTGAAGCCAGTCGCGTTCACGTCTAGGCAGTAGCGAGTGCCGCTACTTTTCTGTGTGCTGTTTAAGAACAGCTGTGGCCTGGTGTCCGAACAGTTGCGATGCTCTCTGAAAAAAAATGAAAACCTACAACCTGTTTTCCAGTCATTGACCGGGTCAGGGATGTAATGAATGAAGCAGATATAGGCTGTTAGTACGATGGGGTCGCCACTCCCAAAGTGATTTATTAATGAATGATAGATGCAATGAAATGAGAATGGAGAGTGTTGCTGGAATGAAAGGTGACAGGGAAAACCGGAGTACCCGGAGAAAAACCTGTCCCTCCGCTTTGTCCAGCACAAATCTCACATGGAGTGACCGGGATTTGAACCACGGTATCCAGCGGTGAGAGGCCGATGCGCTGCTGTCTGAGGCATGGAGGCTCTTGCGATGCTGTCTAAGAAGCGTAAATATGAAGAGTAGAATCGAGTTTTTAATACCGAGTAGGAGAAAGAATTTGTTTTCTTAGAAAGAAACGGTAAGCCAATGTGTCTTTTGTGTCAAATAACATTGTCAAAGCTCAAGGCCAGTAATCTAAAATGCCGTCATGACACTAACCACAGCGGTTTCAACCCTGTTCGCTCTCAGTTAAGGAAAACCAAACTGAAATAACTAAAGGAAAATCTCCATGGTCAGAGTAGGGTTATGTCAGTTTTTACCAAGGAAGCAGATACTACAACAGAAGCTGGCTTCATCTTGGCTTTTAATATTGCAAAAGCAAAAAATTCTTACACAGAGGGGGAGTTTATTAAGAACATGGCACAATTTTTTTCTATTTTAGAACCCAAAAATAAGAAACTGCAGAAACTGATCAACGAAATGCCCGCTGCTAGACACACAATAGAGAGGCAAGTTTCTGTTATTAGTGTGGATAATTTTAATAATTTACAAAAAAATCTAAGCAAGTGCTCAGTAGTAAGTCGGGTTCTGGACGAGTCTACTGATATCAAAGGTAAACCACAACTAGCCATATTTGTGAAATATGGGTCAAGGGACTTGCAGGTGGTGGAAGAACTTTTAGACCTGGTTACTTTGAAGGATACTACTCGTGGTTGTGACATTAAAGTAGCCCTGGATGGTGTTTTACAGATAAACTCAGTGCATATTGGTAATATTGTCAGCATTGCTACCGATGGTGCACCATCTATGACTGGCACAAAACCAGAGCATATTGGGCTTAAGTTCAAACTTTTTTAGAAGATATGAACAATAACGAGCTTCCTGATGATGTATATTGGTACTGCTTATTAAGATGGCTGTCTGTAAGCAATGTTCTTGGCATATATTTTGAATTACTCGATCCAACCAAACAGTTTATGGAAGAAAAAGGAAAATCATTTCCTGAACTTAATGACCCCTAGTGGTTGTTACATGTTGCTCTTTTTACAGATGTGGTCCAGCATTTAAAAACGCTAAACATATCTTTACAAAGAACAGAAAAACTTAATTCTGATTTGGCTCAGAATGTACTTAGCTTTCATAGCAAGTTAAAGCTTTTTGGGAAAGACCTTCAGACTAAAACATTTTCTCACTTCAAATGTTTGAAGACTATTACTGAAAGCCTTCCTGACGTTCAGATGGAAACTGAAGATTACATGAGTAAAATGTCTGGCCTTGCTGAAGAAATCAATGGCAGATTTAATGATTTGAGATCACTTAAACCTTAATTTTAATGCCTGGGAAAGCCTTTTGCTGTTGATGTTGTTGGCGATGGTTGTCCTGTTTCATCACCAATAACAAAGGATACAGCAGCTGTAGAATTGGACCTACTAGAACTTCAAGAGGACGAAGGACTAAAAGGACTCAAACGAAGTGGCGTTTCTACCATAAAGTTTTGGAAGAATGTTCCAGATTGGCCGTGCGTTTAGGGACGCGCAGCTGTGACATTGCATCCATGAGATAGTGGGTTCGAACCACACTGTCAGCAGCCCTGAAGATGGTTTTCCGTGCTTTCCCATTTCCACATCAGGCAAATGCTGGGGCTGTACCTTAATTAAGGCCACGGCCGCTTCCTTCTCATTCCTAGGCCTTTCCTATAACATCGTCGCCATAAGACCTATCTGTGTCGGTGCGATGTAAAGCAAATTACAAGAAGAATGTTCGAGAAGAAAAATGTCCACTAAGAAAAGAGTGTGCCAAGAGACTTATCTCAATCTTTGGGACTACTTATGTGTGTGAATCACTTTACTCAACGCTTACATTTATTAAATCTAAATATCGATCTGACCTAACTAGTGAACATTGAAGTGAACTTGTGCAAACTGCACTTTCCAATTATCAGCCAGATTTTAAAAAATTAACACTCGAAAAAATACTTCTCAGAAGTCAAATCTCATTCATTGGTGTGTACCTGTACAATAATACTCTGTGTAGTGTAGAAAATACACTGACTGGCAGAGCAAATGCAACACCAAGAAGGAGTGGTCAGAACTTTATGCCAATTGCAGGGTAGACTGACGTCACTGAGGTATGCTCATGATGTGAAATGCGCCGCTGTGCTGCGCACGTAGCGAACGATAAATGGGACACGGTGTTGGCGAATGGCCCACTTCGTACCGTGATTTCTCAGCCGACAGTCATTGTAGAACGTGTTGTCGTGTGCCACAGGACACGTGTATAGCTAAGAATGCCAGGCCGCCGTCAACGGAGGCATTTCCAGCAGACAGACGACTTTACGAGGGGTATGGTGATCGGGCTGAGAAGGGCAGGTTGGTCGCTTCGTCAAATCGCAGCCGATACCCATAGGGATGTGTCCACGGTGCAGCGCCTGTGGCGAAGATGGTTGGCGCAGGGACATGTGGCACGTGTGAGGGGTCCATGCGCAGCCCGAGTGACGTCAGCACGCGAGGATCGGCGCATCCGCCGCCAAGCGGTGGCAGCCCCGCACGCCACGTCAACCGCCATTCTTCAGCATGTGCAAGACACCCTGGCTGTTCCAATATCGACCAGAACAATTTCCCGTCGATTGGTTGAAGGAGACCTGCACTCCCGGTGACCGCTCAGAAGACTACCATTGACTCCACAGCATAGACATGCACGCCTGGCATGGTGCCGGGCTAGAGCAACTTGGATGAGGGAATGGCGGAACGTGGTGTTCTCCGATGAGTCACGCTTCTGTTCTGTCAGTGATAGTCACCGCAGACGAGTGTGGCGTCGGCGTGGAGAAAGGTCAAATCCGGCAGTAACTGTGGAGCGCCCTACCGCTAGACAACGCGGCATCATGGTTTGGGGCGCTATTGCGTATGATTCCACGTCACCTCTAGTGCGTATTCAAGGCACGTTAAATGCCCACCGCTACGTGCAGCATGTGCTGCGGCCGGTGGCACTCCCGTACCTTCAGGGGCTGCCCAATGCTCTGTTTCAGCAGGATAATGCCCGCCCACACACTGCTCGCATCTCCCAACAGGCTCTACGAGGTGTACAGATGCTTCCGTGGCCAGCGTACTCTCCGGATCTCTCACCAATCGAACACGTGTGGGATCTCATTGGACGCCGTTTGCAAACTCTGCCCCAGCCTCGTACAGACGACCAACTGTGGCAAATGGTTGACAGAGAATGAAGAACCATCCCTCAGGACACCATCCGCACTCTTATTGACTCTGTACCTCGACGTATTTCTGCGTGCATCGCCGCTCGCGGTGGTCCTACATCCTACTGAGTCGATGCCGTGCGCATTGTGTAACCTGCATATCGGTTTGAAATAAACATCAATTATTCGTCCGTGCCGTCTCTGTTTTTTCCCCAACTTTCATCCCTTTCGAACCACTCCTTCGTGGTGTTGCATTTGCTCTGTCAGTCAGTGTAAATATTCCTTCATTTGTTATAAAATGAAAAACCTGTCTTCTTTTTATGAACCATTTTCTAAACATGCTCCCAATTTTGTCTCCTAATTTTGGGCTCCCAGAATTTAAGTTAGTGGCCACCCCTGCTATATAAGCATGGTGAAGGCAGAGCATTCATTCAGTTTATTTTTCAGCATGCAATTTTCATACGTGTTCTGTTAACAAGTGGTACGTGGCACACTGATTCATCATGGTATTCCAGCTATTCGATCCCTGCTATGAGGCAGTAAATGAAATGGCGTATGGCTTTAGTGCCGGGAGTGTCTGAGGACCAATTCTGCTCACCAGATGCAGGTCTTCTGATTTGACGCCCGTAGGCGACCTGCACGTCGTGATGATCATGAAATGATGATGATACATACACCCAGCCCCCGTGCCAGCAAAATTAACCAGTTATGGTTAAATTATTTAGTTCTTTTTCCGGGTTGAACTGTGTTGTTGTTTTCTGCATATTAAGTATAGTTTGCCGACATTTCGAATACATCGTAATCTATGATCTTCATATCCGTACTGATGAACTACAAGATTCCCGTTTTGACATGCCCCATTTGGACGTGACCAAATATTTGTTATCATACGGCATTCCCCAGACAATGTAATCTTAATCATAGCTTCATGATCTATATGTGAATGTATTGCTCAGCTGAAGATGACCCTATGTAGGGGGTCGAAAGTGGTACTGTAGCATAATAAGTAGAAGTCCTTTCCTATTTCTAATTTCGAATAAATTGCAGTGTTCTTCGTCAAGGCGACTGAAATACCCCTACTCGATCTGAGGCAATCAGTCTCCCAGGCAGCAATCACACTACGAGAATGGTTCCGGACATAGGTCTTATATGTAATAGACAAGAAAAATGTTCCACCGATCAATACATTTATTGTGAATGAATTATTGCACTAGTACCGGTTTCGGCCTATCTTGGCCATCATCAGCTAGCACACAAATTTACAGTCATTAGACAAAATTACAAAGCTGTTACATAAGAGCATCCGGATGTCTAATGAAAAATGGAAGTAAAATATATTGCAGTATGTTGCGTTAAAATATCTCTGATTAAAAGTGGTGATGGTTAGAATAAACTAAAACCTATTGATTGAGCATGGACATGAGTACATAAGCACATTAAAATATATATGCCACATCATAAGACACTAAAAAATATAGCACATTAAACACATTAAAGCATGGTATATTTTAAAAACGTCTATTAAAATTTGAGTTCATGTTGCGTTGCATTCATCCTTCAATCATCTTGTAGTTCTTGTGTTGATTAAGTTGTATTAGGTGAATATCGAGAATGTTCTATGGCTGATATACTTTATATTGGTATGTTATAAGAACTCTTGTCATTAAAATTTGAAAATTGAGTACTGTGCAATTCAACTGTTGATGTAGTCAGGTAAGATTTATATATACAGCAAGATAGGGTTTAAGTTTAGAGCTGTTGGTGGTGACACTTCTCTCGTCTATGGACGTTATATGGTTGTTATCTGTAAAGAAAAGCTAATATGAGTATGGCGTATGTATGAAGGAATGCCTGAATGTATGTGTGCAATGAAAGGAGTACTTACTGTTGTTGCTATGGAGGTTGTGTACCGATATGTTTGGAGATTTGTTGTGTTCTGCTACGAGTACGTCTGGGGTTCATGTTAGCTTTGTGGAGGGATGTTGGTGGAGGGGATGGAGGAGTGGCTATTGTGAGGGTAGGGGCGGGGTTAGGTTTGTGATTCGTCGGTTTGTTATGACGTGTGTTTACTAATTTGAGATAGTCATTTTTTTATTGCAGGAATGACTTTGTCAAAGATGATACTGGTTTTCTCTGTAATATCGTTAATGTTAATTACATGACAAGAAGCAATAGTGGAATGAAGGAAGGCCAAATCCTCTTCATCTGTTATTTTTGCGAGTGGCTTTAGGTGGCACTGACACAGATAGGTCTTATGGCGACGATGGGATAGGAAAGGCCTAGGATTTGAAAGGAAGCGACCGTGGCCATAATTAAGGTAAGCCCCAGCATTTGCCTGGCGTGAAAATGGGAAACCACGGAAAACCATCTTCAGGGCTGCCGACAGTGGGATTCGAACCCACCATCTCCCAGATGCAACCTCACAGCCGCATGCCCCTTGACCAGACGGCGAACTCGCACAGTAATCCTCTTCATCTGAGTCCATTGTCCTTGTTTGAACATAATAGAAACCACCTAAATATATTGCCACAAATTGATATAATAAACTACCTGTATATAGAAAAAGGAAGTCAAGTTTAACATGTTTATTAAGTGTGGACACAATGTTAAATGAGACAGTATTCAACATTTGACATTTAACATGTTGATGGTGTCACCAGTTAACATTTAACACTTTTAACATTTAACATGTTGTTGTTAAATGTTAATCTGTGGAGACCGGCCTTAAAATACACACGCAATAAATAAATACTGTAGATGACTTCACTACAGAAGTTCAGGGAGGAAACGCTTCTATTGGTTGGTATCCGAAGCAAAGTGCTGGCAATACCGTACCAATGATGGAAACCGCTAGAAGATTCTTCAGAGAGGCTTCCACTTCTACGGATATTACTGGAGTAGACATAAATTTAATAAACCATCTACGTGCCATCGTAGAAACTCTTTCGTGTGGGTATGCCTTTGATAAAGTGTCATTTGACATGTACGCAAAGGAAACTATACAATTATACTTACAAGAATACAAATCGTACTACATGCCTGTAGGTTTGCACAAACTCTTGGGACATGGAGAGGAGGTCATTAGGCACTGTATTATACTTATTGGACAACTCTCTCAGGAAGCCCAGGAGACCAGGAAAAAGATAATAGGAAACCTTCCAGAAAGACACAAATACTACCTTTTCCATAGGCTGCTTATATCATCGGACACTTACATTACCAGCTTAGGGAAATCAAGGAGAAGGAAGTTTATTTCGCTTTCACGAGAAGTGCTCAACTTACTGTCTGAGCCTCCTGTATCTGTTTCTGCCGAAGGAGATAATGACAGTGACGATAGCGATTCTGATGCAACTTCATCTAATGAATAAATTGTTTGGCAAGTACATGTATTCCTGTACCTATTTTTAAACATACTAAACAGCATGTCCCACTATTAACATCTATTTAATTTCTTAAACCTATAACAAAAATGATTAAAATTACAAATGTTACTAATTCTATTCCTGGCGTAGTAATTCATTCTTTGTGCTTTATTGACCACACACTTAATTATCTCCAATAATAGCAGTTACATACTAAGTTTTAAGTAAATCGGTCCATTAGTTCCCGAGATACGATTTTTGGCGGCTAGATTCCTGAAATTACGCACAGTGCAATGTGACAAAATTACATTAGCATTAGGAAAATTTAGAATTCCTCCTCATAATTTATACACTTGTATGCATTGAAATCTGAATTCGTTAACGTAGAATATCATTCTGAAGAAGTATGTTATGACTGTTCTGTTCTGTTCGTGAAGTTGATTTGGGCAGTCACGCAGTGATAGTGGTACGGTACACTACTCTACTTGTGCGAGTCAGAGGTGCGCGGTAGTGGTAATCACTTGTGTTTTCGTTCAAGTGTGGTGCGGGAGTGACAAGCAATGGAGACCGACAGTGGAGGAACGTCGGCGGTAACCGGGAATTCCTTACGAGTGGAGCGTGAAATTGTCGTACCTATGGAAGAGGAACCCATAACTAATACGACACGCCAGCAAGATTCTCAGTCAACTGAGTCTGATGTACAGAGGCGTAATAGGGAAGTGGTAGACCGTTCTAATTCCGAACAATCTAACAATCAATCCGAGGTGTCCCAAGTGGCTTCTACCCCGGAATATTATAATCGCTTTCATCATGGGCCTTTCTTTGTATTTGTTGAATCTATAAACGAGCAAAACATCGGCAATTTACACCCTATTGCACTTGGTCGCCGATTTTATGAAACTAAACTTAATGTCAAATCGATCCAACGTAAAGGACGTAATCGACTACAAGTTACTTTCCATACGGCTTCTCAAGCAAACGCATTTTTGAGTAATCCTATGCTTGAAACCCTCAAAATTAAAGCTTACATTCCATCCTCACAAGTGTTAAGAGTAGGCATTATTCGTGGAGTTGAAAAAGGTTTATCGAATGAGGACATATTAAAGTACCTGGAATCTGAGGCACCAGTTAAAAGCGTGCAACGACTTAATCGCCGTGCAATTCAAGAAGGAGAAACCCAATAACTTCCTACGGGTTCAGTAAAAATTGTGTTCAGATCACAAACATTACCCTCCCATGTCGCCTTATATAAGGTGTACATGGAAGTTGAACCTTACATCTTTTCACCCATTCGCTGTCGCAAATGCCAGCGCTATGGACATACAATTCGGCAATGTCAAGCGAAAAACGCTCGTTGTGGGAAATGTGCGCAACAACATGAAACCACCGAGCACAGAATAACATAGAGATGACAATGTGCCGTCTGAGTTTAAGTCAGTGGACAAAAGCGGCCGCCATGTTGTTTGTACCAAAACATTGGAGACCACTTAGTGTAAGTGAACAGTGCACCACGTGTGAAGTAAATAAAGGAAGTTTGCGTTATGGTTTTAAAACGCCGACTTGTGTAGCGTATGGATGTGCAAACAGAGCTTCAAAGAAAATACCAGGGATAACTTTTCACAGGTAAGCAATACGTTTTTGCGAATATTCAATGCCAAATTGTTTTCCCCTTGCACTTGCAGTATAGGTTCAGAAGCCCCTTTATCATTTACAGTTTTCCTAAAGATAATGAACGACGGAAGAAATGGATAAGAGCTATACGAATGGAAAATTTGTCCCCCACACCTTTCAGCACCATATGTTCAGCTTACTTTACTGAACGTGATTTTGATCGTACTTCATTGTGTGTCGTAAGGCTGAGGGAATGGGCTGTGCCATCTGTGTCTGCTGCTTTCCCAAAGTACCTACAAATACAATCAAAGGTTAGTTTCTCTTCATTTTAGCATTTGATTGAGAAATATGTTGAAATACATATTTATAGAGTAAGCCTACTATTTCTTAAATTTATTTTACAGGAGAGGAGGGTCCTTAAAATCATAAAGACTGTGGAAATGCCTTCATTAGACTCCTCTACAGCAGTCCAGGAAGTACCTGTTGTGGAAAAGTCTATCTGTAATAAAAGTGCAGAAACGTGTTTTAATGCTCAAATAGATCATATGGAAACCAAAGAAATTGCGTACAGAAAGAAAATTAAATTACTGAACCAGAAAAAGAGCCGAATGAAGAAAAGGGTGGCTGAACTAAGTTCTGTTGTACACAGCCTTAAAAAGAAGGCTGTGATAGATAATGAGTACTGTGAAATGTTAAGTGGTTTGTCAGATACCTCATTGTGTTTGTATAAACCTCAACAAGATAAGGCTTCATGTAACAAAGTGCAAAAGTTGTATGATGAGAATTTAAAAGCATTTGCCATTACTCTTCATTTTCTTTCTCCAAAGGCATATTCATTTGTGAGAAACACTATTGACACTTGTCTTCCACACCCTAGAACATTATCTCGATGGTATCAAAGTGTAGATGCTAATCCTGGGTTCTGTGCTGAAGCTTTTCAGGTACTTAAATCATACACAGGCACTAAGATTTGTGCCCTTTTATTTGATTGCATGGCTATAAGGAAACATTTGGAATGGGATGGCAATAAATTTCATGGGTCTGTTTGTTGGGATTAATAATGAAGATGACACAGCACCATTAGCTTCAGACGCCTTAGTTTTTCACTTAGTATTTGTGAATAATTCCTGGAAGATTACTTTAGGATACTTTTTTGTGCATGGCATAAAAGCTGCACAAGTAAGTGCTCCTACAAAACAGTGTTTAACATTGCTGCATGATTCTGGTGTGACAGTGACTTCATTGACTTGTGATGGTGCTGCAACAAATATTGGTTCAGCTGACAACATGGGTTACAACTTAGATGTAAGTAACATGGTTACTTATTTCCTCCACCCAGTTACCAAACAGCCAGTTTTTTTTTTTCCTGGATGCTGCCACATGATGAAATTGGTTAGGAATACCTTAGGTGATAGGAAATACTTATGTAATGGGTCAGGTGAGGTAATAGAGTGGAATTTTATTGACATGTTGAACGAGTTGCAACAAACGGAAGATATGCATCTAGAGAACAAAGTCAGGAATTCACACATACATTATAGAAAAATGAAGGTCAAATTAGCTGCACACGTTTTAAGTCAGTCTGTTTGTGATGCTCTGTTGTATTGTTCAAGTAAACACATTGAAGGTTTCAAGGGTTGTGAGGCTACAGCAAAATTTATACAGATGTTTAACATTCTCTTTGATGTTCTAAATTCTAGGAGTATAAGGGGTAAATACTTTAAGAAAGCTCTGAATTTTCAGAATATTTCTGAAATCAAAGATTTCCTTTTGAGGGCCAAACAGTAGATTATGCAGCTACAGTAGGGATTCAGTGACAAGCCCATATACTTATCCACCAGAAAGACAGGATTTTGGGGGTTTCTAATTGATATTGAGAGCACCATTTCAATGTATGATTTCTTTGTTGGGGACTCATCAGAAAACTTTCCACTGAAATATTTTCCTTTGTATAAAGTAACTCAAGACCATCTTGAGAGACTGCTTAGTTTAGATCTCAGGATGGACATAATAATATTCCCACTGCTAGGCAATTCACTGCTGCATTGAAGAAAATATTAATTAGTTCTGAGTTACATGAATCCAGAAATGGCAACGCTCTCCCACTGGACAAAATCAGTATTTTGACCGCTCAGAACAAGTCTCCTGAGGATGTGATAAAGGCATCATTCCCTAAAGCAAGAATGCTAGAGTATTCATCTGAGGTATTGTCCCAAACATCTCTTCAACATTGTCTTCTGGATCATGACTATATTGTATTACCTGGAAAGACAAACTACAATGACATAACATGGGACATCTCTGAGTACATTGCAGGGTTTGTAGTCAGGAGTTTAGAAAGTAAGATTGTATGTCCAGAATGTCTCAGCATCCTTATAGACACTAGTGACAAGTTAAATGGCCTTATTTCAGTCAAAGGTAGGGGTGGTTTAATGAAACCATCACGAGATGTTTGCAAAATTTGTAAATTTTGTGAAATTACATTCAGGCAAAGAACAAGTATTAAGGATGTTAAAGTTCCTTCTGCTCAGTTCATTTAAGGTTAAGCATCTGGTTTGTAAAGTGTTACAAGAGTTCATAGGAACTGACATTTTTGAGGATATTAAAAGCCATTTTCTTGACCAGGAACTTGAAACTAATCATTTCCCATTGCTAACTGAAGCAATTGCGAACAGATATTTGACCATAAGGTTTCACCACTTTTGTAGAAACTACAATGATCAAATGCATCTCTTTCAAATTCGCCAACATTTCACCAAACTGATACTGTTTTCTGGACAATAGGAAAAAAATGAATTCCTTGTCTACTTGTATGCTACACACATACTGAAATATACTTAATTAGAATGTATTTTGTGTGTTCTGACTACTAAAACATTAGGCCTAGTCATGTGCACATTATTTTTATAATGTGAATGTCATTCAAAGTGTTATTTTTGTGGGTGTTGTATATACCTTATTTTATCTCACTTGTTGTCCATATAGCTATATAGTTATTTAAGGTATGGTTATTTCATTACATTACAAATTAATCCTTGAGATGAATTAATTTCATCAAGTGTACTAATGAAAAAATATTTTTTGATATGATTTATTTGGCTTAACAATTCTGTAATAATTAGGCCTATTTACCTCATACATATTGCTCTTCCAACATATTTTTATTATTGACCGTATATTATTTTATTTATAGGCCTACAGACTTTGTATATTTTTATTGTGTATGATATTGTTTGTGGATGTGTACTGTATATGGTATCTACGGTGTACCAGTTATACACATCTACGCTGCAAATTTGAATTTTCCGCCTTAAAGTACCTCTCTACAGGAGAAACCCTGAACTGTAACAACTGAATCAACTCTACTGTTTATCAGAAGATGTCACTGGATGTTTTTGATTTGCTTTTGTTGATCAAGAAGTTTGGACATTCTCTAACAGATGTCTCTACTAAAAAAAACTATGATAATGCACTCTGGTGCGAAGGAATGAACTTTCTTGGAGAAATTTTATATTCATAAGTTTTGTCTTTACTAAATTTTGTTCTTTCATTTAGGGGTTGGCAATATTAAGCTTTCTTTCCGCCTGTTTTGAATTTAACCAATCCTAAATTTCTGAAATTAATTTCCCACCAATAAGGTGTTTCTTCATCGATTTGTGTGTAACATTTGCTGTTAGCCAATAAACGTTTGTGGGTGGGTCTTAATCATTCATGAAAGGTCTCGAATTTTCCGCGAGGGTATAAAAACTGCTGATTTTCTTGTCTCGGCGCCACTTCAGTAACATCTAGCTTAGCGTGTGGATATGTAGCAGGGGGCGGGAAGCGCCTCTTTCTTCGGGCAACAGATCTTCAACAAGGTCATGGCCGTTTAACATCTTTTCTTGCTAGCTCAGCAGTGTAACTCGCGGGGAAGGTTCGAAACCTTTAATATCTAACCCATCTCTTTAAAATGTAAATCCCTTTTCAGTCTATGTAAAAACTACAAATTTCTTCAACTGTAAATCGTGGATAGAGAATGCTTTACCCTCTCGAGCTCCCCTTCATTTTGAATTTTAGGTGACTATGTTTTCGTAACCGTTTTTCTCTTCTAATAGGGTGTTAAATTTATCTTGTATACTAGTCACCTCCATAGATTGGGATTAGCCCCTGTGTAATCGGCCTAGTGCCTCTTAGGTTTTAAAATGTGTATTTAGGAGAGTTAAATCACGCCTCCGTTCCTTTTGCATTTAGGGCCATTTAAAGTAACCTATTATTTTTCATTTTAGGCCCAGTAGAGTGGGTACAAGTTACCCCTGTTTATTTATAAGTGTGCCTTGAGGGCAGTTTGTAATAAAGTCCGTTTATGGCCTCTTAATAGGGTTGAAAGATTGAGAGCGGGTCAGCTCTTTCTGGTATTTTGAAAGGTGCCTCGGGGAGGCGTGGCATTTTGATTGCTGGGAGCTAGTGCTCCATGTAATTAGGGGCATTCTACCCTTTGGTATTTTGTGCTTGTGAGCTGAGAGCTCAAGGATTGACGAATTTGGGCTCGTAGCCCAGAATTTGTAAAGAACCCTTAACTTGTGCTTTCTTTTGTAAAGTTGCATTGTACCTGATTTTTTTTGTCATTTCACCTAGTGAAAATTGTTAAATGTTGTTATCTGTTGAAAATATAACCTTTATTTAAATTTTAAATTCATCTTTAAGACTTGCAGTTAGACCCATTCCAGCCCGCACCTTCTTTCACCTCTGCCTTCCGCGGATAACTCCGTAACATACGGTATATAAATATTCTTTCTCTAAAATGGGTCTTTATGAAAATGTTCCATGATTTTTAGCTGCACCTTGCAATCAACAAATTAATTTAAAAACCACCTAATCGATACTTTATCGAAAGTATCCTTTGTGCATTTCAAAAAAACCTGCACAAATAAGTGCTCTTACAGAACAGTGTTTAACATTGCTGCATGATTCTGGTGTGACAGTGACTTCATTGACTTGTGATGGTGCTGCAACAAATATTGGTTCAGCTGACAACATGGGTTACAACTTAGATGTAAGTAACATGGTTACTTATTTCCTCCACCCAGTTACCAAACAGCCAGTTTTTTTTTTCCTGGATGCTGCCACATGATGAAATTGGTTAGGAATACCTTAGGTGATAGGAAATACTTACGTAATGGGTCAGGTGAGGTAATAGAGTGGAATTTTATTGACATGTTGAACGAGTTGCAACAAACGGAAGATATGCATCTAGAGAACAAAGTCAGGAATTCACACATACATTATAGAAAAATGAAGGTCCAATTAGCTGCACACGTTTTAAGTCAGTCTGTTTGTGATGCTCTGTTGTATTGTTCAAGTAAACACATTGAAGGTTTCAAGGGTTGTGAGACTACAGCAGAATTTATACAGATATTTAACATTCTCTTTGATGTTCTAAATTCTAGGAGTATAAGGGGTAAATACTTTAAGAAAGCTCTGAATTTATAGAATATTTCTGAATATCAATGATTTCCTTTTGAGGGCCAAACAGTAGATTATGCAGCTACAGTAGGGATTCAGTGACAAACCTATGTACTGATCCACCAGAAAGACAGGATTTTGGGGGTTTCTAATTGATATTGAGAGCACCATTTCAATGTATGATTTCTTTGTTGGGGACCCATCAGTAAACTTTCCACTGAAATATTTTCCTTTGTATAAAGTAACTCAAGACCATCTTGAGAGACTGCTTAGTTTAGATCTCAGGATGGACAAAATAATAACCCCATTGCTAGGCAATTCACTGCTGCACTGAAGAAAATATTAATTAGTTCTGAGTTACATGAATCCAGAAATGGCAACGCTCTCCCACTGGACAAAATCAGTATTTTGACCGCTCAGAACAAGTCTCCTGAGGATGTGATAAATGCATCATTCCCTAAAGCAAGAATGCTAGAGTATTCATCTGAGGTATTGTCCCAAACATCTCTTCAACATTGTCTTTTGGATCATGACTATATTGTATTACCTGGAAAGACAAACTACAATGACATAACATGGGACATCTCTGAGTACATTGCAGGGTTTGTAGTCAGGAGTTTAGAAAGTAAGATTGTATGTCCAGAATGTCTCAGCATCCTTATAGACACTAGTGACAAGTTAAATGGCCTTATTTCAGTCAAAGATAGGGGTGGTTTAGTGAAACCATAAAGAGGTTTTTACAAAATTTGAAAATTTTGTGAAATTGCATTCAGGCATAGTATAAGTATTAGGGATGTTAAAGTTCCTTCTGCTCAGAGTTCATTTAAGGTTAAGCATCTGGTTTGTAAAGTGTTACAAGAGTTCATAGGAACCGACATTTTTGAGGATATTAAAAGCCATTTTCTTGACCAGGAACTTGAAACTAATCATTTCCCATTGCTAATTGAAGCAATTGCGAACAGATATTTGACCATAGAGTTTCACCACTTTTGTAGAAACTACAATGATCAAATGCATCCCTCTCAAATTTGCCAACATTTTACCAAACTGATATTGTTTTCTGGACAATAGGGAAAAATGAATTCTTTGTCTACTGGTATGCGACACACATACTGAAATATATTTAATTAGAATGCATTTTGTGTGTTCTGACCAGTAAAATATTAGGCCTAGTCATGTGTACATTATTTTATATGATGTAAATGTAATTGAAAGTGGAATATTTTATATGATGTGAACGTGTAAGTGTTTTGAGTGTTGTATGTACCTTGTTTTATCTCACTTGAAGTCCATATAGTTATATAGTTATTTAAGGCATGGCTATTTTATTTCATTACATTACAACAACTATCGAGGTATAGCAGGCAAAGTATTCACTGGCATCTTGGAAGGGAGGGTGCGATCAGTAGTTGAGGGGTTCAAACAATATTCTTGAAGCATTAATTAGGAAGTACAAGGCTACCTCGCACAGTTTATTATATGATTTATGTATACCGGACGAATGGACACCGCTTACTGGACATTATTACCAGGTGTTAGCTAGGGAAATTCAAAATAAAATTTCCTGTTATATTAAAGAAAAACTTTGTTCTCAAAGGAAAAATAGATTTCAACACCTGTTGAATTGTGCGACTGATGGCACCAGCTTTAGCAGAGATACAATATCTGAATTGTTTTATAGAAATAATATTGTTCCTATTGATTTTGTCTGCAACCTTTAGAAAATTCTTAATGAGGAACAACCCAAGATTAACTCGCTCTTTCTCTATGGACCAAGTAACACAGGAAAGAGTTTTGTAGTGCAGAGTATTGCAGCACACTTTGTGACTGGGTATGCCTCTAGTGTAGATTCACTGTCAGAGTTTGCATTTGAAAATTGTCTTAATAAATCTCTCATTGTAATCGAAGAACCATTTTTGGTGGAGTCGACTTGCGAGGATATGAAATCTGTTCTTGCTGGCGCTCCTTTTCAGATTTCCAAAAAGTACGCAACAAAACAGGACTTGCTTCGCACACCTGTGTTAATATCGGTTAATTCCGAATTTCTGGGTAAAGGGTACTTAAGTAAACGTGACGAGCAAGCCTTTGCTAACCGCATGGTGAAATACAACTTACATGTGCCTTTTTCGTGTATGAAACAAATCACACCGAACCAATTTGTTGATTGGGTCGTTTATATCCTCAGGACCTCACCATGTTGAAATTGGGTGGGACTTTAGCTCGGAAACGGCCCATCGACGAAGGCAGCGCTGAGGAACCGTCTGCACAAGCGAAACGGGAAGCTGGATCTACTAGTGGTACAGGCAATTTTGGACAGGCTGATATAATTCCTGGCGAGAGTGAATCGCCTGTAGAACGGCCTCTCCCATTTAAGCACGTCACGTTCACCTTTACCCAACGGTCATGGGAGGAACTGTCGACAGAGTTGTCAACATTGCCATTAACCGTCGGCTTGATGGCGATGCTAGTCTCGGCTATCGCATTCATAAGCCGAAGGGTAGGATGACTAATTTCATCATCCTGACAGACGAACTTCAGGTACGAAGTAACACGCCCATAGAGATGGCTTCGTTTGTTCAACAGAGTAAGATAATTCATTTCATGCTGAAGTATCAGTCAACTAGCGGGTACACCATTTCCGACAGTGATAGTGTCGGTACGATAAAATGGAAAGTTTTTATGGCGAGTGGGCGTTCCAATTTCCTATATACTTTACCAAAGACAGATAACTTTGAAAAACTTAAGTTGTATGAAATTGCTTCCCATATTCACGGGAACCTAGAGAATAACGACAATCGGTATCAAGGATACGTTTTAAATGATCTGGAATATACAGAGCATGAACTGCTAGCGTCACCTTCTACAGACGAAGATAAGCTCTGGCTCCCTCTAGATCACGCATTTGGTGTGGTAGACGAAACGACACAACAGAAGACAACACTAATTGGACTCTTGACCCCATGACAATCTCTACTTGCCGAAATAGGGAATTAATTCACATCTTGGGTGCAAGTGACACAGTCGAATTTGAGGTAGAGACCAATCTAGAAGGTGACCTTTTATATCCCGATAAGATCGAGCCGGTGGGTATGCCAACACCGTTCACGTTCTTTTCTGTGAAAGGAACGGAAAAGCAGTCCCAGCAAACTCTTTTGAAATTTGGTTTTGTCCCATGGCCGTCCACCTTCAATCCCAAAACATATCGTAGAAATGCCTCACTAGGCTCTCAATGGCTCCATGCCCAATACAAGCCGTTACAGAACCATTTCTTTACCATGGTACCTATTAAGAAATCAAATGGGAACTTAATGAAACAGAGAGCTTCTCTTATGCTCGAACAAAGTGTTCAAATCTCATTTGTGTTTCGTGATGACGAAACCCAAGGCATGGCTCCTTTGGACATGGCGCATTTACGAGCCCGAGGTGGATGGGGAGTAGGACTTACAAATTATGATGCAATTAGTGGTACAATACTTCTTTTTTGACATAATTTATTGTATCTGTTTGTACATAATAAAATAGATTTACATGAAGTTGTTGTATTTATTTATTCCTTTGTTCCTTCATAACCATGTGGCAGGGTACTTATACTTACAAATTATGATGCAATTAGTGGTACAATACTTCCTTTTTTGACATAATTTATTGTATCTGTTTGTACATAATAAAATAGATTTACATTAAGTTGTTGTACTTATTTATTCCTTTGTTCCTTCATAACCATGTGGCAGGGTACTTATACGGTCTGGTAACACGATCCTCTTCTTGTCGGTAGACGACAGCGCCAACCGACGTTGTCTCATTGTTCTAGGAACGTGTAGTCGAGACCGTATGTAATACTGATCAACAAATAGTTCCTTACCGTCGAAGAGAAAATTTACGTAATCTTGAAACTGAATTTCACACTTGCCGGTAATAGTACGGGCGTTTGTTCGTACCCCCTTATGTTTCTGTGTAGATGATCCATCTCGGAAACGCAGGGCGTACGTTTTCGCTCGTAATCAAACAAACTCTACAATTTCTTTGTAGTTAACCTCATCCGCCCATAGTCTTTCTACTTTGTGAGTTCCGAATGTTCGAATTACATAGCCTGGTGGTGCATTTTCAAATTCCAGTTTGGAGCTCAACCATGGATTTCGCATCATAGTTAGCAATGGATGCGAGCGTTGAGACTGAAAATGCCACAGTAAGCTATCTGTATCAGTATACAATAAGCGGGCATTCTCGCCAAATACTTGCAAAATGTGAAATATGAAAGAATAAATTTCTAATTTTGCCAATTCTAAGATCGCAAAGCCCAATTGAATAGGTTTATTTAAATGGATCTCTGTGTTCTCGAACTCAGAAAAGTAGTAGTCATCAATTTTAAGAAACTTCTTAGTGCCCACTAAAAATGAGTTTTCCTGTCCACTGTTCATATTCATCTCAGCTTTTAAAACAGTGAATTTCTTATATTTAAATACATTTTCACAGGTTTTCCCATACAATGCATTATTCATGAGCTTGTACAAATCACTGAACGGTTTCGTACAAGCATTTCGTCGTT